>NC_092633.1:24315331-24632326 GCF_039555335.1 Amphiura filiformis | reverse complement strand
TTTCCCTGAAGATTTTATTGTAAAGTTTCATTAAGATTGCTCTATTTAACTAATATTAAAGTAGCCTTTGTTTTTTGAATGTTCATAGTTTAGTGAAACTAAATGATTGTACCACATCACAAGAAATATGTCTAAACTCTTGAATTATTGTGTAATTAGGTTAAAGCCCTATTGTAACATTCCCGTAAAAATAGATTAGTATTTATTTTCCATAATATTTTTTTACTGTCAGATATGTCGTTAAGCTGCGAATTGCAATTTGGAATTTCCCGCCAATCATCGTGTCATGTTTTCAATTTTCGCTGACGAATCCGTGGGTTATCAGCCGCTTATGTGAGCCAGCCTTTAAGCCGTACCTGTTGATGGCACGAAACGTAGTGTAAATATTTCTTTCTTAACAAAAGAAAATGCATTTCTAGAAAGGACTAGAAACTTTCTAATCATTCAAATTTACGTAATTTGCTTGCGGGATGTGTTTAAAAGCGTCCCATAAGATACTTTCTCATTTGTGTGTGAATTAAGACAAGAAATGTTAAAGAAAGACGACTTCATTTACCTTTAAAACAAACCCTCGAAATCAATTCAGGATGAAAAATGCTTCGCTTAATGTCGAAAGATTCTTTCAACCTTATGTCATGACAGATCATAGATGATCCACTTTGTCAAGATATATAATGTTGACATTTAAAATAACTATGTTAACATATCATTCGTGTATTACATTTGCAAGATAGTATAAAATATCGACACATGGTGTCACACATGGTGTCAATAAACCTATTTCCCCTTATTATAAATAGTGTTAAGTGTGAGATTCACAGACATGTACTTGGTAAATGCTATGATGCTGATGATACGCCGCCATGCGAAGATGTATATTTTTGTGTATTTTATTATCATTCGTTTCATATCTCATTTCGAAGTTTACTGCGGTAACCAGGTACTTAAAAAAGTTACTTAAAACAGTTCCACTGGCTCCCTGTTGAAGAGTGCAACACTTTCAAAGTTTTAGTTACTATGTTGCCTTACCAATAGTATTCCTGAGTACCTGTCTGATTGTGTTTCTCTGCACTGCCCTCTCCTATGTTGCACCTCGCATCTGGAATAGATTGCCAATTGGTATTAGGGAATCACAATCAGTGGGTATTTTCAAGAGGGTAACATTTGTTTCATTAGATTTTGTAGTCTTTCTATCACAGGCAGTTCTCACTTATTTTTCTTCATGTTCTTCATTTGCTTTGTTTTCTGTTTTTGATCGCTTCGTTCTAAATGTAGCAGCGCTATATAAATATTTAATATTTGTATATATGTATATGTATGTAAACTAATCTATTGGCAAAAAGAAAAAAAATACCAATATTGTATAATCACTATGCTCTAATCCCAGCAAACACAAGACGTTTACAGAAAACGTTTAGATGTCGGGTTATATAAATGGTATAAAACGTTAAAATAACATTCAAAAACATTTTTGAAAACTTGATGCAAAATATTCTAAACAGAATGTAATCTAAGTGTTGACAAAATCAAAAGAACCGTTACGGTTCACGTTCGAATGAGTGGCTCGCATTGGCGACATATGCGCTGGTATTACATTACGTTTGGGAATTGGAAAGAACCTTCTGATAAATCATGCATGACTCAATTACAAATCTCTACATCCCTTTCTTCTTGTCTATTGATATTTTGAATAGTGTTTATCTTTCCCTAATAGATAGCGCCCTGATCGATTCTTCCTGCATATCAATATGCTTCATTTACATTACATTACAGAGATCGGACACTAATCCCTACCATAACAAACCATGTATAGACTCTACATGCAAATACAGGTGATATAACAGGTCTATATTACAGGATTAGATTAGTAAACTATGATCTATTTGCAAGTATTATATTGATTGAGCAGGAAAGATTTGATACTATTTTTTGTATAGTAGTCTAGTTGCCGGCGTGCGTTATTTCTTTCTGCAACCATAATGGGCCACAATGCGATAACACATAGTACATACATGTAATTAATAGGCCTATGAGGCTAGATATAACACGAGTTTATTACCATTATTATTTCCTCTTACTTAATAAAATAAAAAGAAATCGATAGAATTAAAATTCTATAACAGTTTACCTGGGGTTCGAACCCACAACCTTTGTATCCATAGTCTAATGCCTACACGACTGTGCTATGATTCGTCGTGCCAGAAAGGTGTTTGTTTATGATACTTATTGATTACGGAATAAACTGCATACACACAATATACTATTACTAGTATAATAAATACGAATATAATCCTAACCCTAACCCTAATCCCTAACCCTAACCCTTACCCTAACCCTAACCCTAACCCCCCCTAACCCTAACCCTAACCCTAACCCTAACCCTAACCCTAACCCTAACCCCTAACCCCTAACCCTAACCATAAGACCCTAACCCTAAGACCCTAACCCTGACAATAATGAACCCCGGACTATGCGGTTAGTGATATATTGCGGCCCATTATGGTTGCAGAAAGAAATTATTTATGTCCTCTTTTGCACAATTACTGTATTTTTGTGGGACCTGAATTTCAAATTTTTATGATGATGACATAGACTCGCTTGCCAGTCCTATATACGCCGTACCTATGTATATTGAGGACTGGCTTACGCCATTTTGGATGTCAATGGGAAATACACACTTAACGATTTGCGCCGGTTAGAAACTTGAAAAAAATCTTTAAAATTTCATCAATGTATATAAATGTGGTACCAACTGTATTGTGCTTGATAATTTAAGACTCGGTTGAAACAAAATTAAGGATCGAAAGCATTTAAGTGTCCAAAAAGGCAAAATTATCGTCAAAGTTCTGCCGAAATCGGCACCCTTGCGAAGGGTTCAGAATTCGAATCGGGAACGAAAATATCCGATCTTTGCGATCAAAAACACAAAATTACAACTTTAAACATACTATTGGCAAAAGACATTATTACCAAACAATATAGAATAGAAAATTTGACATCATTTTCTCAAAATAATGAAAAAATTTGCTCACTAGACATCGAAAAAGTACGCAATCCAATTCCCGTTCAAACGGGTGGGAAACTGAAAGTGCATAATCGTGACTAATGATGACATGTATGATGCAAACTCATAGGTGTTGTGCGTTTGGCAAGTTGGGAGGGTGGGGGTTCAAAATGACCCCATAGGATTATAAAATTGCTCAAATACCTCTTTCAAATATATCAAATTATTTACATAAATAAACAAAAACAAATAAATAAATAAATAAATAAATAAGTAAATAAGTAAATAAATAAATAAATAAATAAATAAATAAATAAATAAATAAATAAATAAATAAATAAAAAAATAAATAAATGAAAAAAATTGAACAAATTTTAGCGTAGCATTAAAATCATAAATATAACCATTGCTGGCAGGAGGACTCGAACCAACGATATTGATATCAGCAGTCTGATGCTCTACCATTGAGCTAAATGATAGCATCTAGTGATGAGCGTCGAGTTTTTAGCTTATACAGTGTTTGTCTGTGATAATGTCGCCTCGTGAAAGAAAGAAATATAAAATCTCAATTTGTAATTTAAATTTATTTGATAATTTTCTAACCTATATTTTCTTTCGAGCAGGGACAAATATTTCCCTTTTATCTAATTTGACCGCTATATAAGAATCTATTTCTTTTATTACTGATTTAATTCCGCGATTTGTTCCATTAAGCAATATCAAAGATTAATGTCACACATCTCACAACAGATATTTAGTTGGTCTAGTGGTCTTTCACAGTGCTGTTTAACCGGGAGGTACCGAGATCGATTCCCACCTCTGCCTGCAATTTTTTTTAAAGACTGGGAAATAATAACCTGACATTCGCCGCTGACATTCGTACTTCAGTAGCGGAGTTATAACTTGTTAAACTTTGCTCCTTCCGTAAAAGGGTACATTATTTTGGCACTACATTATTTCTTTTTTTTTTTTCACATTGCTGGTATTAAATATCAAATGGTCATAATTGGCGGTCACTTCAAATCATCCCCAACTGAACTAGGTTCAGGAATTTCCTCTCATTGTTAACTGTTGGTTAACCCACCACTTGAGAATAAAGGACTATGATAGGTGCAACAGGATTACCTACGGGATTATCTCAAGGATATAATTCTGTTCTCCATCCTTTTCTTACATCTTCTCTGATATGTGCTAGTGTCAATGGTTATTGTTAAAAGGCAATAAGGTGTGTAATTGCAATATTTCCTCTGAATAGGAAAGACTCTCTACATCGAGTTATGTATGCTGGTGGTTCGCAATACTGTTATTTAAGAGAAGGTATCTTCCAAATCCAAATTCAAATGAAATAGCGATTTTCTTTGTATTGCCTCGTCTGCTTGGGCCCAAACTAAAAGAGGACATATCTGACAGTGAAAACTAACATTTTATACCAAAAAAATACAATTCTATGGAAATGTTATAATATGGCTTTAACATTCTTCATGTTCTATATTCTCCGACTAGGTCTGTGTTACGGGTGGTCAGTATGAAAATATAGGACTGCGTCTTATGCCGTTAGCATTTCAAATTGAGCGACTGATTCAGTTAAAAGCAGGTGTGACTTAAGCCTTAAGCTTGAATGTATTCATTAATCCTCCCAATAAAGTGACAAGTATGCAGCTACAACTATTCTCAATTTAAAGATAGCAAGTTCGGAAGTGTTGTATTCTTAAAAAGCTATAACAGTCAATGATATGCTGAACTAGTTTCGACAAATATGACCCACTTTCTGTAGTTTGAACATATTCCAGCACCAATATGTGACGGATATACCAAATCCATGTCGTATGCAAGATATAATTTCCCTACACGAACACGATAACTCATTGCCAGGTGATATTTTATGTAGAATTTAGCCATGCGAAGAAGAAGTAGAAGACAATAAAACACTCAATGATTTTTAGTAAGATTAAGGTTAATTAAAAAATCTATTTATCCATCTACCCATTTCACTCCACTGCAGAAGGAAGGCCTCTTCGTCAATATTCTATTTTACATGTTTTACTTTGTTCCGAGCTGTTCGCTTCCATGTAATGCTACCATATGCTCTGATGTCACTTCTACTTCTGCCTTATATTACTGCAATCCAAGCTCTACTATAAACTATGTGGTAGCCATTGGGGTGTCATATTAGCCGCCCTAAAATGGAAGATTTTTAGACTTTTTAAAAACTTTTTAGCCCACTTTGATCATTTTCGTATATTATTTCCCTCCATGCTCAATGCTCAGTCTGTTAACTTGTATTCTTGCTATATGAACCTGCCAAATTCCACTTTTATTTAATTTCCTGTATGATATCTTGCACCTCTGTTGGGTTCTGCAAATGCTGATTTCTGACCCTATCCTTTCTAACTAATTATAAACCTCTCCACTGCACTCTAAAATCAGTCGTTGTGCAGGTATCCGCCCATATGACATCACCGTAATTAAACACTGGTTACAGAGTTATTTTGCAGTGTCAGGGTAAGGTTCTTATTTTGAAATATCGACCAAATTTTACCCATGTGCCAACTGAATTCTTCTATTTAAGAAAAAGAGAGATCTTTTCTATCCAAGTATACAATGGTATATTGCACTGATCATTTCATAGCAAGTATATATACTGCGCCAATAAAGTATCCTTACAGTTGGAAAAATAATCACAATTTCAAAACTGAACAATATTTGGGTAAATTTGTTTTTTTAATAGATGCACTATTTAATCCTGCACATTATGACACCACATTGAATCCAATGTGACTTCAAGAAGCAAAGTTACAAGCATTTGATTAGACGAAGGTCCAGTTTTAAAAGTGACAAACTGGCCTATTCAAATCGCCACAGACTAGACATCTGGTTTGAGAGTGGTGAATGGCTAATTTATGCGTTTGGCTTTAATTTAAAAACAAAAGGAATAAAAGAAAACTGAAACAAAAGAACTGACAAATAAAATGAAAGTTATGAAAAATATAGAGAAGTAAAACTGAAATAAAACTGTTTTAAATAACGCTTCATTGAAGAAACTGTGTTGTCTCTTTGTTTCGCTTGTTGGAATCTTTTTACGCTGTATAGGCCAGTTTGTCACTTTTAAAATTGGACCCTCGTCTATTCAATTGCTTGTAACTTTACTTCTAGAGGTCACATTGGATTCAATGTGGTGTCATAATGTGCAGGATGAGATGCATCTATTCAAAAAACAAATTTACCCAAATATTGTTCAGTTTTGAAATTGTGGCGCAGTATAGAAAGATTCAAATAGCACAGATATACTTTTGTAGGTCCTGTGGGTCTTGAGGTATGTTGTAAAGAGGGCTGAAACCACATCACCTTTGTAAAACGTGCATAACTCATTAACAACAATAAATGAAGCAAGTATATGACTTGTAGGCTGAACTTCTGCAAAACATGAAAGTGCCTCTACCAACATCTTGTGAATGGTAGTGAGCTTTGGCAAAAATTGCATTGATCATTATTTTCATCAAGCAAGTTTTCAAAGTATATGACTTGTAGGCTGAACTTCTGTAAAACATGAAGGTATTTTTAAAAACTATATTGATTTAGACAATGAAAATCGATCTTTTTGGCTGCTTCGACCAACAATACTTAGTCAATCCTTAAGGTGCTACTACACCCCTGATAAATTTTGTGACTAATTTTGCATTTTTCTTTAATAATAACTACACACTGGTAACAAAAGTTATGTATATTATAGGGGCCAGAAATCCAATTACTTCACTGAAATTTCAGTGATTCAAGACAAATGAGGTACATTCTAGCGGTACCTCTTTTCTTATCATAAATAACGTACTGCTTGTCTTGGGTCACTGAAATTGCAGTAACTGGATTCCTTGCCCCTATAATATACATAACTGTTGTTACCAGTGTGTAATTATTTATTGAGAAACTACAAAAATAGTCACAAATTTATCAAGGGGTGTAGCTTTAATACTTCTCACAGTTCACGATACATGACATAGCCTGAGGTAGACAACGTAAGGTACATTTTAATCTATAGCCATTGAATTTATACCTATTTATATTCAGAGAACAGGAAATTGAAAAGATATACGTTTGAACTATTACAAAATACAATGCACTCCCACCCACATTAAACCCTTGGATTCAAACATGAACGGATGTAGGAGGTTGTGCTAATCCTCTCCTGGAAACGCGGGACGTTACAGTGACGTCACAGACAGGACTGCCGGCAATATAACGGCAACTTTGCAAGCAACTGCAGTCTCGAGGAACTGACTTGACCTATCTGAACAGGAAAGTTGACCTACTTCTTCCTTATAAAACCAAGAGATCTAATAAACTGATAAAGTTAGTTCTAGGTATTAGTCATTATGTGTAGTGTTAATGTATTACTATTTTTATTACTATTTAATTCTATTCAATGGAAAAATAAGTTCAAAGAAACTTCCATCATTTATCAAGAGAGCGAATCAGAATGAAGTTTTCCGTTGCATTCTGGGATGTGAAGCGTCTTTTCTTTTAACGTTTTCGGCTTCTAAAAAGGATTTTAATGATTTGATTTGATTTATTAATAATTCAGGCACAAGTCACATAAAGAAAAGCATACAATTACAACAACATTTGATTTATTGATACCACACATCTCAATAGCTTCGTTATAAGTTGTGTACTGCTTCCCTGTGATGATCTTGTAAGCTCCTTGGATTCTTTTCAAATCGGCCCTTTAAGCAACCGAGAGACCAGGGTGTCAAACGAGAGCAGCATATTCTGCCAGCGGTCTTACAGAACCAGAGAAGATAGTGACAAGATGAAGTACTTCAACAACTTGAGCATAAAGTATACCATTAGCCTTCTTAAGATATCAACATACGGTCCACAACTTATAAGTTCCCCCCTAATACTTTTCAGAATAAGTCACAAAATAGTTTACGAAATGTAAAAAGATATATATAGCCCTATTTGTTTTACACATGTGGACCAATTTATAGCGTCACACGTCATTGCGTTCAGTCACAATGGTTAATTGTGTAAGAAATGAGGCCGTTTTAAAGAGTCCATAGCAGTCAGGTTTTCTTTAACAAACACATGAATAGACCTGGTCTACTGTATTGTTTGAGAGCTGACTCCTATGGACTCAGATGCAACGTTTAACACTGTTTAAAACGGTCTCTTTTTTACATAATGAACCATTGTGACTGAACGCAATGACATCTGGCGCTATAATTTGGTCCATATGTGTAAAACAATTACGGCTACCCATACCTTTTTACTTATTTTGTCAAATATTTTTCAAAATTTATTCTAAAAAGTATTTAGGGGGAACGTATGTTGTGGACCCTATATCTACTCGTATTAGACCTAATATTTAACAGGATCAATGAGAATGAGACTTCCCATTAATACCATATTTCAATGGGATGGGCAAAAATGATGATGAGTTCGTTCGTTGATTGGACCACCTCCTTTAAGTTTGCATTTGAATTCAATTCTACATTCTATCATAGATATTTAAAAATCGTTACAAGCTTCACGTACCCGGTAAGTTCATTTTCAACTTAATTAGGATGGTAAAAGCGCCCGGTAAAAGCGACACAAATAAATTACCATTTTAAAATGTACCTGGCATACTCTGGCTACATTAACCGTGATCTATCGATACAAAAAGTACTTCATATGTACCTTATCAAGGCATTTGTATCGACCGCAACTGATGTACTGTTATTTACTGCATGATGACAGAAGTCTCTCTGGTCAAAGATTATGTTCTCAACGGAGACTAAGCAATGCTTTTGGAAAGGCTAATGCTATACGGACTTCTTTTGGTGACATTTATTGATGATTTTTTATCGGAATGTACTTTCTGTTACTGCGATACTTACAAATGCCTGCAATAACTATAACTTATGTGCATGGAATATTTCAAAGTGCAAATAGTACATTTAAAAGGAATGCGCGATACTCAAAAATATACGCTCTAAAAAACTTACTGAACATTGGTTCACTAAACATTGTTTAGACAGGGCAAATTCCTTCTGTTGGCAAAAAAGTATTCAAATCTCAATAGCTCCTTATAGTGAGAAAACTATATATTGACATAAAGTACTTCGCCAGGTAATCCGAGTGGACCAAAAAATCAACCATTTTTATAGAGAAAATACATGATGAGAAAGCCTATAGATAATTAACATCACTGCTCTTACCACATAATTAAAACCAGAAAACCCGGATTCGACCGCCATCTTGATACACAAAAGTTTGGGGTATTCGATTTCGCAGAATTCTTTCTTTTGTCTTCAAAGCAGGACGCTAATAATTTGAATAATTATATTCTAAAGCTAAAGAAAGATGACTCCTGCCTCGTCGCCTTAAAGCAACCAGTTCGTACAAAATGAGGGACATGTCGGCAAATATGAATTGGAGATAAAGGCCTTAAAATATGCATTTTTAAAATCGTAAAGCATAGGTCACATTTTTGAAATTGACTTTTTAGAAGCATTGGTTTGTCATACTCGTCATAAAAATATTTCCGAAAATTAATAATTGGCTTCTGTTAATCCCCATCAGTGCTGAGTATTTGGAAATATTAGCTAGCGCGAATTTCATAATGTTGTTTAATAAGGAAATCGTAAGATTTTGACATGTTCCGGGTAACGGGTCGCAAATGTTTTAATTGCCAAAACTTTTGAATTGAAACGCTTTAACACAGATCAAAGACTTTCTTCATGTCAAAACAGAACTGGTAGGTAAACCGAGATTATTCAGATTCTCGTGGGATGCGAAACTTAATAATGGCATTTTTCTTATATTTTTAGGTATATATATTTGCTATTTACTCAAATAGACAGATTGAATTGCACACAGCACTAACCGAAAATGGTATTCAGATCGAGACAGGCAACAGTCGAAGTGAGATTAATTTTAACGACACGACATAGACATTGAGGCGCTTTAGTACTGTTAACAGTTTCACTAATTCCTTCATTTAAAGCCTTTTGATATTATTTCAAAAGTTTGGAATATTGATTGCTAAGGGTTGCATTATACAAGCAGGTTATATTTAAAATAATAACGAACACGCAGAGACGAAAAAAAAAGAAGTACCCTGAGTATTTATTTCAGATCATGCAAAATGTTACTCGAATCTTTTAATGACAAACTAACATGAAGTTTGCCAGCAGGTACAGTTATGTCGCAGCTTATAGAACTTAGCGCAATCCGTAAATGAAATCACGTTAAGTATTAACCTTGCACTTACGTAGTTTAATGACAACATTTGCCTTGAAAATGCAAATGCTGGAATGATTGAGAATCAAGTATAAATGCTGAGCTGGTGTATTTCAAAGAATTCAAATTTAAATGCTATACAATCCATACATGGGTTATAAAGCCACTATCATCTTGTGGATAACTTTCTTATTTTCAAATTGACAGATAATAAATGATGAAAGTGTTGGCCCACAATTGAAATTTGTTTCACATAAACGGTATAAAACTGTAAATGAAATAGTCTTTCGTTTGAAAATCGTAAAAAACTGCTCGTTCAACAAATGGATGCGACCCCGGGAGATGCGACATGTAGTTGACGGGCTGACAACCTTTAACATGTTTATGGCATAATCCTTGGAAGACGGAAACGCAACGGAAATGGAAAAAGTTCGAGTGACAGGTGCGTTTCATATTTTGCAGTTGATGTCATGAGAAATGTACATTATTTATACCATAGATAGCAAGAATGTAAAGTCAACTGCTTTGAAGATACCTGGGGCATATGTGTTACGTACTGATTTCGTTTCAAACCCGCGAATTCTTGATTAAATTAGGGTACATACATTTATATGCTGACGTATTGTATTGCCTACGGAGATTAGGCCTCGGAAGTTAATTTTTTTTATTACACACAAAATATTTTATTCCTTAAAGCAGGACAGGCATGATTTGCATTTATATAGATATTGAAAATAGTATCTATAAGGGTAAAAGCAATTATATTTTACTGACCTGAACATTTTGACCATCTTGGGCGATGGATGTTTTTCGATTTAACTTCTGTACACCAACAGAGGGCGCACCTTAGTATACGTGACTAAGGTAATCGGCCCTCGTCTCTGTTCATGGTGTTCGGGTTTTTTTAAAAATCCAGATTGCTTCTCTGATAAGGCGGACAGACACCCCAATTACATCTCGTCTCGAGGACATATTTGATAACATGATTTTGTGGAACAGCATGGTCCGGAAAAGCTTATTTTGATCATTCACTGACCAATTGTTTTCTTGTTTGGCGAGTAAAGGTCCCATTATCATTGTCACGTATGCGATCCGCTTCTAAGTGCTGAGTACGCCCTCTGTCGGATCGAAAATCATCACTCTGAAGATCTATTAACTACTTCCTTTGCTAATTTCGGTTAAGTGTCGACGATATGAGGATGATGAAATACAGAAGCAGGTAACACCTGAAACATTACCAACCTTTAAATATGCGCGTCATTCAAAAAGTTCTACTCCACTCTTATAACTTTAGTTTTGTAAATGGTAGTGTCTTCAAACTTGATATTGCGATCTCACCTACACTTGCTTGCAAATGTATATTGATACATTTTCAAGATTTTTGTAGGTGACTTCAGAACAAAATAAGATTTGATATACCGAAAATGGTAAAATGTCGAAAAACATTTAAATGAAAATATGTGTTTATCCCTCTTACGAGATTAATAAACCTTGATGTGTTTAACACAATTCATATATCATGCTCAGGTGTTCACTTTTCGACCGAATTTTTAAATACCTTGTCGTAAAGAAATTATGCAACATAATAAGTTGCAAACATTTTAATGTACAAAATTATAGTGCTTGACCAATTGATAAGTTTTTAGCGGGTTCGCCGTTGCAGAACTGTCAAGCTTGTTCAGCTTTTCAGAGCCACCAGTAGGAAAGGACGGCCTATTAATACATATTTCATTCTTAGGTACTTTGTCCTGAGTCCTGAAGAAAGCTTGACAGTTTTAAACTTGTCCGACGGCAAACCCGATAAAAACTTACCAAGTGTTATGAACTCCCGTCGTAAAAGCATATCCCACAATTTATTGATATGAGGTTTAATGACCGAAATCATATTACCTAACCAGATAGACAGTTGAACTGTAAATGTGTCCTGTAAGCCGAGTTTTGCTTCCGGTTTGCTAAAAGCATGTAACAAACAAAATGCTTCACAAGTCTCTCTAACATGACACATAATGATTTTATGCACGTTTGTTTCTAAACCGGATGACCTTCAAGATTTGGTTCATGTTTTGGGCCAATTCTTTAAAATGCCGCAACCCTACCACGTTAACGATTTCCTATTTGTGTCCACATTTTATCGGCATTTTAGTATATTTTTGCTACTGCGGTTTATACTAGACGTGTAAGCTCATAATTATGGGCCACAATTCGTAGCTTGTATTCATGCTCTACTTATCAGAACTAAAATTAGAAAACAGGTGAGAAAGGTAATAAAAATATTGATAAGACTTTGCAGTTGTAAACGTGTTTGGAGTCCATCTTGGAAATAAATAGTTTGTTACGCTTGTTGGTATACGCTTAACTGGAATAGTATGCATCGTGGAAATTAAGATAGAGTAGTCGCTTGTAAATTTTTTGTGTCAAAGACGTGACAGTCTTGACGAAATCTTTGCACTTAAGGTAATACACTATTCTAAAGTGTTGCGATTTGGTAGTTCACAACATCTTGCGAATGGTAGTGAGCTTTGGCAAAAATTGTATTGCTCATTTCCTTGCGAGCGTGTAGAAGAATTCAAATATCACAGAAATACTTTTATAGGTCATGCGGTTCTTGAGTTATGTTGTAAAGAGGGCTGAAACAACAACACTTTTGTAAAATGTACATAACTCATTAACAACAATAAATTAAGCACGTTTTCAAAGTACATAAGTAGAATGAACTTTTGCAAAACATCAAAGTGTTATTTTTCAATAATATATTGATTTAGACAGGAAAGGACGGCCTATTAATACATATTTCATTCTTAGGTACTTTGTCCTGAGTCCTGAAGAAAGCTTGACAGTTTTAAACTTGTCCGACGGCAAACCCGATAAAAACTTACCAAGTGTTATGAACTCCCGTCGTAAAAGCATATCCCACAATTTATTGATATGAGGTTTAATGACCGAAATCATATTACCTAACCAGATAGACAGTTGAACTGTAAATGTGTCCTGTAAGCCGAGTTTTGCTTCCGGTTTGCTAAAAGCATGTAACAAACAAAATGCTTCACAAGTCTCTCTAACATGACACATAATGATTTTATGCACGTTTGTTTCTAAACCGGATGACCTTCAAGATTTGGTTCATGTTTTGGGCCAATTCTTTAAAATGCCGCAACCCTACCACGTTAACGATTTCCTATTTGTGTCCACATTTTATCGGCATTTTAGTATATTTTTGCTACTGCGGTTTATACTAGACGTGTAAGCTCATAATTATGGGCCACAATTCGTAGCTTGTATTCATGCTCTACTTATCAGAACTAAAATTAGAAAACAGGTGAGAAAGGTAATAAAAATATTGATAAGACTTTGCAGTTGTAAACGTGTTTGGAGTCCATCTTGGAAATAAATAGTTTGTTACGCTTGTTGGTATACGCTTAACTGGAATAGTATGCATCGTGGAAATTAAGATAGAGTAGTCGCTTGTAAATTTTTTGTGTCAAAGACGTGACAGTCTTGACAAAATCTTTGCACTTAAGGTAATACACTATTCTAAAGTGTTGCGATTTGGTAGTTCACAACATCTTGCGAATGGTAGTGAGCTTTGGCAAAAATTGTATTGCTCATTTCCTTGCGAGCGTGTAGAAGAATTCAAATATCACAGAAATACTTTTATAGGTCATGCGGTTCTTGAGTTATGTTGTAAAGAGGGCTGAAACAACAACACTTTTGTAAAATGTACATAACTCATTAACAACAATAAATTAAGCACGTTTTCAAAGTACATAAGTAGAATGAACTTTTGCAAAACATCAAAGTGTTATTTTTCAATAATATATTGATTTAGACAATAAAAATCGATTTTTTTTGGCTGCTTCGACCAACCATACCGCATCTACCCTTAATTGTTTCTAGGATGTTGTTTCTGTTCATAGGTATCCAAAAAGGAAGCAAGAGGTATGCTCACCTGTCTTAATATTGATGTACTTGTATGGTTGGATGTTTCCTGTGGCCTTATCCATGTATCTGGCTAAGCGTCAATATCGTGTGTCGTGGTCATAATGGCGAACAACCTGTCTAGAATTTCCAGGAATCTTCCATTCCCCGGACCGGGCCTCCGTTGAAGCATGTGAAAACGGTCAACTCATATTGGGTAGGGGGAAACCGGGGTGGAGGGTTTCCATCCCCTGCTTTCCCGGTAAAAGGAAAAACAAGAATTTAAAATAGCTCACAAAGTGAAGGTAGTAAAGCAGACAGATCTTATTGGAAACAGACATTGCAGATATGTTTACCGATAAGAATTGAATTTTTAAACTTGATAGACTTATATTGCATTTGAACAGTTGACTATTTCAGGAAGCCACTCTTTTATTGAACTGAAGAAACAAGTAGTGATTGTATTGCAACATTGTTATAATGTGAAACAGAATTGTAAACTTGACTGCGTGGGTAGCACATTTAGAGCACTTCGAGCATGTCTCACATCGTATGAGTATTGTTTTATTTGGTTTCAATATTGCTTTTGGTGAAGACTTGGTAATAAACCCTTGAGGCTATTATGTTCTGTTCTATTATAAATCTGATATTGGTGAATTATTAGTAGTTTCCGACGGTTTCATTAAACAATCACGTTTTGATCGTGTGTTGCGAAATAGTTTGCAGAACTGTGGAAGGATATCTCTTACATTGTATGGTCAAATGACTAATAATGCGTACAGATGAGATTGGACTCAGTTGTTTCCGCTGATATCTTTAAATTCTCATATTAATTAGATAAGAACATGCCTCCTTTTCTAAACGATCAATGTATATTAAAGATCCGTAACCCGATCGAAAGCCTCATCCTTCCGATTTTTATCATTGTGGATGAGTTTTTGGTGTTATAGAATACCGCAGATCATATTTTGTTGTTCTTACCATCCTCAAACTTGACGCTCCAAATCGACGCTCCAAATTTGTATAACCTATTGCGAATGATGTCGAAAACATTTTGTGTTTGCTGGGATTTTCTCACATAGATGCAAGGGGACAATATTTGACATTTGACGTAAGTTTGAAGACAATCCACGTCAGAAACCGATAGGGTTACCTTTTTAATATTAAGAAGTGCACTTCCGTTTTTTTAGGTTAAATAGCAAGAAAATGTCGGCAGACATGAATTTGAGATAAAGGTCTTCAAAAAACCTTTCAAAAAACTGTAAAACATAGGTCAAATGTTTGAAATTGACTATTTAGAGAGATTGGTTGTCATAAAGTTTTCCAAAAATTAATAATTTCTCTATTGACTTCTGTTAATCCTCATCAGTGCTGATATTTGGATATATTAACCGCTGCAAATTTTCTTATTGCTTACTAGTATCTAAGGAAACCTTCATAAATTTGGTGTAACTTGAACATTTTGACATGTTTCTGATTTTATGGGAGCTGGTTGCAAATATATCGTCAAACCGTTTGAATTGAAACGGACCCGATAACACTGCTCAAAGACTTTTGTTGCTGTACTGGTAGGCACAACCAGATTATTCAGGATCTCGTGGGATGCGAAACTTAATAATAACATTTTTCTTAACCGGAGGTATATATATTTGGTATTTACTCAAATAGACGGATTGAATTGCATACAGCTCCTGCCGAATATGTCATACAGATCGAGACAGGCAACAATCGATGTGAGATTAATTTTAACGACACGACATAGACATCGAGGCTAGTGATCGCTGTATACAGTTAACCTTTTCATGAATTTCGGCTTTTTAATATCATTTCAACTTAAGGGAGTACTACATCACACCCATCGATAAATTTGTGTCTATTTTTGCATTTTTCTTAAAAACTAATAACACACTGGTAACAAAAGTTATGTATATTATAGGGGCAAGGAATCCAGTTACTACAATGGAATTTCAGTGACCCAAGACAAGCGGTTCGTTATTTATGATAAGAAATGAGGTACCGCTAGGATGTACCTCATTTCCCATCATATATACTGAACCGCTTGTCTTGAGTCACTGAAATTTCAGTGTAGTAATTGGATTCCTTGCCCCAATAATATACATAACTTTTGTTACCAGTGTGTTATTATTTTTGAGAAAAATGCAAAATAGTCACAAATTTACCACAGAGGTGTAGTACCCCCTTAAAGTATGGTATATTGATTGCTAAGGCTTGTCTTATACAAGGAGATATAGCCTACAAGCAGTTTCTATTTCAAATAATAACGAATATGCAGAGACAAACGTAAAGAAGTACATTGCGTAAAATATTTCAGCTCATTACTGAA
Source organism: Amphiura filiformis (assembly GCF_039555335.1). Classification (NCBI taxonomy): domain Eukaryota; kingdom Metazoa; phylum Echinodermata; class Ophiuroidea; order Amphilepidida; family Amphiuridae; genus Amphiura; species Amphiura filiformis. The sequence goes on along the minus strand of NC_092633.1, from coordinate 24,615,842 downwards.
CATTCAAATTGTTACTGGAATCCTTTGATGACAACGTAAAGGTAGAAGTTGCCATCGGGTGCAGTTTCCTCGCAGTTTATATATCAGACTTCTCTGTACTCCACTTGCCCACCGCGCATACTCTAGCTATTACATTTATACATAAAACACCTATTTGTATTAAGTTATGCAAAATTTATTGATTTTCCTCACCTGTTTTTTTTTCAATGACCATACTCCCTATGTTTGCTAGCTCCACAAGAGGACTATTGCTTTTCAACTGTGTTTAATTGTGGGAAAGCCGTCCAGTTGTAATGAATCTTCAAATGGATCTGGCTGATTAATCGCCCAGATCTCGTGTTGATTTAAATCCTCCGAGCACGTGCCATTACCACTAACCACAGTGTAAGTTAAAATCTCTATTTGTGCATGGAAGTACTCCATGTTTAGTGCTTGCGGTTAGATTGGATTGATATCAAGTAGATGGCGAGTATAATTGACAGTGTGTGTTAGGGACAAAGTTCCCGGGCAACGTACTGCTCAAAAATTCAAAGTACATAGTGGATTTTTCACTCGGCATATCTACGGGGCATGGCCAATAAGTACGTCCCATATGGGCCCTGGGGCTTTTGTAGTTTTAGCGCAAGCTAACTTTGATTTATTTGATGGGATAAAGAGGAGAAGGAGAAGGAGAACGCTGAAAATGTTCTCGTTTCGTCACATAGATGCAAGGGGACAATGACATTTGACCTAAGTTTAAAGACAATCCACATCCTAAACCAATAGGGATACCCCTTTAATATTAAGAAGTACACTTCAGCTGATATAGCCTACAAGCAGTTTCTATTTCAAATAATAACGAATATGCAGAGACAAACGTACAGAAGTACATTGCGTAAAATATTTCAGCTCATTACTGAACATTCAAATTGTTACTGGAATCCTTTGATGACAACGTAAAGGTACAAGTTGCCATCGGGTGCAGTTTCCTCGCAGTTTATATATCAGACTTCTCTGTACTCCACTTGCCCACCGCGCATACTCTAGCTATTACATTTATACATAAAACACCTATTTGTATTAAGTTATGCAAAATTTATTGATTTTCCTCACCTGTTTTTTTCAATGACCATACTCCCTATGTTTGCTAGCTCCACAAGAGGACTATTGCTTTTCAACTGTGTTTAATTGTGGGAAAGCCGTCCAGTTGTAATGAATCTTCAAATGGATCTGGCTGATTAATCGCCCAGATCTCGTGATTTAAATCCTCCGAGCACGTGCCATTACCACTAACCACAGTGTAAGTTAAAATCTCTATTTGTGCATGGAAGTACTCCATGTTTAGTGCTTGCGGTTAGATTGGATTGATATCAAGTAGATGGCGAGTATAATTGGCAGTGTGTGTTAGGGACAAAGTTCCCGGGCAACGTACTGCTCAAAAATTCAAAGTACATAGTGGATTTTTCACTCGGCATATCTACGGGGCATGGCCAATAAGTACGTCCCATATGGGCCCTGGGGCTTTTGTAGTTTTAGCGCAAGCTAACTTTGATTTATTTGATGGGATAAAGAGGAGAAGGAGAAGGAGAACGCTGAAAATGTTCTCGTTTCGTCACATAGATGCAAGGGGACAATGACATTTGACCTAAGTTTAAAGACAATCCACATTCTAAACCAATAGGGATACCCCTTTAATATTAAGAAGTACACTTCAGCTGATATAGCCTACAAGCAGTTTCTATTTCAAATAATAACGAATATGCAGAGACAAACGTACAGAAGTACATTGCGTAAAATATTTCAGCTCATTACTGAACATTCAAATTGTTACTGGAATCCTTTGATGACAAAGTAAAAGCAGAAGTTGCCATCGGGTGCAGTTTCCTCGCAGTTAGACTTCTCTGTATTCCTCTTGCCCATCGTGCATACTCTGGCTATTACAGTTATACATAAAATACCATATTAAGTTATGCAGAATTGATTGATTTTCCTCACCTGATTGTTTAATGACCATACTCCACATAGCTCCACAAGGGGACTACTACCTTTCAATTGTGGTTAAAATGTTTAACACGGGCATCTACGGAAAAGCCGTCCAGAATCTTCAAATGGACCTGGCTGATTCTCCGAGCACGTGTCATTACCACTAACTACAGTATGTGGAATTTGCGGCGGTTTGTGTTGGCGCGAAAGTTAAAATCTCTATTGGTGCATGGACGTACTCCATGCTTAGTTCTTGCGGTTAGATTGTATTGATATCAAGTACATGGCGAGTATAATTGACAATGTAGGGACAAAGTTCCCGGGCAACGTGCTGCTCAAAAATTCAAAGTACACAGTGGATTTTTCACTCGGCATATCTACGGGTATGGCTAATAAGTACGCCCCATATGGGCCCTGGGTCTTTGTAGTTTTAGCGCTAGCTAGCTTTGATTTATTTGATGGGATAAAGAGGAGAAGGAGAAGGAGAATGGGAGGGAGAAGGAGAAGAAACCATACAATACAATATACCCTGAATATCCATGCGGGTATAAATAGCCTTTCGTTTGAAATGGTAAAGAACTTCTGCGTGTTCAACAAATAGATGCGACATGTAGTTTATGGGCTGATAACCTTTATCATATGGCATAAACCTTACATTTGGAAACGCAACGGAAATATTAAACGTTCGCGTGACAAGTTTGTTTCATATTTTTCAGTTGATGTCATGAAAATACACATTATTTTACAAGCTGATACAAAAAGAAATAAACGCATGTTTGGGGACTGTAACTACAGATCGATCTATAGGAATACGATGTAAATATAGATATCATTAGAAAGAGCAAATTCTAAGTAAACTCAATTAAAAACAGCCATTTTTGTAGCTGCACACGGTTTCACTTTCCACGTACCTAGTGTATTGATTGGTAAATTGTTAACATAATGTGGCACATGAACGAATATGTAAAATTATTATTCAGCCTTACCAAGCTGGTAAAACTTTTCCCTAATTATCTCATAATTTTGTTAGGGTAATATATTCATTTGTATGAATTAATATCAAACAGTGCAATATCATTTTAAGATAATTGTTATGAACTATTTTGCAGTGATGCACGACAACTGGTGACCATATCTACCATAAACGTAGAAGTCCGAGAGGCTCGAGATATCCAATCTTTATTCATTTAATGCTGTCAGTATTTATGTTTTAAAAGTTTACTTGCGTTATTATTTTGTTATTGATTCGATGAAATAAAAATGTGATGACAATTAACCAGCAGTGTGCAGTACTACAATGAGTGTTTTTATTCAAATGAGTGTAACTCGGGTTTGATATGAGCAAATCGTCACCCTGCTACAGTAATTCTTTTTTTGTTGTTGTAATTTTGAGAACAAAGTATATGGTTGAAGCATGCATCAGTTACATATTCACCCTAATTTTTTTCTGATTTTTCCCTTTCCTTTGTCTCATTATCACGTGTTCTTGTGCAAAGATTGTTGAATAAATATGTGTAAATGCATGCTTCAACCATATTTTGTACTTTGTTCTCATATTGACAGAACATGATTTAGGCAATTATAGTAGTATGGTGACGAAATGCTTGTTTTATCTAAATTTGCTTGTTGATATGACATTTTTGTTTACAGCGGATTCCTTATAGATCTGTAGTTACAACCCCTCAAACACAAGTTTACTTCTTTTTGAATCAGCTTGTATACCCATCGCAGCAACGAAAAATACGACTGTTGTGAAGATTCCTAGGCTATATGCGTGGCATGCTGATTTCGCTTCAACCCCGTGAATGCTTGATTAAACGAGTATGCTGACACATTGTATTGCCCAAAGCGAATAGGCCTCGGAGCGTACAATTTTCTTTTCACTGCACACATAATATTTTGTTCCTTAAAGCAGGACATGATTTTACATTTATATTGATATTGAAAATACTGTAGTGTCTAAGGGCAGGAGTTGATGAAAATATCTAGTCTTTTAAAATATAACTTATTCTGTATGCAACCTTGGAGTTCTTTTTGATACAACCATGTGTATGTCATCTCAAATATCTGCTGTCTCTCGCTCTTTAAATTATCATCTTCGTAATATAGGACGCATTCGCTATTATATTGATAAAGATATTTGCAACCACGCTCACTATAAAACCACAAAACTAGAGCGATAACCGCACCATAGCTGAACCATATGGCTTCGGCAGTATATTGTGGTAGGCCTATACCACTGTCACCCGGAGTCTGTAATGGACATAATCTCGAAATGCTACGAAGGTATGACCGCCCGAGTGGTGTTAATGAAAGAGGAAAAGTAAAGAATATAAAATAAACTAGAGCAACTGTGCCCTTTGCAAGGCGGAGGACTGTGACGATCTGATCAAGCAGAAATACTGAGCAGGATAGTATGCATTTAAATTTCAGCTCAATTGAAGCATTTTGAAAACTTGACCTTTGACCCCTTTATGACCCCTTAATGACCTCAAATGAATGTTTTTAGAATTTTTAGAATGTCATAAAGATCATTGCATATAAATTTCAGCTCAATTGGAGCATTTTGAAAACCTTGACCTTTACATTACATTACATTACATACAAGGCATTTATAGGGCGCCATTTCATAAAGACCACGGCGCCAAGATGGAACACAAAATATTTGAAAGGCAAAATAAAACAGCAAAACTGAAACAAAGCCACCAGATTATTGTGCGAACAGGAAGGTTTTGAGACCTTTCTTGAAACTTGGCAGAGAAACAGCAGTACGGAGTTCAGATGGACCCCTTTGACCCCTTTTATGACCCCTTAATGACCTTACATGAATTTTTAATGTTTTAAACATGTTTAGAATGTCATAAGGATCATTGCATTTAAATTTAAGCTCAATCGGAGCATTTTCGTTTAAAATGACTTTTTTTACCCCTGTGACCCCTGAATGACCTCCGACGCCTGGAGCTATTTTTATTATATTCTTTATGTTTCCTCTTTCATATGACACCACTCATGGGGTCATACCTTTGTGGCATTTAGAGATATGTCCATTTCAGACCAAATGGTTAGTCAGTTAGTAAGCTAGTAAGCTAGTAAGTAAGTTAGTAAGCTAGTAAGTAAGCTAGTAAGCTAGTAAGTAAGCTAGTAAGCTAGTAACATTCACTCATATAGGCTGATACCATTTCATGGTTCAGCAAAAATCAACATATGCAAGAGCTGTCAGACTTGTTTTCAAGGCAAACCGAATGAAACACACCACTCCTCTGCTGAAAGAGCTATTAGCGAATTACCTACAAACTAATCACATTTGTTTATAAAAGCATACATGAAACAATGCCACTGTATATACAAAATCTCCAAAAAAACTCTGATGGTATGTTCCTACGATCACATGCTGATGGCACACATCGTCCACGCCTGGGAAAAATTATTTTCTATAAGCATCAAAGCAAGTGTCTTTATAAACTCCCCGCCGGCTGCCGAGAGTAACCTCTATTACAAAGTTAGTTTATACTTGCACTCCACGCTCGGTGAGCGATTGGTTTAAAACCAATCATTGGCTAAAAGCCAATCATGTGAATCGCTAATAGCTTAGCGATTCAGCTATGAGTTTTCTTTCTACATAAACAACCTGAATCTATTCAAATGTATTGTTGAAGGTTGAGTCTTTCAATTTGCATTGCATACAATGAGATAAATTGATTTTATTCCTGTAATGAAAATAGACTACATGATGGTGCACATGGTGTATGATTCTTTTAATGTGATTATCATTCTCAAACCCTGTAATATATACCATTATTTTTGCTTTTGGAACCAAAAATTTGGAAGACTTGCAGTTGAATATATGTGTTGAAACAATGTGATAAGCGTTACTGTGCGAACTGAATTTCCGCTCTGCGTCTTGAAAACAAAAACTGGCGAAAAATTGACGTTAGAAACCTCAAAGACAATAATGAGCATGCGCAGATTGTAAAAACGTGTCATTTCAGCTAATGAATGGAAACGCTGTGGTATATAATATCATCCAGGTGATGTGCTTAGCCTGATTCCATCGGCCTATCTCGAACAAATTCCTCATGCGTGGCCGTTGAAGAACTCAGTGGATTCGTACTACTATCATGGCAATTTCTGACACGATGATATAAGGATGATAACGCTGTGTGGCAGTCTGCATAAGTGTAAAAGAATACACACAATGTAAGGGGACAATGCCTTCTGCAATTTTGTGCCATTTCTCTGGACCCAATTACCTGTTAAAACTTCGTACTTCGCCTACTCTGGCCACTTTTAAATCTAATCTAAAGACCCATTTGCTTCCAAACTAATTGATCTTATGCTTATCATTTGAAGTAAAGTTGTATATTTTATTGGTATTCACCCTGCAGTGGGTCGACCATGGCTAATGATGACTGATGATGAAATACAAAAGTGGTAAACACCTAAAAACATCAAACCCTTGAAAAAGAGGGTGAAAGTATTACGGGATTAAAAAAACTTAGCACCAGGCTTATAAACCTTAATGTGTTAACACAAATCATATACTAGTGTTATGCTCAGGCGTTTACCATTCAACCGATTTTTAAATACTTTGCTGGTACTTAATATATTATGCAATAAAATAAGTTGCTAACATTTTGATAAACACAAATAGTGCTTTGATCTACTTATACGGTATTATGACCAAAATTGTAGCATCTAACCAGATAGACAGTTAAGTTGTAAAGGTATCCTGCAAGCCAATGTTTTCAAAAAGCATGTAACAAACAGAATACTTCACAAGCCTCTCTAACATGTCTAATAATGATTCATTTTATGCACGGTGGTTTCTAAACCGGATGGCCTTCAAGACTTGGTTCATGGTTTTGCCCGATAGATCATTCTTTAAAATGCCGCAACCCTACCACATTAACGATTTCCTATTTGTGTCCATATTTTATCGGCATTTTAGTATATTTTTGCTACTCTACCTGCCTGTGGTTACTAGACGTGTGAGCTAATCTTAGCCACAATTGGTAGCATGTATTCATGATATACTTGTCAGAGATAAAATTCTAAGAACATAAAGGTAATATAAAGAAAGGAAAAATGTTGACGAATATTCAGTATTCATAAGACTTTACGGATGAAATCGTGTTTGGATTTTATCAAGGAATAAATCGTTTCTTACGATTTATCATTTATTTGGAAGTTGGTATGCGCTTAGCTGAAATAATATTACACGAGGGAAATTAGTCGCCTGCAAAGTTTTAGTGTCAAGAATTGCCAGTTTTGACGAAACCCTGGCAGGTAATTGCCACAGAAGTTTCCAGGATTTGTTCCTGTTCATAAATGTCCAAAGAAACAAGCAGGAGGCACATGCACCTGTCTTAATTGGTATTCTCGTATGGTTTTATTGGTTGGATTGACTTGTGCCTTGTTTCCGGTCTTGTCTGGCTTTGGCTATGTTTAAGAGATCATTTTAAAACATCATTAACAACTGAAAACATGCCACTAACGCACTGAATGATTTACAGATCGTAAAAACGTGTCAATTCAGCTAATGAATGGAAACGTTGTGGTATATAATATCATCCATATGATGTGCTTAGCCTGAGTCCATCGGCCTATCTCTAAAAATTTCCCCATGCGTGGCCGTTGAAGAACACAGTGGATTCGCACTACTATCATGGCAATTTCTGACACGAAGATATAGGGATGATGACGCTGTGTGGCAATCTGCTTGAGTGTAAAAGAACACACACAATGTAAGGGGACAATGCCTTCTGCAATTTTGTGCCATTTCTCTGGACCCAATTACCTGTTATTCGTACTTCGCCTAGCCTGGCCACTTTTAAATCTAATCTAAAGACCCATTTGCTTCCAAACTAATTGATCTTATGCTTATCATTTGAAGTAAAGTTGTATATTTTATTGGTTTTCACCCTGCAGTGGATCGACCATGGTGACTGATGATGAAATACAAAAGCGATAAACACCTAAAATCATTGAACCCTTGACAAAGAGGGTGAAAGTATTACGGGCTTTACTAAATGAAACAACTTAGCACCAGGCTTATAAACCTTAATGTGTTTAACACAAATCATATATCATGCTCAAGCGTTCACCATTCAACATGTTCAACCGATTTTTAAATACCTTGCTGGTACTTAAGGAATGAGATATTAACGTTTAGCGTCGTTTTCACGTATTTTTTGTGGGAGCTGAGCGTTATCCAGACCTAACGAATTGCATTTTTTGAAATTCGCGATATAATACAAATGTTATGACAAATTATTAAAATTTGATATTTCTAAAATTTTTGATATTTAACAGTCCTCGAAGTAAACTTTATAAATCTAAAGATATGTATTTATTATTATTATGTACTGAAAGTGTATGTAGCTGGGATGAAAAGCCGATGATCAATTGAACATTTTGACCTTTCATATTATTGATATACATTTTTTCCCCAAAATGCCTAAGTTTTTTTGGTGTTTTTGGGAACAAATTTCATATCTTCAATACGAGAGGTCAAAATTTTCAATTGATCGTCTGCTTTTCTTCCCAGCTACATACACGTTAAGTACATATCATTAGATTTGTAAAGTTTACTTCGAGGACTGTTAAATATCAAAAATATCATTTTTAATCATATGCCATAAAATGCGTATTATATCGCGAATTTCAAAAAATCAAAATTATTTGATATCAGAAGGACATTCTTCGTATTCAGAATGCAATTCGATATGTCTGATGTGCTCTCATGTCCCACAAAAAACACTGTCAAAAACGTCCATATCCCATCCCTTAAGATATTATGCAATAAAATAAGTTGCAAACATTTTGATAAACACACACATATATATAGTGCTTTGATCTACTTTTAAAGTATTATGACCGAAATGTTAGCATCTAACCAGATAGACAGTTAAGCTATTAGCTGTAAAGGTATTCTGCAAGCCAAGGTTTGCTTCCGGTTTTCAAAAAGCATGTAACAAACAGAAAACTTCACAAGCCTCTCTAACATGTCTAATATATGATTCATTTTATGCACGGTGGTTTCTAAACCGGATGGCCTTCAAGACTTGGTTCATGGTTTTGCCCGATAGATCATTCTTTAAAATGCCGCAACCCTACCACATTAACGATTTCTTATTTGTTTCCATATTTTATCGGCATTTCAGTATATTTTTTGCTACTCTACCTGCCTGTGGTTACTAGACGTGTGAGCTAATCTTAGCCACAATTGGTAGCATGTATTCATGATATACTTGGCAGAGATAAAATTCTAAGAACATAAAGGTAATATAAAGAAAAGAAAAATGTATATTCAGCATTCATAAGACTTTACCGATGAAATCGTGTTTGGATTCCATCAAGGAATAAATCGTTTATTACGATTTATCATTTATTTGGAAATTGGCTGAAATAGCTGAAATAATATTACATGAGGGAAATTTGGATGAGAGTAGTCGCCTGCAAAGTTTTCGTGTCAAGAATTGCCAGTCTTGACGAAATTCTGGCAGGTAATTGCCACAGAAGTTTGCAGGATGTTGTTCCTGTTCATAAATGTCCGAAGAAAGAAGCAGGAGGCACATGCACCTGTCTTAATTGGTGTTTTTGTATGGTTTTATTGGTTGGATTGTGCCTTGTTTCCGGTCTTTGTCTATGTTTTAAGGGGTTATCGTTCTAATTTAAAACATCATTAACAACTGATAACATGTCACTAACGCACTGAATGATTTATGATGGGAAAATCATAATACTCTATTATTTCGGGATTTGTTATAGAATTCCCGGAAATTCTAAACAGGTCGTTCACCTTGATGACTGCGACAACTATGCATTTTATGGGTAAATGTACGTACATCTTTCTAAATCATTAATGTATTATAGTTGTAGAGCATAATTGAGCATATCATTCCCGATATAAATCATGATAGTATGTAGTGCGTTATTGACATAAACTCCTCAACAAAAGTTTGGAAAGTTTTTCAAGCATCTGTATCTCAAATTATTTGTGACATATTCATATCGTGTTGCACATCAATGGATAGCTACAATACTCCCCTTTCCAATGACACCCCATTTGAAACAATAACATTTTTCACGGCTGAGTACACGCCTTGTGAATGTAGTGGGGTCTCAAACAGAATTTGCAAAATTTACCATTATTCTGTGCTCAAACAACGCTAGCCACTAACCTAAATAGCGGGTGGAAAAACCACAGGCAGCCACAATAGTCACCTCATGCTGCTCACCGACCTGGTTACACGTTACTGTGGGGTGGCATTCCATTCTTCAAAAAGGATTCGTCGCAGGTCATTCAATGTGGTTGCATATGGGCTTCTCTGGCACGCACAGCACGATCAAGCTGGTCCCACAAGTGTTTAATCGGGTTGAGGTCTGGCCCCCGGGTCTGGCCGGATGGCCGACCATTTTTTCTCTACTTCCATATTCTGTAGGTAGTCGTTGACTACCGTGGCTATGTGGGGCGAGCGGTGTCATCTTGGAGGATTGCATTTATGATGAGGTTCCAGATTGTGAAGATATGGGATTGCAGCTTGCTGCACAGAATAATGTCAATTTGCAAATTCTTTTTGAGACCCCACTACATTAGGCGTGTACTCAGCCGTGAAGAATGTTATTGCAATGGGGTGTCATTGTAAAGGGAGTATTGTAGCTATCCATTGATGTGCAACACGATATGAATATGTCACAAATAATTTGAGGTACAGATGCTTGAAAAAACTTTCCAAACTTTTGTTGAGGAGTTTATTATTAGCAGACTTATAATGATCCCAGGTGAATCTGCCAGGGTGGGTCGAAATACCGAACCTCCTTTGAAGCATGTACAATACGGGGTTGGGGGTTGGGCAAAAACATGAGTCTAGAGTTGAATTAAGACCTAATTATATTTTTGGCAATAACCTCATCAGATCTATAAGACGTTAGTTAATTAATACAATGACCCCAATATTTAACACACGTTTGGGTAAGTTATGGGCGTCTGATATTTTTTGAATTTAGAAAATGAATTGTGCATATCTGTGCTGCCAAAATAGCAATGTTAAGAACCCTTTTGTATTTCATCTGACATTTTATGATAGTTGCTTGTCTGGGATCAGTTTGTATTTCAACATTGTTATCATGTAAAACAGAATTGTAAACTTTACACATTTTGCGTTAGATTTACTATATTTTACATACTTTGAACATGTTTCACATCTTATGAGTAGTGTTCCTTCTGTTTCAATATAATAATAAATCCTCGAGGCTCTATGTGTTTTCCCTATTATAAACGTGATACTGATGAATTATTACTAGTTTTCGACGGTTTCATAAACAATCACGTTTGATAGTGTGTCGTGACATGACTATGAATTGTTCATGGCTGTAGAGTTATGGAAGAAAATCTCTAACATTGGGTTGTCACATGACTATTAGTTTTACTTACAACCGAATTTATACTTGAGCAAGGTGATTAGCCATAATTGTTTATTATAATTAAATTAAAAAATATACAATTGATCAATATTCAGAATATTACAAAATGGTACATTTTGATCAGCTTAAAAAGTTAAGAAACTAATCTACGCGCGGACATGGAAAGGAGTCATTCGTGAAAGCTGAAAATGAGGGTGACGCTGTTCAGGTGCCAGCCCGGGTGCCAGTAGCTCAAAGTTTGTCTCATTGTTTAAAACAAAAACCACAATATTTATTAAATTGTATACTTATACTTTAAGGAAATCCAGTTGGAACTTTCAAAATATTATCACATGGGGTTGTAAAACAAACTTACTTTCTTGTATTTGTATGGTTATTCCAATTGGCCGTTTATTTAGTGGTGTGCGCCCTGTACACATTTACCTCTGACCGCTCTGAAATGTGACGTGTTTACGTTTGGATGTACAGATACATATACATTGTACATGTATCTGCCTTGCCGGGCTGCCTTGACGTATTGTGTACATGTATCTGCATTACACATACACCATACAACATATGCAGATGCATATGATTTAGGTTACCAAATATTACATGTAGTCTATGTTATTACAAATTATTGCTTCCGATACACAACACGGTATCGGTACATGAATCGTGGTGTATAAACGTGTCTAGTAGTTTGCTTGACGGACTCTACCAGGGAAATATGATTCTTATCTAAGAGTGCCCTATGCATAATCAAACGAACAGTTGAGTTTGGACAGTTGAGTTTGGGCGAGTGTAACCTGCCTGATAATACCCTCATTTCACGGGACAAAGGTCGGAAACGTAATTTCTACCGTTCATTTTTCGCCTCAATTAACAATGTCAGGACACCTGTGTTCAGGTAGGCAATCGTTTTCTAAATCAATTTAATTGTAAGGGAGAACAGCCAAAATGGTTCTCTGAGCTCAGCCAAGCTTTACTGCCTTCGGTAACGCATTCTAGCAAGCTTCGCTGCTCCGATACCACCGTTGACCAAAAATCAATCGAATAATTTTTACGACTTTACATGAATTTGACAACCCCTTGACTACCTAACTGACTTTGAATTGATCGCACACAACGACCGCAGACATGCTTGTTTAACGATCACTTGAAGTGGGCCGCTTATTTTCCTATTCTTAATTATGTAATGTTTCTATCAATTAATCGATAAGATGTCGCATATGAAACACCAGTGTAAATAAATGACTGTCATTTTATTTTTTTACGTTATTATTCATTTTAATTTGCTCAAATTAGGTTATTTTTGTATATGATTGAACACACAGATTTTACATACAGTGATAATTTTGAAGTGACAGGAGATGTCATGAAAGCATTCGAGGAAAATGGATATATTATTATCAGGTATGGATAAATATACATGTATAATGTAATATTGCAAGGTCTTGTCATGGTTGCGGTCGTCACTAATGGTAATAACTTTATTTAAGCATGGGTTTAAATCAAATTGGTTATTTTACAATTACCGTAAGACTTTGCTTTTAATTTTTATTTCGATAGAAAAATCCAAATATGAAAACACTAACTGCAATCAAATCAGTTTTTGTAATACAAATTCTTTAAACTCAGTAGCATCTTTTTTTTGGTAATACTTTTCAGATCTCTTTTAAGTGAAAAAGAAATTACTATCCTCCGCTCAGCTTTGGAAAATGATGAAGGCATAAAACAACATGCATATGAACTGAGCGCAACAGATGATGGTCGTAAAACCAGGATGTGTTTGTGGAATCACCCGGGAAATGACATTACCGGAATGATTGCTAGGTCTGAAAAAGTTGCTGGTACAATGGAAAAGGTATAATTATGCTTGATAAATTCACAATATTAACAAATTTATTTGAAAAGTAAGTCAAAGTGCTGAAAGGAGAAAATATTGAATATTCTCGAGTAGAAAAAGTGATCCCGCCTGGGAATCGAACCCAGGACCTCAGGTTTACGAGACCTGCGCCTTAACCACTGGGCCACGGGAGCTTCATGATTAGGCTGGTTGAAATTCGAACCCATAAGTGGTCACTTAAACGGCGAACCTGGTGAAAAATTATGTTTATTTATATAATTCCCGTCGATCATGCCACTGTTTTTCCATTCTCAGTCATCCAGTCGTTAAAATATCAAAGTTTTGAATCAAATCTATAACTGGAACTTACTTTTACAACTTGCTAAGTTGTGCCTGATACCATCAGACTTCATCAGGCAACTGACCCGCTGGGCTAGGCATGTGACACTAGGGATATTCTTGAAAATCTGGGAGTGAGTAGAGCAGCTGGTACTGAACAATAAAGGGGAACTGAGGCTAAACGTATCTCACGCATGGGCGTGGCCCATCAAGAAGATCCGTAGTTGTCTTCAAGTGTCACATGACCAGCACAGCGGGTCAGTTGCCTGATGAAGTCTGATGGTATCAGACGCGACGTAGCAAGTTGTAAAAGTAAGTTTCAGTAAAAGATTTAATTCGAAACTTTGTGCTAAAAGGATTGGCCAAACTTATTATATAGGTTTTCCACCATCTAACCATAATACCAGAGAGAATGTTAATCATAATGATAATCATTATTATTAAATTTTCCTTTCAGCTTCTTGGTGGAGAAGTATACCATTTTACGACAAAGTTAATGATGAAAGACGCCCGCACCGGTGGTAAACATATCTGGCACCAAGATTACGGGTATAATTACCTCGTTTTGTTCAAGAACTACGTGAAAATATTTGCGGTCTCTGGTGCCGGATTATAAGTCATGAGGCCGAATGCTGAATAAGTAAGGCATTACAGTAGATATTTTCTCGCATTCCGTGAGAACAAGCAGGGAGTAACTAATATGTCCGTAACCAATATGCCCGAAATTTTTAGTGAGTATTAAACTTGTTGGCAAACTTTGGTGACGCATTTTGTTGGTTATCTTAGGTATCGTACAATACTTATGCCGGGGGTAAAAGAAATGATAAATATATATTTCGACAACAAACTTACCGTTCCTTCACCCTTTGCGTCCGCGCAAAATGTTAAAATGTTCTGCACTTATGTGGCATTTAAAATTTCCGTTTTTTGACAGAAGTATTTTTAAAAACCTTAAAAGTTGTCTAACAGATTGTGTTTTTGATACCAGTATCATTGTGTTATTTTTTCTTTGTCTAGATATTGGTATCATAATGGCTGCATATTTCCCGATATGGGTTCCTTTTTTCTGGCAGTGGATAAGTGCAGCCGGGAAAATGGATGCTTGCAGGTTCGTATCTTGTTTGTGTATAGACGAATCCAAGTAGCCAAGTCATGGTCAGGATTTGGTCGGACATCTTTGGGTAGCCGCTAGCACCAACCTGGTGCTTTGAGCGCCCAATTGTGCAAATAAAAGCCGCCTAACACCTAGAGAAGATGCAATGACGAGGAGGGTTAATAGAATAATAGCTAATAATATATATAATGGAGATAATTCCGCCGCATTCTATTCATAGACCGTACATAGTGCTTTTGTTCGCAAGTACATCAATGCATAGATACCGCGTGCAGTTAATCCGATTATTATGTCACTTCAACAGCGAATAGACCATGCTGTGTGTTTTGTCGAAGGGAACTGTATTGTGTTATTCTTTTGTCTGCCTGTGTTTTCGCGGAAGGTGTAAAACGGGTGATGGAATGCAGTTTAAAATTTCCGCCAAGGCCGAATCATTTCACATTTGAGTGCATTGTAGCCGACGGCTACCCAACTAAAGGCTGCTAGTCAGGTGTAGGAATGCGTGAATGTAGATTCGTCTATACAGCAAATCGTATAGAACTTTTAGCGATCCGTCGATAAAATGCCAAAAATGACGTGTGGGAAATGTTGTTTGGGATTGACTGATTTTAGAATGGCCTTTTAAAGAAAAATGAAAAATGTAACTGAACCTGAACGTCTCACTTTGAAATCATAGGTTCTTCGATCATCACACAAACTTGGTCGTATCGAGCACCTATCTGTTGGAGGACAAATAGGGGCAGATCTCGAGAGGGTAAATCATATTATGAAGATTCTCGAGTTGGAACATGTGGAAATGGAGCCGGGCGATGGACTATTTTTCCATTGGTAAATTTATATTCTAAAATTATAGTTTTTTAGCGGTTTGATCACAATATATCTACACAGTAAATTATTAATACATTTGGTATTAATAGGGACTTGTTTGGAATGATTCAATAAATATATTTTGTTTATCTTTCAGCAATGTGCTACACAGGAGTGATAGAAATGACTCAGATAAACGAAGATGGGTACTGATCACATCTTTCAACAGAGCCAGCAACGATCCATATGACCCAGAACCATTCCCAAAATATACTCGGTTGGACAAGGTAAATTAAGTTTTAAGGGGGACAAAGGTGACCAGAGAAGATGATAAAAGAGGAGGTCGCTCGCTACCCACATCAAATAAATAATGTGTGCATCCGCCTATTGATAGAAACAATGATCTAATCCGATTGATCAACTAATACGATAAGTGGCTTTGCGAGTCTCGACTGTTTACGTCTAAACGGCGCATGCCCGGATATCAATTTGTTACGTCAGTTGACCGCGAAATATAATTTCTGTATTGTTTGGCATGACCGGCTGCTAAGTTTGACCCGAGATCCCTGTAAAAAAGACCCTCATTTTGGATCCAAATAGCACCTTTGGACACGTTTGGACACAAAACGGGAGTATATGGAGAAACTGACACGAGTTTGAATTACTGATTACACTAGTTTTAAGTTTCCGTAAACTGTCGCAAATATTCAAATGGTTATCATTTAAATTTCTTTTCCTTTGACCTTATATTAAATTTACTGGAAAATTAATTATGCTTCATTTTACATAACTTAACAAAACTTTTGATTTTTTAATGGGAGTTGCGATATATATAATGCTTTTTCACTCGTTTAAAAATCATGGTCACCTTGGTTAGTATTTTTTTTAAAGAAAAAAAAGCATGATTTGACTGCGAAATTGGGAATTTAACGATGTACTTCCGTGTGTGGCATATTTTCTCCACTAAGAGAACTACCGAATCAGTCGAGCGTGTGGCGGATGAACAGATTCCCACAAAGGAAGTTTCAAGTGGTGTTTTAAGTACCCCAAACAAAGAAAAGTGAATGGAGGTTAACTGTGGGCAATCGGATTATATGTTCGAGCGATCTCCTCTTTTCTCATCTTGTCTGAGGTGACAAGACTTGTTAGATTCTTTGGGTCACCATGTGATGTGATCAAGCAAAATCAGTCGGAAGTCGTAAATATTGATTTTTCGATATAGCCAAACAAGAACGTATTTCCTTTTGTTTACCACTTACTGCTCATATTATTTGAGTGATTTGGCTTGATCACACCACATATATGATTAAGTTTAGAATGATATGCTCCAAATTTATGGACGAATGGAATCCAATGAAAAGAAGGAGTCAGTGATTACATGAGGTTAATTGTCAAAAGTTAACGCTAGATTGCAATGAAAGGATTCAGGAAAAAATATAGTTTGACCTATTTGCGATGAACCATTTTCAAGATGGAAGCAAAAAGTTACATATCAAGTGTGGACCACCACCTCAAATGGTCTCAAATTGTTCCTCTTAACATTAAATGACCATGATGTCATACCTTAGAAACTTTGTAGATAATTTTTTGTTTGTTTGTTTGTTTCTTTATTCCTGGGACACTCAATCAGTTGAAAACTCGGTTATTCATCTGTTCTTCCTTGAGGTCCAATGAAACCTCATAATGTATCATTAAGTTAAGAAGGGGGCCATTGTGATAAGTTTAACCATCTTTAAAATTTGAGCAAGTGGTGGTAACAACTTGGACTTTTGACCTTTTAGCTCATAACCGATATAGGTTAAAACACACCGAAATCCATATAGGACCTGCGAAATATGTAAATGTGATTTTGAATACATTCTTAGCATAATATTTTGTGTGTGTATCTGAATGACGTTTGAACCCTCTATTTTGTGGTTGCCATGCATTGGTCATGTTGGGAGACCAAAATTGGTGCTTTCGCCCTCTCTGCATTTGGTTCTATTATGTCTTCCCACTTAATGAAATCGATAATTTAATCGCAATTGATATATATTTCTTTACAGGTTCCAAATTCTTCAATCGAAAATTGCACTGACGTAACCGACATGGCGGGAAAAGATTTTCTTGATCCAGCAACAGACAAAAATGTGAAAGTTGACACGAAATAAGGCATCAGTATAATAGTAATTTTTGATATTAAGCTTGAATTTGCGTAGAAATATCGTTGAATAATGCTGTTTCACGTAATTCAACACAACGGTATATAATAATATAAGGGAAATGAGTGCAATGCATAGTCAAGATAATCGCACGAACCATGGAGCTACATTGCATACAGAACAAAATATGGTGACAAGAACTAGGCACGAGAGGTATACTCCCACTCCCACATCCACCTTTATCAACTCTATAACAATTCAGAAATTGTCTGATTCGATAACTCGCTTTTAAGGGAGTAATATCTTGTAGTGTGTACTATTTGATATTTAAGTCAGATTGACTAATCTATTTTAATAGGTTTGCCGAGGGAAACAATAAACATCTTTGTACCTACGTGACTTTGACCACTATTTATAGGAAATTAACTTAATAATATAAAGAATTGAGGAAACGTATAGACAGAATATGAATGAAAGAATTGTCTTGATTCATGTTGTTTTTAATATTGGGAAAAGAACTTTGAATGCAATGCGGTAATCGCCAATACAGATACAAAGCATTGCTTGAGAATAATATTAAACAGAAAGCAGAGTTGTAAAGTAAAGTAAAGTTTTGAAACAAAATTTTAACTCTTACGAATGTCAATTAAACAGTTAAAGTCGAAAGAGTAGAAAAAATGAACAAAGACAAGAGGGAAAAGGAACACAAAAGAAGGAAAAGGGTAGAAAGAAAAATATATTAAACGTAAGAAACGGGAAATGGAAAAGAGAAAGAAAAGACACGTTTCAACTCAAATGTCCAAGTCATATCAGGGCGGGGATGATAATATTAAGAGAAACAGAATCCTCCTGGTATGAGGCGGATAAGTAATCATACATAAATCATCATCAGTTGTATATAGGGTCTTTAAGGTATGCCGAATACAAATAATCTTCGGAAACAAATAATGTGATCAGCTGTTTTGTGGGAAAATGCCATACCCCTTATACAAAAAATTTAATTACAATTACAAAAACGTTCAGACTATTGTACTATTTTAATGTTTTACCAAGATAATGAAACATCCTACCTAGCGCAAACTACTAGTATTCTTTTTCTCTTTAATCATATAAAGACAGTTAATATAAGACCATTTTCAACAAAATTGGAGCATTTTAAATTTTGCCCCCCCATGGAGCCAAATTAGACCTATGACGTCACAGTGTTACCTTTTTGCGCATAACTCCGTAACAGTACGTCGTAGATAGGTCGAAGTATACTTTTTCTGAGAGGAACACATTCATTTTGTTGCTGTAGAAATGCCTCCATAGTCTACAATAATCAGTGCTATAAGTACTGTATCTCTGCCAAATACTGCAAATTTAACATGATTTGTCCAATGGTTATTGGACTACTTGGCGACTTGCTTCTTGAGACATATTTATAATCACGTTATTAATAACGAAAAAAAAACGTATAGCTATAGCAAATTCTAGCAGATCAATTCACTTTGAATGCGTACTTTCTAACCCTTGTTTGAAACCAAATGTTTACTTAAACAGTAATACCATTCTAAACTGCTAAGAGATTTCCCGCCATGACTCAAGAAGCGTAGGTTTTATATTTTGTACAGTATCTTTCAAATGATCACGATGTTAAAAACAGGATTTCCGCTGTGAGTTTAATCGATTAAAAAAACTTAACTGGCCACTTATGATTATATTAATGCAACTCGTGGTTGTCTCTTGTTACTTGAAATGCTACAGTAAGTGTGAGCATTACGTTAACGCCGGGCTTTTAAGCATCGATTGATGCTAAAATTGTCCAATCTTGATTCACAAAGAAGAACATTTTAAGGGTAGACGAGGTATTGTTGGTCGAAGCAGCCAAAAAAATAAATCGATTTTCATTATCTGAATCAATATATTATTGAAAAATAACACTTTGGTGTTTTGCAAAAGTTCATTATACAAATCATATACTTTGAAAACTTATTGTTGTTAATGAGTTATGTACGTTTTACAAAATTGTTGTTGTTTCAGCCCTCTTTGATATTTGAATTCTTCTACACGATCGCTATGAATTGAGCAATGCAATTTTTCCTAAAGCTCACTACCATTCACAAGATGCTGTGAACTACTTTTTTTGCTGCTTCAACCAACAATTAATACACCGTATACCCTTAATCGCTTTATTTCATGTCACTTTGGCAAAACGTTTAGAAGAATTATCAGAAAGATGACAAATATTTGATCACGATTTTGTTTTGGTTTGATATTTATATACATGAAATATAACACTTCAGAAAGTTAACTTAATGGTGTGCAGAGTATGCAGCAGTTTAAATGTATACTATGGACGTTTACTTAAATTTGATATCAATCATGCCAATGTTGATACGTTGATTCAGTGATTCAAGTTTACACAACTTTGGTAAATTATTTGCTTTTTGCTACACTTGCTTGTCCTGTAAAAACGCCCGACCAGCTATCTATGGGACCCCTTCACCAGGTCATTTGTGTCTGTTGCCGAAGTTTCATCAGCGTTATCTCCTGGATTTCAGCTGTTAATGCCTAGATATGCTTGACATAAAAAAGAAGAAGACTTTTTAGGCATGTTCCGTACAGACTACACGTGGGTTTGATGATTTTAATACTTTGTAGTGTTTATAGTGTCACTTCCAGCGGACTGCAGCGTCTATTCATCTAGGACTTTGTGAGTGTTTTTTTTTTTAAGGGGAGAATTTGATGAAAATGGTCAAAATTAGGCAAAACAAATTCCAAAAGAGCCATATCATATGGAAAGGTTTCTATACAAAAACGATTCTCTTATAAACCATCGTGCGCACTGATATACCTGAGCACATATTTTCGTCCAAGAACTTCCAAGCAGAGAACAGCAAGCAGTGAATTGTCTCCGCACAATTATTTGGTTACACTACACGGTTGAGTGCATAGCAATGTAAGAGCTGTGGAGCTTCTAGCTGAAAAATGGGCCTCTTTGATTGGTTTTTCGAAACGTCAAGTGTTCCTTCATCCAATCAGAATTTTTAAATATCAAACGAAAGCTAATACTTCCCCTAAAACACTTTTCGTCACTAGGTCAACAGATAACACAATTCAATGTTATATAGCAAGGTGAATGTGGAAAATCTGTTGAAAAATACCTATCAAGCACATATTTTGACCAAAATGTAGGTTTTAAAAGACAAAACCTCAAGTGTCCCTTATAATATTTTTAAAATTTTATGTCATTAAATGAAAAAAAGCACACTTATATTGCAAAAAGTTCTATTTTCGCCTGTTTTGTCATACGGTTGTAAATTCAATGAACTATGACTTTGCTAAAGAACGTTTACAGATTGATATGAAATCTTAGAAATCAGGGCGGCCAGCATTGTAGCTTTAATTTTGAGTGAAAAAGATATGGGATAAAGTGATAATGAAGTGGCAGAAAGTTTCATACGTTTCTTGTGGCTTTCTTTAATAGATTATGATATGATGTGTAATCGATTAGCAAGGGCATTTAATTTATTTATATGAAGCGCCCTAATTCAGATGGGTGATAAAGAAATGTACATTGACAGCTTAAAGGTAGACTCGGTATTGTTGGTCGAAGCGACCCAAAAAAATAATAATCGATTTTCATTATCTAAATCAATATATTATTAAAAAATGACACTTTGATATTTTGCAAAAGTTAATTTTACAAATCATATACTTTGAAAACTTGATTTATTGTTGTTAATGAGCTATGTACGTTATACAAAAGTGTTGTTGTTTCAGCCCTCTTTACAACATAACTCAAGAACCACATGACCTACAGAAGATATCTCTGATATTTGAATTCTTCTACACGCTCGCTATGAAATGATCATTCAATTTCCTATTTCTCATTACACAAAAACGTTTTTGTGTTTGCTAGGTAATCATGTAAAGCGTTAATATAGTGTCGAGTCAGTTCAATGAACGCATGGGTGTGTATGGTTCATTGTGTAATGAGAAATAGGAGATTCACAGATTGAGAATAACCTAATTGTTTCAAATATATCGGAAATTACTTGACCCTTTGTTTCAAAAAGGTGTTTTGTGCGAATACAGGGATGTAATTGGATATTTCTAGTCGGAGTCTAAGCTGTCATGATTCGTACGATCGCATTGACCAGTAGGAAGGTCAATTCTCCGACGATAAGCTATACGTTTTTCATCTGGATTGTTTTTGTTGTGTGTTATTTTTTAAATATTACCAAACTTTGAATTTAAATACCCACGATAAAATAAAATTGCCACGCGGTCAAAACCTTTCAAGATATGAACCTTTTGCAGTCCTCATATTACCATCATATTATTGTTCTGTATTTATTTCAGCACTTGAGATTTTAATCCATAATTATGCGGTAATTCGGCTGACATAGGCTGGACCCAAAGAAAATATTGACGACACAAAATCAACACTTGTCCCTCACGGCCATGCATTAAGTGACTGACAAATATTTTGCACAGTTGCACAGATAGATATGCTATCAAAATTGATCAATAATACATCAACAATAACAGAAATGAAAAGTAAAATATTGTATATACTGTGCGCAAGTAATAATGGCAACGCGGTTTTGAATGACATGTAAATGTAAATGTAATTTCTATAGTTTTTAGTGTACAAAGACGGTATAACTGTAGAAGATATTGAGTAGTTTAGGCAAAACACACGAAGTTAAAGAGAAAATCTGTTTTTCACCCAGGAATTACCAACCACTTAAAGCTGACCTTGAAGATGAAAGACCAATAATCATGATAATATCCCGTTAAATATTGTATATTTCCGAGTCAATCACGTGTTTGGAACCTGAATATAATAACGTTCACGTTTCATGTCTCAAATTTGGAAGAGAATATAGATTCAGATTTTCACCCAGGAACCATCAACCACTTAAAGCTGAACTTGAAGATGAACGACTAATGATCATGATAATATTGCACATTTCCGAGTCAATCACTTGTATGGAACCTGCAAAAATATTATAACGTTCACGTTTTGTGTCTCAACATTTTTTTAGTGAATACTTTGTTAAATTTTAGTTGTTTGTTAGAAAATGTCACTCGTAAAAGATAAATGACTTTTGGGTTGACACGTATGAGTCTACTCGTACAAATTATGACGGATTCTTATCGTAATTTTAATCTTTCATCAAAAATACATTTTCGGGTGAACAACCTGCTGTGTAAATGTAAAGCGTTTTATTGTATAATTTTATTTTTCTGTTCTGGTTATCTCTCTTAATCAATGAATTAATCGACATAAGGATAAGCGATTTTATTTTCTGTCAATCGCACGCTTCATTGCAAGAGATAACGATTCCTCTATTGCCCATTCTATGTTCATGATCTTGTTGCAACTGTTACATCAGTACGCTTCGACTATATTTATAAATACGTTTTTATAAATATGCACGTGATCACCTCCGCGCTGCCGTAACAGTTAATAGACAGTAAGTCTCGAAGTGACCTTCTACATAGCGGGTGGTCTTCCTATACACTTAGGGGCTGTGCAATAATTATCAGCCCCGGGGGGGGGTAAAATTTCCGAACGGCTCGCCAAAAATCGCTTGCCCCCCCCTCTCGGCCCGCCAAAAATCGCTTGCCCCCCTCTCGGCCCGCCAAAATTCTTTGCCCCCCTTGAACATGCCAAATTTTTGGGATCCCAAATTCCAAACTTTAAATGGTCTAGATGTATGTTGCGAGCGCAGCGAGCAGGAAAATTTGCATATTTAAGCGTTTCCGTACCGTTTTCCTAAGCCTTTTAGAGCGTTTTATTAAAAAGGCGCCCTGTGAATGCGTGCCAAAAATCGCTTGGCCCCCCCCCTCTCGGCTTGCCAAAAATTGCTTGCCCCCCTTTCGGCTCGCCAAAAATTTCTTGCCCCCCAATTTTACCCTCCCCCCAGGGCTCATAATTATTGCACAGCCCCTTAAATGGATAATGAAATAAAACTGAAACTGAACTGTACTGAACTGAATGCAAAGACGGATCAACATGAGACTACTGTGCAGTACAATTGTCAATTTTGTTCAACTTTGTGATTATATTGTAAACGTTTCCGTCGTTGAATATTTTTTCCGTCCTCAAATACTTTTAAAATGTTGTTTTTGATAACATATTACAAAATCGGAATTGAGAAGTGGAAGGTTGAATTTGAGGTCAATGATATGAATTGGAATTTGATTTATGCTATGCCATATAGATGTACATTGAATACCAAAACACGGTATTTACAATTTCGTTTTATTCATAGAATCCTTCCAACAAATAAGTTTCTCTATAAAATTGGCTTAATTAATGAGTATAAATGCTCCCTTTGTAAGGAGGAAGAAGAAACCACGAAGCATTTGATGTGGTCATGTAAAGCAATGTGGAGTGATACTTTTGGCTGGTTGAGAGAATTAAATATTACTGTGAATATTACCTATCGGGAAGTATGTTTTGGTATTTATGATGACAAATATGCCACTTTTTTGAACTTGATTCTATTATTGACGAAAAAATTTAGTTATAAATGTAGAGTTCAAGAAATTAACCCTATCTTTAATGATTTTAAAAACTGGGTTTTCTTCATTGAAAAAGTGGAGAAGGAAATTGCAAATAAAAAAGATACTTATGGTTATCATGTAAAGAAATGGGAACCATTATCAATATTACGATGAGTTCTGTCCAAAAGATGTCAGAAAAAGTTGTTTGTATAAATAATTTTGGTATCGTGTTTGATGGTTGTTTGTAAACTTGTGTGTTTTATTTTATTTTGTATGCAAATAGAAATATTAAGGTACATTATATTTACTTTATGATATTATTGTATTTGCATATGTTCTTTGTGAGTTAAAAAAAACATAAAGACCCTCACGGGCTTTGAAAGACAAAAAAAAAATCGGAATTGCAACATGTGTAATAATTGTGCAATTCAATTAATACTTAAATGTGATGATATTTATCTACAGAGTTACTTTTCTCTTCTGTATTGTGGTCAATGCATGTGGATTAGGTCACGCTTGATGGTCTTGGTATGTTGTGCCAATATGTCACGTACGTATTTACAAAAACGTATTAATATAGTCGAAGCACACTGTACATTCAGCTTACCAAATGGGAAACAGTCTTCAATGGTGTATATTATAAACATATTTTTGTCTTTAATGCTTCCTAACAAAACGGGTAAAATTTGCAAATCTTCAAGATGTACCATTCTTCAACTTCAACAATAGATTTTCTTTGAGGAAACAATTAACAACGTCTGTGCGGGATAATGATCCTGGAAAAGGAACGGTCCAACAGAATCAAGTGAAAAGGGTTGACTACAAAATATCAAAAATATCAATCTTTAATAATTTGCCATAAAATTCGTATTATATCCTTCCCATTCTCCCAAACAATGTTGAATCATGTAAGTTGCTCATGCGCGCCTAGCAGTACCCAACATTGACTGATGGGGAAAGGGGACGTTTGGGAGGTAAGGGAAAGTTTTCGCCAAAAATATGGCATTTCAACACGTTAAAAATAACAGAAATTTGGCCATAACATATTATTATATTTTTCCATAGGTGTTCCAACAAATTTTGACGAGGATTGTAGGCTTGTTTGTTTGTATGTTTGTTTTATTTCTCTTTAACCTTGGACACTCAATCAGTTGAAAACACAATTAATCATCCGTTCCCCTTGTGGCCCAAGGTCAAAAGTCGTTCGTCCAATTTCAACATTTGTCCTTGATTTCATGTCTCTATAATTATGACCAATCATAAAAATGGTAAATTTAGCTTTGAAATGGGATGGGGTGGGATGAAGGAACCCTAGGGGACTTGGGCGGACAAATGCCCCTTCAAGTCTCTCCCCTGGTTTCTGATCCACTGTTTTTGTTAACTTTCTTACTCAACTTAAAAGAAATGCCACATATATAGAGGTGAGGTAAAAGAGACCTACATCTTTCATCGAGAATAAAAATCATTCAAAACCCCATATGCAATTTAAAAATTACGTCCAATTAAATATCTTGAGTTGCAACAAATGACATTTTGGTTGGCTAAAATACCCTTAGGCCTAAGCACTGGAATAAAACATGTAACTACAAGTAACTGTGAAGAAAGCTGTGTAATGTAATTAAGATGAGTTGAATACTCGGAGGAAAGAAGATACGTTCCTCTTGTCTCGTAGTACCACGGTTGTCTAATTGAATTTTATATAACATTTTACCTTTATTAAATTGTTTTCTTACCATGGCGTGTTTATGAATCTAGATTTTTTCTTGCCTTTACATTGAGGTCAGTAAGTTATAAAGTGTTATAAGATAGGATAATTAAATACGATATTAAAGAAGAGTAAAGACATGTATTGTAACATTACTGTCTGGTATTATTTCCGGACGAAACAATAACGACGCTTCTTATTCTAGAACAAGTTTTATACTAAAAGAACTCATACAAAACTGTGTAGTAAAATTTAAAGTTGCTTATAGAGGCCTGCAGATTTCGTTTCAATTATGGTATTTAAAGGCGGGATATACAATGCTGTCACTAAATTTATTTCTGGCATGTTGAAAAACAATTTAGAGAATTAACATTTTGGTTATTTCAACCCACGGTTGCTTGATGGCATGTAAAACTGAGTCATTTTAAAGAAAAGTTAAATGCCGATGGCGCTATTTATCTAAAATCTTATTTGCATATCTACAAGGGGTAGTCACTTGTAAAACGATATTAGAACATCAGCAAACAGACTGACAAGTGAGAAGGGAATTTTCAAAAAAAAGTATCATGAATTGTAAGGTATAACTCATATCATTTGGATAATTCAAATTTAAAATATATGTAAATAGCGCCCTCAATTTTCACACAAATGTGCAATTTATAGAATCACCACCAAATTACCACAAAAATGAAGAAAAAGATGAATAATTTGATATATAAATGAAAATCTATGTTCAAAATTGCTACAAAATATTATGTGTATATACAGTTTATTATTTTGATACATTATATTCATGTTTTGTTAGAAACATTAATAAATGATCACATCAAACAACCGTCCGTGAATCAAAGGATTATGGTTATGTTAAGATAACTATCAATTTTCACGTTAACATGCGGAGCAAAACCCAGTGCCGACTATATTTCCTTTGACATGCCTATTATTGGTTTGGAATTACAAAACATGGAACAGAACAGCTTACTTTGCAATACTCAGACATGAATAGTTAAGATTCTATAATATTATGATATAAGTTATCTTTATTAAAATTAACACTATTATGTTCAGGCGTCATATGGAATGATTTAGTACTTATATATGCCGAGTTTACATGAATCCTATAGGGCCGATTATTGAACATTCATATGTAACCTGTTTTATTTTATTTTTAATGATCTTGACATCTGGTGTGATCAACCAAAACCAGTCTGAAGTCGGACATATTTAATTTTCTACAGGATTGTAAACAGTATTTGCAAAGCTACATTTTGCAGAAAATCCCATTGAATTTGGACAATCAACTTTAAAAATGTGAGCAGTTAAAGAGTTTCAAAACAATATGTAACAAAAGGAAATACTTCCTTTGTTTGCCTATATCTTAAAATCCATATTTCCCACTTCCGACTGATTTCAATTAATCAATCCATCAATTAGATTTATGTCATAGCGCCAAATGTATTTCAAAATGTTCAACGGCGCTCATTAGCTCAAAAATTACTGATAAGCATCCTGAAATAGGCTTGATAGGTGGCTCTTCAGAAGCTTCTGTTAAGAAGTTTAAAAACTGTTCAAAAGTACAACTTTTGATTTGACCTGCTAGTTTATTCCACAATTTGGGAGCATAGGCAGCAAAAGCTCGGTCACCAAAAGAAATACCCTGAGTTCTTGGTTAACAGGCGAGGTACCATCTGAACATGATGATCTAAGCTGCCTTTCCCGTAATATAACTCGAATTTGAAGTATTTCAATGATGTCAGATGGAGCTTGTTCGTGAAGTGCTTTATATACAAGTGAGAGAACTAATGCGTTGTTTGATTGGAAATCAGTGGAGGTTATTTATGAGTTCTGAAGTGATAGAGTAAAACTTGCGTTTCCCGAAAATCAGCCTTTTTGATGTGCGCTGGACATTTTGACGTTTCTTGTTCAAACTAACAGACTATTGCAATATACAAGGCAGGATGTCACCAGTGAATGAATAGCAATTTTAGTGGCATCTTCAGTGAGTAATTTCCGCGCACGCCTAATGTTCACAAAATGATAGTTGCCAGTTTTTATTACACTAGATTTTGCTTGATCACATCATATCACATATTAATAAAACTTAGACATAAAATAGACAACACATTGGTCATTCTCCAATTGTGATGATTACCGTTAAGTATTTTTTGCAGATTGGGTACAATTAATTTTGACGTAACCATCTACAGCATAGCTAAAATATAGTATGAGCCCTCAATCTAAGGGACAGTTAGAAGAACTTCGCTGAAAGAAGTCCAAAATATATAGTTAGTACCGCCATTGGTCTTTAATGTGCAACGATCAGCAACAATTGTTAGCATAATTTCACCATGCAAAAAAATGGGGCCGAATTAATTGCAAAGCCCCATTCTGATTGGTGATTAAAGTGAAGATATCATGTAATTGACTAATCAGAGGTAGTGTTAGATCGGCAAGTAGTGCTCAGGGGTTAACGTTCTTTCGCATTCTCAACTTGTCTGAGAAGTCTTGCCATATAATACCTCTCTATTTTAATATTTTAAAATACTGCAGAATAATGTTGTCTTCAAGCTCATGTCACATGCTGTGTCTCTTACATGCGTCAATAAATAATATTGCTCCTAGATATATTTCTCAACTTCTGTCAAATTATTATTCACTCACTCATTCCGCATGAATCAAAATCACATCTCACAAGCCCGTGGAGACCGCTTCTCGCCTCTGAGAAAGCTGCTACAAGTATCACTGTAATTTCGAAACTGTTAAAGCTCACCTCGTGTCAAAAGAATTTTAAAATGTTTTTATGCCATAAAATGAAGGGTTACAATTTAATTTGTTTACCTTTATGTAGTTTATCGTGACGATGTTGTACATACTTATGATGTTGTGGCGCTTTGTTGTTATGAATTATATGGGTTTATCAGTTTATTGTACATCTTTTTGTTATCATCACTTGTTCAAGTATTTTTGTTACGGCATGGGTGCCTGCAGATTCGATATGTGCGTGGTATAGATCTGTGTTGTATTTTATCGTATTGTATTGTATTGTATATTGTATTGTATTGTATTGTATTGTATTGTATTGTATTGTATTGTATTGTATTGTATTGTATTGTATTGTATTGTATTGTATTGTATTGGATTGGATTCTATTGTAACACCCGAACAATAATAACAAACATGATTGTAAAACAAGTTGTAAACAAAATGACACACTCTGTTAGGACGCAATCTGTTTTTCATTCAAACACTACCAACTACTAAACGAACCTTGAAGATGAACGACTAATGTTAATGATTATGATGATGTCAAATATTGCACATTTTCGAGATAATCACGTGTATATAACCTGAAAAATATTAAAACGTTCACGTTTCTCAAATTTAAAGTGAATACTTTGTTTAGATTCAGTTTTTTGTTTGAAAATGTCAATCATAAAAGATAAGTGAAGAATAGATTGAAGCGTACATGCGTACATATGACAACACATTCTTATCGTACTTTTCATTTTTCGTCGAAAAAATTTGATTGTGTTTCTTTATTTTCCTATCTTACTTGTCTCTTGTATTTTTCACGGACTCTTAATCTCAGGTAAAGGTAAAATCGATATAGGGCTAAGCGATTTTGCTTTCATTCAGGCGGCATAGGTCACGCGACACGTGACGTTCGAGGCTGGAGAAAATACAAGGCTGACAGCCCCATTCAAAATACACGGTTAGCATTTATAAATTGAAAAATAATATACGTACAGTGTGGTACATTGTCATACCCCAACGGTTTTAGAGTAAGATCATTTTGCTTTGACACCACATAACAAATGTAGAATTGTTTGTGAAGATTTCATGATTATGTGTTAATCCAATGGCGACGTCAAAAATTGCGATATCGCTTCCACCACCGCCTGCTTTCATTCAGTCATCGTCCGCCTCAATGCAAGAGAGATCACGGTTCCTCTATTCGCCGTAGAAGTAGTGATGTAACAGGTTTATTTGCCACAGTGATAGGCGAAAACAATTTTTGAATGGATTGCCCTACACTAGACGTACGCTGTAACTCTGTATCGCACTGTTGATTATCAAAGAATAGGCAAAACTTGAAGTGCAGCGCATTAAATTCAAAAATTGTTATCACCTTTCGCTATGGTAATTAATCATGTTACATCACTAATCTACTTCTACGGCGAAATGTCCATTATATCTAATTTAAACTAGTTTAAACATTCAGCTTCAGTGTCAAATGGGATTTAGTCTTTAATGGTGTATATATATGAACACATTTTATTTCTTAAATGTTTCCTAACAAAACGGATAAAATGTTCAAATCCTCAAAATGTAACTTTCTTCAACTTCAACAATACATTTTCTTTGAGGAAACAACAAATGACGTCTGTACAGGATAATGACCTTGAAAAAGATATGTGACCGTACAACACGAATCAGACGTAAATGTCCTTAATTGTATTCTGAGTTACAGTGTAAAATGTGCATGAAGGTTGTATTCATAGTCATTTTGATAGTCAAATACCAATTGAAGAGGATGATAAGCTTTTACCTTAGATGTCTATAGAATTCTTAATAGCTCTGGTCTCTGTTTGCTTTGGCTAAATCCTATATGACTTTTGGATATTTATTACCAGCAATGCGGAAAAAGAGACACATGTAGAAACGAAAAAAGTCCCATTTTGTTAAAGGAGCAAAGTTCAACAAACCATAACCCCGCTTTAGGATCGATTGAAGTTAAATTATATACCATTTTAAAGCTTATGATATATATTTTATAAACACGAAATAAAACAAAATTGACCGGGAGAAGAATTTACGGCTCATTCGTCGTGTACGGTCACATATAGTCCAACCGAATCAAGTGAAAAGGGTTGACTATGATCGATCGTTATTATATTTGTTGGTTTATTTGCTTCCACTTTCAGAGACCTTTTGAATACATGAGTCTTGATCCCTTTTAGAGGCACAAGTTTGTATATCCCCGCTTGGCTGTTGGATTTTATCTGATCCCAATGTTTTTTCCTGACGTCTTTCCTATCTAATGTTTATTTTGTAGCTTTGTATAGATCATTTTGTTTTATCTCCGAAGATAAGTTTTACGCTCGGTTGCTTAGTTTTTAATACTGTGCACATCTTTAAGTACTTGATCTGAATCTGTATCTTTTTTGAAAATTTAATTGTTGCAGTCCTTTTGTTTGCTTGAATTTGTTGGTTGTTTGTCTCTAAAATTTTATTAGCCATTAATCAGTATTATGTACAATGTAAGTTTTCTAGTGTTTTTGGTTTTCTGCGTCTTTAGCAACTTGGTTAATTTTATTATTATGATGAGTTAGAATAAATTATAAATCTTTGCAACTGGACTATACGGTTGTTGCTGACTACAATATCATATCATGTCCATGACGCATCAACAGTGCAGGCCTTGTGATCTTGTACCGGTTCAATTGACCCTTGACCTATTTCGATGTATTTTATATGTAAAAAACTTCCAGATTGTGCAATCCTATCTTTATTACCTAGCTGGGGGTTTACACCCCCAGCTAGGTACTGTAATATTATCCGATTCTTCTTTCTTTCTTCTGTCAACATATTTCAAAATGCTTCTCCGCCTACATGTTACACCCTACAATTACGTAACTTGCACATATGTACCGGCTATATCCAGTGCCCATAGGGTGAAAACAGAATTGGGGTCAAAAGTCATTAAGGGGCATTACCGGTATATAACCAAATACTTTCAAAATGCTTCTTCTGCCACATATTACATAGCACAATGACGTCACTTACACATGTGCATCGGCTTTACCCAGTGCCCATATCTTGCACACAGAATTGGGGTCAAAGGTCATTAAGGGGGTAAAATCTTATCTGGACATCTGTAAGGGGTATGGGGCTTAAACTCAGTGACAACAAATCTCATGACCAGGGGAACATTTTGCAGGGGTCAGGTCAAAGGTCATACAGAGGTCAAATTTTAGAAATGCATTTCCTGGACATATGTAAGGGGTACGGGGTTCAAACTTGGTGACAACAAACTTAATGATCTGGGAAACATTTTGGAACATTTTGCAGGGGTCAGGTCAAAGGTCATGCAGAAGTCAAATCTTAGAAATGTATTTTCTGGACATCTGTAAGGGGTACGGGGCCCAAACTCGGTGACAACAAACTTGATGACCAGCGGAACATTTTTGGAACATTTTGCAGGGGTCAGGTCAAAGGTCACATGGGGTCAAATCTTAAAATTGCATTTTCTGGACCTCTCTAAGGAGTACGGGACTCAAACTTGGTGACAACAAATCTCATGACCAGGGGAACATTTTTGGAACATTTTGCAGGGGTCGGATACCGCCACAACACCAACACGCCCCAGCTAGGTTTGTGGTCTATGACCACCATTTGCCACTAGTTTGAATTGTCATATCAAAACGAATATTTTGATGCAACTGTTGTCAAAGTAACGGAGAATTTGGATATTTTGATTCTCCATGGAGTATCTTTGACCTTTATGGTAATAACTCAAGAAGGGTACATCCAAGATAGGCCAAACTAAACACTTTCTGAATTTTAATAGCTAGTTTGAAATTTGAAACTGCTCAAGGTTCAGTGACCTTTTCCCGCCATAGGCTACACCAGTTCGCACAATTGTGTAGCTACACTATAGCCCATAATATCAACAACACTATGATAGTAGTAGCGCAGCTTTACTCCCCCCAAGTGGTACCTCGCAAACTACTAGATTTTAGCCACTCACTATTATACCAAGGCAACTTTAGATAGCAATAACATAAATTGATCCCGGTTAATAGCAGCAGTAAATCAACAAGAAAGACGTAACGAGGTCATTGATCATGTTGGTTGAGCTATTTCTTAAATATATAAACCCGTAGAGGGTAGATGGTAAAGAGTCTCCTTGTACCTACCAATGACACTTCTGGGGCAAAGATTTTGAGAAATGTATATTGGTCTGTCTTGTCTGATTGATCGAGTTCAGAGCAAACTTTCTCGTCCCAAGGGCTAAGAGAAAAATTCCCTATTTCTTATTTCTTGAGCCAGGAACTAATAGAAAAATTATACATTTTATTTATTGGGAGTGACCTTTATTTTCCTTGCTCTTTGTCTATAATTGTGTTTCTTTTTTTTTCATACAGGCCAACCAACAAATAATAACCTCTATAAAGTCTCCTGCTTGAAAACCTCATAATAATGTATTATTGTACATTATCATTATTGTACAAATCTCCTGATCAAGTCAATGAAGAGTGATAACGCCCTCTGTTGCCAGTTAGTTTATTTTGCTGTGAGGGATAAAGTGTTTATCTGGGTTTTTTATTATAAAAAGCTAATGAATATAGAAGTAATAGTGCTAATGGTACGGAAGATGGGGTGGTATCGGATTCGGTTTTACCTTTTGCGATTGATGTTAACTGGAAGAGGGAAGATTATCATTGTAAATCAAAATGTGTGATTATTTAGCTTATTTCGTGCTCACTTAGTTCATACTTTCCTGTGGATGTTCCGTTTAAAAACAACCCCACTCTGGAATCTATCGGCTATTGGCGAGGCCTTAAACTATGGTTTTATCATCGGAAAGTCGGCAGGGCTTGGAGAATGAGGGAAAATATAGTATAAATATTAAACGGAATAGATGGTATTTAATACGACGACAATTCGCATGATAATACAATAAAACAGGTGATAGATATGAATGGTTGTGGAATCGTTCTAAATACTGTCATCTTAATCTATCTTAGAACTATCCTCCAACAAGACTGCCATTTCAATTGTTATACCGTTCCGGTTGGTTAATTGTATACACTCTACAAAATGCATAATCATATTATCTTGATAGAAAGCCTAGAAAGCCTGTCATCCATAGAAAGATATCTGCACTAAAATGCTTCATAAGAGCATTTTAGGACCAGTTGTAAAATGATAAAGGAGAAGTTTCTTGTTTGATATTAACAGTTGGTGAACGAATGTGCGACCATTTGCTGTAGACCCGTACGCGGTGGGTTAGTTCCAGACCAGTTATCGCATGAATAATTCCTGGGTTCAGTCCTTACCAGTTTTACTCTCCATTATGTTGGTTTACCTTTTTACCAAGCCACACCAAAAGAATCTCCTGTCATGAGACTCAATTTAAATCGGAATATAATAACAACAACAACAACACTGCCATAGATGCTGCTTCTACATTATGTGATCATGCAATGTTATCTAGGTTGGTTTATGATTTTTATTTGAATTATGCACGCGTCTTATTACACATGAGTAAATGCGCTGTATTACAGGATATATGTTCCAACGATAACTTTATTTAATACGAATGTTAATCTCAAATATATTTTTTTTCCATATTATAATATTTCTAAATGAGTCCAAAATATTATTTCGATCAAACATACAACAAATAGATTGACTTGCGCCACCAAATACATTTTTATGTTGTATGATGTTGTTGCCATCCCCAGCCAGCCCCATACCTCATTTTGATTTTTAATATACCAATTTTCTGCTTTTTATATTCTATGGGGTCGCATATTACCTCAAATATTTCTTCACAACGTACTAAAGTGATTTATGAACAACAGAGGGCGCTATTACTGTGGTATTTTGACCACGGGATACACCGTGACCATACATATGCTGTAATATATATATTTAATACAGAATATTCCTCCCAGCACGGCATCTACTGTGCCAACACGGCCGTATTGACACAATGTATTACGTGTACATTAATGTGTGTATCGGGTATATATATTTCCCATCGGGGATTCCGAATTTGTAATATGTTATCAAAAACGGGATCAAAAACAACATTTTGAAAGAATTTGACGACGGAAAAAACAATCAAAGAAGGAAACGTTTACAATATAATCACAAAGTTGAACAAAATAGACAATTTTGCTGCACAGTATTCTCACGTTGTTCTGCCTTTGCATTCAAATTTACAGGAAGACCACCCGCTATGTAGAAGGTCACTTCGAGACTTACTGTTTACAAGCTGCTATGGTAGCGCGGAGTGATATTTATACGTGCGTATTATTTATAAAAACGTATTTATAAATATAGTCGAAGCATACTGAATACTCTACGTCCCAGTGTAAAATTATGTGAAAATAAAAATTAAGGAAATAATGATAAAGATGCCTTGTCGTTAGTAATGAAAACAGATCACCGCATATCAATCATCATCGTCAGTAAGCAAACACTAATAAGTAAAAAGGGTTCTTGAATTGAGTATAAGCATGAAATAGCAGTCTGAAAAATTTCTCAAAAATCAATCTGCTGTCTGTTCAAGTGCAGATTGATCAAATGAAAATATGGGCTACTGGCAAAGAAGAGGGCACATATACACGGGTAAAGGATATGAACTTGTGTAATTGCATTTTACGGAACTTAATTTGTACTAAGTTAGTTGCTTGCCCTTCATCATGTTCATGAGTGTGTTTATCCTGTCTGTCGTAACTGATCACGCAAATTACTGGATAAATATTAACAATACCGGTCGATCAAGTTATGGGTTGGATTGTGATGTGGTATTTTGTTTGAGCGTAGTTGATGCCCTGTTTTCAAAATTCCGGAGATTCAATTAGACTTAAATCTCGTTTTGGCTATTTAAAGGAACAGTGCAAATTGCAGTAATAAATTACAGACGATAAAAGAAAATAACCACATTATGTGATAAAAGTAGTATTTATTACTTAGGACGCCATATAATCCATTAACAATTTATACGACACCTTATTCTATAATATATTGAAATATTAAGCTTTTATCTGTATCGTACGCCTTCCGATATCCCTGAGCAATATGAACGGAATATTATTTACGTTGATATGCTTTCGTAAGCAAGTATAGCCAAAAACCATTATTAAAGCTGACATTTCAGATGAAAGTTGTTAGAGGCAGTTTATTGTATTGCCACAGTCGACGTTACTTAAACCTGTTAAGGTAATAAAGACAACCACAGGACAATTTCCTGCTTAAAAATTTAAGTAGCGAAATCAAATATTATGGCACCATATTTTTTCCACATTTTGTTTACACCATTGCAGGCTCAGTTTCATGTTCAATCTTTAGATGGAAATTTGATTAAAAACTACGAAATAAATACAAGCAATACAGTAATAATATTTCAAATCTCTGAACAGAGACGGGGGCTGATACAAGCTACCTAGAGTGTACGACCCGATTTTTGGGTCAAGTGTCCGAAAGGTCGCTGACCTCTAAATTGGGTTGCCAGACTGATGAAAGTCGAAGTGTCGACTGAAAATTCCAGGTACGCACATTTTGTGTTGTGATCAAAGGTTTAAACCACTAAATTACAGTAATAATACTTTAATCCTCCGTCTGACGAAACATAAAAAGAAGAGGGTCTATCGGTTGCATTTGTTTGTTTGTTACTTTGTTTTCCAATATACGTCTTTATACATGCAATGTTGTTTGACATGCACTACTCACATCATTGTCCTGAAAAGCAAAAGGGTTTTCTGTTTACTTTCAGGGCCATTTGTTTTTATTTATATACTTACTCCGTATTTAGGTCAAAATGTGGATATAAAGTGCAGGGTCTGGATATTTTCTGGGTCAGTCGGCTAAGAAGCCGTCTACTGGTTATTTAATGCATTATGTTGGTTGATATTTGTGTCACTCAATAAAAAGTGCTGGTACGGCAAGATATTTTCTGGAAACATTTTCTCGTCATTTCGGATAGAAGCTTACGATTAATAGTCAGCGACGTCAAAGCGTCGAAGCAGCAAATTCTCGCGCGCATCGATGCCTCAGTGCATTGTCTGAACGATTTGTAGCTGAAAGAAATTCGCTCTAATGTCAATGCCTGTACTTGGGGTTTTTTCATTTCGCTACTTTTTGGCAAAAAGAATTTATCCTTTTATGAGTTTTATCATTCTTCTGGCTGTAATAAAGGTAGAACAAATTCGATTCCTCTCAATAACATTTGATCCTAAACTGTACACTGAATACACATTGGGTTTCCATATCTACAATTTGCTATATAGCTGCAAATCTGGTTACTATGTCGTTTAAGCCTACAGTATGAACAAGTTTTGTCGTACTGTTTCATCTATTAAAATAGATATTTATTTGATAAATGTCACTCAGTATCTATATTATAATTCGGTGGTATTTGCAAGAGCAATATGACCAAAAGTCTGTTCAGTATCGCAGGAACATGGAAACGTCACCAGACATATGGTGTCGAATTTGAAATACAAAATAGCTTGAAGCAGGTTCGTAAGATTATTTTATTGAGCAAAAAACACTTGTCTTGTCGTAAGTTAACCAAGGCATGAAGGGATCGGCGACATTATATCTCATATGTAATCATTGACAGTGTGACAGTTTACTGCGATGATATTTATTCAAGTTTTGAAACGAACAGCTTGAAGGCAAATGCAATATTGGACAGCGGAAAAAACACGAATCTATTTTTGTTACCTTCAGTAGAGAAAAAATATTCACTAAGTATAATCTTAACCAAAACCAGTTTGATCTTCATTACTAACAATAATTATTGGTAGAACAGTTTTAATACGGTTTGCAATACATGCAGAAGCAATCTATATAGTAACATTGGTCTCCAATGCCAATACATTTTCTTTCGTCAAAAGAAAAATGTGTCCACGCTTTTGACTGTTTCAAAGCGATAATTCATAGAAAGTAGAGGAAACGCACCTATTTTAGACCAAACTTTTTCATAAAACTCTTCTGCAAACCCATCTGAACCGGGAGATTAGTTATTTCTTCCTATTGTTTAGGGTTATCACAAATCGAACCTTTGTGACGGTTTGCTTCACAAAAACGTTTAACTTCATTTGATTGATCTTGTGAATTTACTTTTATTCCGATAACTTTTCAAAAACTACGCATCACAAAAATATTTGGCCAGTTTTTTAGAAAGAAGGAATACATTATATGAAACTTGCCTTTTCCCTGTGTGAGTGACATTTTGCACGTGAACGCAGTCGCAGTGTGCATTCTTGGACCATGCTTCGCTATCCTGAAAGTTGCTATAGGATCAAAATAGACTGTTATTATACTTATAAATTAAATTCTTTATACAACCTAATAATAAAAGAGCAACCCATGTTCATTTAAATTTTCAAATGGCAAAATCATGGCCAACATACTACATATTTCAAGTAAACTATAAGCCCTGGTGCACGGTGGAACGTACCCGTTGCGTACGTGAGAGAGGGCGCTGTCATGAGCTGTCATGAGCTGCTGCCACTATAATTTCTGTGTGTGAGAATTTTGTTTATTTTGCTGCTGTTTGTTGCTGTTTTGTGCCTGATCGCTGTGAATTTTTGCAGATCATCTGTGCTAAGGCTACTGACGCTTTCTGGCTGTTTTTTGAAAGGACTAGAACTTGTTAAGTATTGCAATTTCAAGATGAAATTATTTTCTACTATTTTAATTTTGCTACTGAGTACTGTGTCTACATACTGCACACACATACATGGTTCAGTGGACCTATTTTTCCACTTCTGTATTGATGAATCAATAACCTTTCCAATAACTTTGAGTAGAAAACATGGCCGTCGTTCTGTGAGGACGTTTAAATTTTGAGTTGTGACGAACCGTCAATTATTTCATCCAATCTTGGACTATACTACACCAGTTTCGTATCATCAGTGTACTAATCTTCTTCGGACATTTTTCTAGCAGTTTTTGGATAATATAACTTGGATTATATATACTTATTTCACGTGTTTTTGGACTATATTTGAACCTCGCGCCACAGCGATGTCGCACACTACAGGCTGTACAGGTAGCAACGACAGTTCTACACGTAGTACTAGTGCACTGTTTGACTCGGTATCACAATCATCGGCACCAACCCAAGTAAGCATGACTACTCTTTATGACATGTTACTGAAGTTAGATAGTAATATGCAGACTAGATTTGACGGACTTGAACGCCAACTTCTCAAGGTAAATGAGGAAATCACTTCAATAAAATCTGATGTTTCTGATCTTGACAGCGGATTGAAACATATTGATACTGAGATGCATGAAATCAAGGAAGAAATGATACCACAACTTGAGAAAAAACTTTCTCAAAAAATAGAGGAACTTAACCAAAGTAGACTTTCAGCAGAGCTTTATAGCAAGAAGTCAAATCTTCTGTTTTTAATATGCCCCAAACCAACAAAGCTGAGGACTCTGAGCTTGTGTTACGCAGCGTATTGAATAACTTCATCCCGAACCAATCTGGTTTT
Organism: Amphiura filiformis; assembly: GCF_039555335.1. NCBI lineage: Eukaryota > Metazoa > Echinodermata > Ophiuroidea > Amphilepidida > Amphiuridae > Amphiura > Amphiura filiformis. The sequence continues at coordinate 24,576,769 of NC_092633.1, read as the reverse complement.
CTGTTCGCAAATGTACATCGTCTTCCGACCAAGAATTCGACCATCGCACAACCAATAATAGCCAAATTCCTCAGAATGAAAGAACGGAATGATGTACTAGATGCTGTTACCAAGGCAGAGTTTAAGATCGACGGAAAGAAGATAATGGCAGCCCCCCATCTCCCGTCAGATATGCAGCAAGAACGGAAGAGACTGATGCCCATCCGAGATCAACTCAAAGCAGAGGGCAAGCAGGCCAAGATCAAGGTACAGGGAACTAAGGTTCTACTATATGTTGGCAGTGCAGTTTGGAAAGAGAAGTAACTTTTCATCACAAATGATCACGCACTGACTGCGTTTCAGTAACTTTAATGTTCATGTATAATCATCTGATTTCGCTTTTTTTTTTAAAATTGAATCTTAAACTTTTGCTCTCGCCTGAACTTTTCATAGTGCATGTCGGTAAACTGCACAACTTTCAGACTCTTCTACTGTGAACAACACAGGAACGTTTACGATTATTTGCATTTTGCAAATGAAGTTTACCATATCGCTGTTATTTGTCTCATTGATATACAATGTTAATTTACTTTAGTTTGTAAGTAAAAAATATAGGCCCTTTACTTTGCTATTTTGCTCTCATTTAAATTCAAATGTTTTAATGTCATACAGGTGATCCATTGAATCCGTTTCCATTCATTCGGTTGGTTGGTTGGCTGGTTTGCATGATGGTGCATTTTGTTTTGTCTCTTGGTCACGGCTCACTCCCGTTTTTCGATCTTCTTGAATAAGAAGGGACATTCTTCATGCATCGCTTGTTATAGCCTCCTCCGACGCACCTGTTATCTTTGGATCACCTCGATGACTTGATTTTATTTCATTTTCATCTCGTAAGCTTCGTTTATTTATAATATTGATTTGTTGATTTGTTTGGTTGCCTATAAAAGCCATTTTTGACATCGTAGTGTTTCTGGCTCACGCATGGTTTGCACTCCCGTCAGCAACCCATTGAATTGTGTTCATCTTGCTTTTAATCCAAATCATTTTTGTGAACCAGTTGACTTGCGTTTGTTCGATTTTCTCACACTATGATGTCAAATGCTGGCTAGGCCTACACATTGTTTTGTTTGTCAACTTTTGATTTCTGTTTGTTAGTTCTCATATCTCACTCTCTGCTCTCTTTCTAAAAAATTGTTCTGCTTATGCTATTTTATGTTTCTTTCTTTTTTGTTTTTTGTTTTTTTTCTATTTTCATCTTATCATTTTATTTTATTTTTATTTTATTTCGTCTGACTATTTAAGTTTTTTTTATCTATATCTTCTCTTCTTATACTATCTCTTCGCTTTCTGGTATTTTCTATCATATATCTTTGTTTGTCCTTTCTATATTTTAGTATTCTATATTGTGATGGTTCTCACAGCTCACAATTGCTCTTCATTTTTCTCTGGCCTAAATTGTTTCCCAATTCCTTTGTGTGTTTTAGTGCAACTTTGTGTTTATTTTTGTTGTTTTGTATGACGTTGGCTCTTTATGGCAAATTGTAATAAATGTTTGAAGAACATTGTTCATGATTGTGTTAAGTTAACTTGTAAATACTGTAATAGTTTTTATCATAAAAAATGTGTATATGGCAATATTGATGATGATCATTGGATGTGTTTTAGTTGTACTGGTACTTTATTTCCATTCAATCATATTCTTGATGATAATGAATTTAAATTTAATCTTTTTTATTTTAATAACTCCATTGAATACAATAGATTGCTAAGCTTGAAATTGAATCCGTTCTTGTATGATGATATTGTTGATAATGCTATGCCAAAGAATCTGTTTAAACCCAACTGTGTTAACTCTTGTAACTATTACTTTGATAATTCTCTTGATATTGATGTATCGTTCAGTGACAGTTTTTCAATTTTACATTTAAATTCTCGCAGTTTTAATAAAAACCGTGACAACATAGAAATTTTCCTTTCCAATTTGAAACACAATTTTTCTGTTATTGCAATTTCCGAAACTTGGTTTAAAGAGGATCAGTCTAATTTAGTTGATATTGCAAATTATAATTTAATTAGTGTACCACGGAAAAACAGAAAAAGTGGTGGTGCTGCTCTGTATATTCATAATTCGGTTTCTTTTAAATTAAGAAAGGATCTTGATCTAGCTCAACATACTGTTAATGTTATTGATCATTCTGAGTCTATTTTTATTGAAATCATGAATTCCAAGTGTAAGAATATTATCATTGGTAATGTTTATCGTGCTCATAGAACTGATGTTGATTTATTTAACTCTGATTTAAGTCATTGTCTTGATGTTATTTCAAATGAAAACAAACATTGTTATATTTCGGGTGATTTTAATTTAGACCTTTTACAGCACGAAGCTGATTCCAAAATTCAGAATTTCCTCACAAACTTTTTCGATCATAATATGTTTCCGCTTATAGATCGCCCCACCAGGATTACGTCACATTCTGCTACAATTCTTGATAATATCTTCACTAATGTCTTTGATAAGAAAATTAAGTCTGGTATATGTGTCTCTGATATCACGGATCATTACCCTATTTTTCAATTTACTGATTCCATTTCATTGAAATATAATTTTGTTGGATCCAAACATGGTCGTTCATTTACTCAACGTAATATTCATTATTTTACAAATCACCTGGAATTAACAAATTGGAATCATGTTCTAAATGAGGAATCTGTTAGCCAAGCGTATAAGTTATTTATTGATAAACTGTCTGTTTTATATAATCGTTGTTTTCCCATTAAGGCAAAACGTGTGAATCAAAGTTCTAATCGTATTCCTCATAAACCATGGATCACAACTGCTATTTTAACATCTATTAGTCGTAAGGATAAGTTATATCGTAAATCCAAATCTTCTCCAACTGAAGCCAATAAGCGTTTACTTGTAAATTATAGAAATACTCTTACCAGTCTGATTCGTAATTCTAAGAAAATGTATTATTGTAATTTACTCAGTGAACAAAAACACAATCTCAAACAAACCTGGAAGATCCTTAATGATCTTTTAGGAAGGAATCGTAAACAACCATTTCCTGATTGTTTTGATATAAACAACTCTCCAACTACCGATCCTAAAATAATTGCTGATGGGTTTAATGATTTTTTCACCAACATTGGTCCTAAGTTAGCTAAAAATATTCCATCTGCACACATTCCTTTTGATCACTTTTTGAATAATGTTTCTTCGCCCCAAAATTCACTTTTTCTTACACCAACGGACACAAATGAAATTATAAAATTCTGTGCTTCTCTTAGATCTAGTGCTAGTCCTGGCCATGATGAAATTAGACCTGATATTGTAAAATCTGTCAAACACCTGATTGCTGCTCCGTTGGTTCACATATTTAATGTGTCTATTTCAAATGGAATTTTTCCAGATGAGCTAAAGCACGCCAAAGTTGTTCCTATTTTTAAAGCTGGAGACTCCAATTTATGTAATAATTATCGCCCAATCTCTATCCTACCTGTGTTTTCAAAAATTTTTGAGCGTATAATTCATAAGAGACTATATAATTTTCTAACATATCATTCATTACTTCATCAAAGTCAATTTGGTTTCAGAACAAATTTTTCATCCTATATGGCTGTTTTAGAGGCATACAATAAGATCGTTTCTCATCTTGATAAAGGCCACCATACATTGGGTATTTTCCTGGACCTCTCCAAGGCTTTCGATACGATCAATCACGATATTCTCATTGAGAAGCTTCATCATTATGGAGTCCGTGGAAAGGCCTTGGAGTGGTTCAGGAGCTACCTTTCAAACAGAAAACAATATGTTGTGTTCAAAAATTGTAAATCTTATCAAAGTACTGTTCAATGCGGTGTTCCTCAAGGTTCGGTATTGGGTCCCCTTCTTTTTATTATTTTTCTTAATGATATTGTGTATTCTTCAAAAGATTTGTCTTTTTTTATTTATGCAGATGATACCAATGCTATTTTGTCCAATTCGGACCTCGGTGAACTTATTAGTTCTGTTAACAATGAATGAATTAATATTTCTGTTTGGTTCAAAGCTAATAGGTTGTCCCTTAATGTTAAAAAAACAAATTATATCATTTTTAAAAACCGCCATAGTAATCGCACTTATCACAATACACGCATTTTTATTGATGGCATTGAACTTGTTAAAGTAACTCATACAAAATTTTTGGGTGTTATTCTTGATGAATCTCTTACATGGTATGCTCACAATTCTTATGTTACCAATATTGTTTCAAGGTATAGTGGAATTCTGTATCGTCTTAAGCATATTCTTTCGTGTAATACGTTATTTACCTTGTACAATACACTTGTTCTACCCCATTTATACTACTGTAATATAATTTGGGCAGATCCCAACAATTGTAATTTGAATTCTATTTTGTTAAACAAAAGAGGATTATCAGGTTATGTACTAATTCAACCTGGTTGGCCCACACATCGCCTTTATTTGCTCAGCTAAATACTTTGAATATTTTTGACATTCATAAACTCATCAAAGCTTTATTTATGTATAATTTCAGTATTAACAACATGCCGTCTAATTTTTCTAATTACTTCGTTACAAATATGGCCATCCATAGTTATTCCACTCGTTCATCCCATTGTTTTCGTCCTGCAATATTCAAATATGATTTGGCTAGAAACACTATTAGGAGGCAGGGTCCATTGCTTTGGAATTCTATCCCCGACGTAATCAAAATGGCTTTGTCTCCTAATTCTTTTAAACGCAACTATAAAGATTACTTAATTTCTTCATACTCATAGATATATTGTATTCTGAATTGTATCATATTATTGTAAGTTGTACTTAAGTTAACATATACATACTTCTATCCCTCTCCATTTTCCTTAAATGCCATTGCCAACGTCTTTGTCTGTCTGCACTAGTCCTGTCAGTCTGCCGTTTTCACCCCCGTCTTTGTCTGTTGTTTGTAGGCGTCTTTTCGTTTTTGCACTGAGGGCAATCACGTCTTTCGAGCTTTGCTCTTGTGATTGTCCTACCATCCTTTTCTCTATATTTTGTTACCTATATGATATGATGATGGTGAAAAATAAACTTGAACTGAACTGAAACTTGAACTGAACTTTTCAACTTGATCACTTCATCATGAACGGGTCTAACCCACTTCAGCAGTCAAGTGCTACTCATCCACTACCCACTATTCTACAATATAATAGGACTGAACTGCTTACCCTACGTAAGAATGCAACCAAATGGGTACCATCTAGTACCTACACCAATCTCAAGAACTTTGGTATATATAGGCATAGGGGTCTTCGTGGTGGTGCGCACACCCGCCGCCAAACTAACCAACAGAACAAAACTACTGAACTTCAATCTCTGAAACAAGAACCCCAGGAACAAGAACTCACTGCTGATACCCCCTGTATCGCTCCCGTCAGAATAACTAGCGATAATAATAATAATAATAATAATAAATAAGCATTTATAATGCGCCATTTATCTAGAAAATTAAATCTAATCCAAGGCGCAGAAAACAAGATACACGTACAAGTAAACATGAAAACAGAGTTTAAAAAAAGTATAGCTGATTAAAACAAATCAGCTATCCAAATTGTTAGCTCAATACAATTTCATACAAAATACATGTACAATCAACATGAAACCAAAGAATCCACAAATACATGTAAAACAAAAATACAGAGCAGTATAAAAGCATGATAAATCAAACACTGACATTATACGCAGCATTGAATAAGAAAGTCTTGAGTCCAGATTTGAACTGATCAACAGAAATTGATTGTCTCAGATTATAGGGAAGCGAGTTCCAAAGTTTTGGTGCAACAGTAGAAAAAGCACGGTCTCCCAGAGAATAATTAGATCGTGGAATTTTTAATAGACATTTGTCTGACGATCTGAGAGTGCGTACAGGTGTGTATGGAACAAGAAGGTCCGTGATGTAAGAAGGTGCAATGTTGTTTAATCCTTTCCATGTGAGAAGAAGAGTTTTAAATACAATTCTTTCACGTACGGGAAGCCAGTGCAGTTTCATAAGAATGGGTGTGATGTGATCATGTTTGCGAGTGTTTGTCAAAACGCGTGCGGCAGAGTTCTGTACAAGTTGAAGTTTCCTAAGCTGTTGTTCAGTAATTCCATTTAGTAGAACATTTCCATTGTCTAAGCGTGAGGTAATGAAGGCGTGAAGAAGTATTTCGGCAGTATCCTTTGACAGAAGTTTCCCTAATACTACGTAGGTTGCGGATTTGAAAATAAGCAGATTGACACACTTTTTAATATGATTATCCATTGACAGTGTAGAATCAAAACACACGCCTACATTTCGCACACTGGTTGAAGCAGATATAGTTGAGGATCCGATTTGAATACTGTTACGATGAATTTTACTTTGAGAGTTTTTGGAAGATACTATGAGCAATTCAGTTTTGTCATCATTAAGTTTTAGTTTATTTTTTGTCATCCATGATCGTATATCAGAAATACAGTTTTCAATACGCTGACGAGCTAAGTCTTCATCTTTGGGTTTGTTTACATCAAAAGAAAGGTAAAGCTGCGTATCATCTGCATAAGTATAAACATTCAAGTTATGATGACGAGCAATTTCAATAACAGGTGATGCGTATATAGTGAAAAATATGGGGCCTAACACAGAGCCTTGTGGTACTCCAAATGGTAGGTCTACCGCAGATGATAAAGTATTTCCAATGCTGACGGATTGATTTCTGCATGACAAATATGTCAAAACCCATTTAAGGGGTGGGCCGTTGACACCCAAGGATTCAAGACGCGAAAGAAGAATATTGTGATCAATAGTGTCAAAGGCCGCAGATAAATCCAGAAGAACTAAGAACACAGCATGTTTTTTATCAAGTTCACCATAAGATATCATTTTGGACCTTCAAAAGTGCTGTTTCGGTTCCGTGAAATTTTTTGTACGCGGACTGGTACTTTTCCAGAAGGTTGTGCGTTTCAAAGTGATTGTTCAGACGAGACGCTACAATTTTTTCAATAGTTTTTGACACAAAAGTTAAATTTGATACAGGTCGATAATTTCTGAGATTTTCAGAATCAAGAGTTGCCTTCTTTAGCAATGGCTTAACAACAGCACTTTTAAATTGCATAGGAAAAGTAGATGCTTCAAGAGATAAATTTACAATATTTGTGATGGTTGGGAGGAGAAGGTCAATGTGGTCCTTGAGAATCGAAGTAGGAATTGGATCCAATTGGCAATGCTTAGATGGAGAAGACATGACTAATTTGCGAACTTCTTCCTCAGAGGCCGGCAAAAAGGTGTTCAACTCTGGCACAGTAGAATTACATATAGATGGCGGAGTAAGTCCAGGAGTTGGAGAAAAGTCATTATGCGTGAAAGATGCACGGATGTTGGTGATTTTTGAAATGAAGTATTTGTTGAAGGTATTTGCCAATGCTTGATTAGAAGAATGAGATGGTAGCTTGGGTTTACCCTTTTGATGGAGTAGTGATTCGACAATATTATAAAGTTCCTTAGTGTTTTCACAGTTTACTATCTGATCCCTGTAGTATGACGATTTTGCTTTATTAATCAATGTGTTTACAAGGAGGCGCTGAGCCTTGAAAAGATCACGGTCGATTTGCAACTTTGATTTCCGCCATCGTCTCTCTAGTCGTTTTCTTTTCTTTTTCGCGTCAGCAATTTCATCGTTATACCATGGGTTGCGAGGTCTTAATGTGACAGTTCTTGATTTCAGAGGTGCATGTTTTTCCAATATGGAACATAAAATCTCATTGTATTGATTTATAAGTCCAGATAGATCAGTCTTGGGGTTTGTGATGAGCTCAGAGTTTCTTATATCACAATCAAAATCCACATGGTTTATCATTTTCAACTTGCGATATGTAGTCTGATTTTTGGCGTATCCCGGTTTGTTCAAGTTTAATTTACAATGAACGGCAAAATGGTCTGAAAAGAGGGTACCTACACGAACTGATTGAATGAGATCATCAGTTGAACGAGTTACAGCCCAATCCAAAGTGTGGCCACTTACGTGAGTTGGTTCTTTCACAAATTGGGTAAAGTTATATGTATCCAGTAAATCCTGAAACTTGATGGTATCTGGGTCATTGGGTATATCTATATGAAAATTGAAATCCCCAACAATCAGAAGCTTACACGGAGCAGATATTAAAGTTGTTAAGTAGTCTGAAAAATCATTTAAAAACATATTCACAGTCGACTTGTTCGTTTTGCAGTTATATTGGGGTCTGTACACAACAACTAATTTGATGGGAGTAGAAGTTCCTTTAAAAGTTAAGTCACAACACAAGGTTTCAAAAGTTGATGAATTGAAGACGTTGGTATTTTCACACTTGATGTTAATGTTATAGATGAGTCCAACTCCACCGCCCCTTCTGTTTTGGCGGGGGGCATGGTAAAAATCAAAACCAGCGGGTTTTAAATCACCAACAGTCTTCTTATGTTTTGCAGAGTCGCTGAGCCAGGTCTCAGTCAAGGCAACAAACTGAAGATCATGTTCGATGATGTAATCAATCAACACATCTGTTTTGTTACATATTGATTGAGCATTAATAAGACAAAAATTAGTTAAATTGTCAGGTTCAGTGCAGGAGGAGTCACGAGTTAAAGAAGTGTCATGGTTAAAGGCATTTTCTTCTGATGGTAAATCATCAGTCTTATTATTATTAGAGTTGTTTGTGGCTCTATTTTTCTGTTTTCCTTTCGTTCCACCTCTTTTCTTGCGAGGTATTCGACAGCGGTTGGTTATACCCAAGTTCTTAAGATGATTCCAAAGTTTACTTGGTAGATGAGGAACTGTTTGTTGGTCATATTTATTAAGTTGTAGAAGTTCAGTTCTGCTGTATGAGATGGGTTTGAGATCATTTGTAGTAGTAGGTGGATGCGTAGATTCAGTTTCATTAGTCTTTAGTGGTCCAGGATTATTTTCAATGTCACCGCATAATATAAGCTGAAATGTGACATTAGAGTTGGCATAATAGAGTATTCTGCTTTTCATATATTTTCCATTATGATTACATTTACAGTCATAATATTTCTGAGGAACAGAAACATTATTAAGTTCATACTTAGGTTGAATATCATCAGACAAGTTGATCAGAGTTGTAAAGATAAGTAGGAACATTAAGCTAAACACTTGCTGTGCAGCCATATTAAAATTTCTATAGCTATTTTTATCATGGTCTTAATTGTCAAAGAGTTGTATCCCCCTGTACAGCCATTATGAAAAACAATGGCCTTGTCCAGTCATCATTTAACACAACAGGTGTAGTCCAGTTTGGAAAGTCAGAAATGTTATTCCATAAAATACATAAAAAATATAGCATAAAAAGTCATGTAAATTGACCAGTAGATTCCTTGGGTATATATCCAATGACAGTAAATTGTACAAAACATGAAACACAGTAAATCCAACAAAATCCAACAAAGACAGGAGACATATCAGAGGTTGCTGCTCACCTGTTGTGGTGGCGCTCACCTGTTGTGGTGGCGCCCTTAAGATCCCTTAAGCAAGCAAGTAACAGATCATACCACTGATGGCTATGTCAAATTATGTTTGTGGAATGCTCGTTCTATTCGGAACAAAACCACCATGTTCACAGAATATGTGCTTGAGCATGACGTAGACTGTTTCTTCGTAGTTGAGACGTGGCTAAATCAAGATGATCCCGTATGTATCAGAGAATTGACACTACCCGGATACAGTTTCCTCAGCACACCTAGAGGAGCCTCAACCTATGGAGGTGGTATTGGTGCGCTGTTCAGATCTGAAATGAACTTCCAGAAATTTGACATGGGAATCAGGAAATTCCGTACTTTTGAGCACACATGCTTTACAGATCCCAAGAAGGAAGTGTTCTATATAGTGATCTATAGACCCTACCCATCATCAGTAAACAAACTCAAGACTTCTGAATTTCTTGATGACTTTGATAATTTTATTGAATTTGTAAACACCATGTCGAGTAAGATAGTATTAGTAGGTGACTTTAATATACATGTGAACGAACCATTCAAGTCCGATGTATCACACTTTCTTACCACAATTGATAACGCAGGTTTTCATCAGCATGTTGTTGGGCCAACGCACATCAATGGGAACACAATTGATCTTGTTATATCACGGCTTGATGAAGACCTGGTTATGAATTGTGCAGTAGATTTAAGGTTATCTGATCATAATGTAATTTCATTTAGTGTACAGCAGCATAAGCCTAAACCAAAAAAGATCATGGTTGCCTCTCGTAGATTAAATCAAGTGAATCAGGATGCCTTTCAGGCTGATCTTTCTACTGAATTTGCATCTTTTGATAAAAAGTATGAAAATGTCAACGATATGGCAATGTGCTATGATACCATTGTTAGGCAGGTGCTTGACAAACATGCGCCGGTAAAGAATACCATCCGTTCTCGACCATCAAATCCTTGGTATAATGAAGAAATTCATCAGTCTAGACGTTTCCGTCGTAAGCTGGAAAGGAAATGGCGGAAATCTAGACTAGAGTCGGATCGCCAGCAATATATAACACAGCGAACTGTTACTAATGAAATGATTGAAATGTCAAAACAAAATTTCTACAGGAATGAACTTGAGAATGCGGACAACAAAACTGTATTTAAGAAGGTGAATGGTTTGCTAAACAGATTCACCAAAGTGCTCCCAGCCCATGAATCGGCACAGGAACTGGCTAATGACTTTGCTAGCTTTTTCAACAACAAGGTCACTACCATATATCAAGATCTTGGTAAAGACCAACCTGATCTAGACAGATATGACCCTTTGCCTGAGAGACCAGTTTGTGCTTCATTCAGTGAGTTTGATCTTTTGGGCGAGGAGGACGTTCTTAAAGCCCTTAACAAAGCTTCCACAAAGTCTTGCTTGCTCGACCCTGTGCCGACATGGTTTCTGAAACAAAATATTCATGTTTTTGTTCCCATTATCACACGTATCATCAATGAATCCCTTCATACTGGTGTTTTTCCTGATAACCTGAAGCATTCTATTGTCACACCCATTATCAAAAACCATCTCTCAACTCAAATGACCTGAGCAATTTCAGACCTGTGTCCAATATTCAATTCATATCAAAACTTATTGAGAAACAGGCTGTTAAGTCTTTGAATGATCATATGGAAAGAAACAACCTGGGTGAAAAATTACAATCTGCTTATAAAAAGGCACACAGCACAGAAACAGCATTAATGCGTGTTAAGAATGATATCATGAAGTGTATTTCCAACTACAAAGGTGTTTTTCTAGTACTCCTTGATTTGAGCAGTGCTTTTGATACTGTAAATCACAACATGCTGATCAACAGATTACAGAGTGAAATTGGAATACAAGGTAAAGCTTTGCAATGGTTCAGATCCTACCTGTCTGAGAGAACCAGCAGAGTCAAGGTTCAATCATCGGACCTTCAGGGTTTTCTTTGTATATTTTACCAGTTGGTCGTATCATCAAATCATTCAACTTATCCTACCACTTGTATGCAGATGATGTACAGTTGTACACCTGCTTTGATCCCAAAGACCCGGTATCCATTGCTGCTGCTTTAGATAATCTATCTCGTTGCATTGATGCTCTTAAGGCTTGGATGAGAATGAACATGCTGAAACTTAATGACAGCAAAACTGAGGTTTTTGTGACCACTACTCCACACCTGAAGCGCTCAATGATACCGGTTGCTTTGAGGGTTGGGGACAAATCCATCTGTCCTTCAGATTCTGTGCGTAACCTAGGGGTTATTTTTGACTGTCAAATGTCTATGTCCATTCACGTCAAGACTCTTTGTTCTAACCTTACATACCAGCTTCGCAACATTTCCCGGATACGTCGGTACTTGGATTATGACACTTGTCATCTGGTCATAAGAGCCCTGGTCCTTTCCAAGATCGATTATGGCAATGGGCTGCTTCTTGGCTGTTGTAAAGCAGACATTCAAAGACTACAACGGATCCAGAATTGGGCTGCGAAGCTGATATGTAAGGCCCTCAAATATGATCATGCCACACCGTATTTAAAGCAGTTACACTGGCTCCCTGTTGAAGAGCGCATCAATTTCAAAGTTTTAGTCACTGTGTTTAAATGCCTCACCAAGAGTGTTCCTGAGTACCTGTCTGATTGTGTTTCCCTGCACTGCCCTGCGCGGGCAGGCCTGCGTTCTGCTTCTGATACCACCCTCCTGACAGAGCACAACACAATCAAAACACTCATGTCAGCTGAACGCAGGACCTTCTCCTATGTTGCGCCCCGAACCTGGAATAGACTGCCAATTGGTATCAGGGAATCACAATCAGTGGGTATTTTCAAGAGGGTTCTAAAGTCACACTTGTTTCCATAGATTTTGTAGCCTTCATAGGCAGTTCTCATTTATTTATTTTCTTCATGTTCTTCTTTTGCTTTGTTTTGTGTTTTTTGTTTTGAGCGCTACGTTCTAAATGTAGCAGCGCTATATAAATATTTATAATGTATGTATGTATGTATGTACGTGTAGCGTACTATAAATATGTATTAGTCAAGGCTCGTGATCTTCTGGATAGCGTTGTATGGCCCTCCAGTCGTGGGCCACACGCGTGGCAGGTGTTCCACCAGGACAGAGAATTTCTTGATATAGATAGTATTCTTGTGGCTGCATTCAGATGTCCAAATGTATAATGTAGCGTCGATCTCAACGTCAGTGCAATGAATTTACTCATATCCTAGCACACGCTGAATGTACATAGGTTACATAAGCGATGCGTATATTTTTGTTTGAACCCAAAGTTGCTCCAATATCCAAATAAAGAATAGCGAATAACGATAATTTTCTTTATTTACGTTATCTCTTTCTGTTCTTGTTTAAAGACTAGAAGACGAAACCAGATCATCATAATTATTATTGCAAATAACAGGGGTTACCCTGGTTTTGGAAACTCATCAAAATCTGTTTGATTTTAATTTAAATGTGACTTAAGTTTATATTACCATTTGATACACGCGTTGGATGATAATCGATCTAAAACTTCATATTGGCGTATACTCAACAGAACAAACTGTGGCATTTTCTTCTCATACAGTGAATGCTTGTTTAAGGTATTCAGAGATACTATACAATATTTATTTTTCATTAAAACTGTTTTGCCTACATGTTCTTTCCATTTTATAGCTATAATACTTAATTAATTTTGCAAAGAAATTGACAAAAGGAATCTGTATTGATATTCCCAAAATTGTCTATCCTAAAATGTGTCTTGAACATTCATTTAATGAATCAAAACTTGGCTCTGATAGATGGGAGATTAAGGTGATACATGCAAAACATGGGTGACTTTGAGAAATAATGATCACATCATAGTGCAGTTATGCTGCACAGGAAACATGATTCGACCTTTGCAGTATTTAAACCTGTTTAACAGGAAATTACTCCATCAAAATCAATCGATAAAGTCTAGCCCATCCTCCACATTGAATGGTGGACCGCACTTATGCCCAAATATGGCACTTGCAAATCAATAATCACCCACTTGAAATCCCCTGACTCGCTCCACTGACACTGGAACAGTCCCTCATTTCAAATCTTTAGTTTCGGTTTCTCTTTTGTTCAGAAACCAAAAATCAAGGGATTAAAAAGTAGAGCTGATCTGGTCTGCAATCATAACACTATTATGTTGGGAGGACACAGTATAGGGTATATAACCAGAAGTATGCAATAGCCTATTGTGCTAACATAATTATTATCATGATTGATATCGGTAATCTATCCCGCGGACGACAGTTGATGCTCTCTGTCGAAGGTATGTGGCATATTACACTCACGAGTTCTAGGCCTATAGAAATCATATACATGCGCGTATATTGAAGGATGGGGCGGGGTGGGGGATTTGTTTGTTTGTATGAAACATAAACGATGCATGGAGATGACTTGACTATGAATTCGTTTATTCTCCCCGGGAAGCACAACCCATACCTCTTTAAGAGGGGGCTACCCTCCCTATATAACCACCTCTTCCCTAAATTACCCCTTTCCCCCTCCTCCTCCCCTACATTCGATATCTTCATCTCGAGCTCTCCTCCCTCTTCTCTTTCACTTCCAATGCTCTCTCTCGTCTGTTTCTCTCTCTCCCGGCCCATATCCCCCTTGCCCTCCAACCACCCCGCACACACACACACCACAATCTCTTCTCCCCTCTATCTTCTACTTTTTGCAGTAAAAATTGCTTCAGTAAAAGTTATTAGGTTATTAGAGGTCATATAATGGCCTTCCATCGATTCTGGTACATGGGATTAAGGACATGAATCGATTTTGTTTATAGCACCTATACAATTACAATAGTGACCCCTTTTGTAATGTCGAATGCAAATATTTCGATTGTCTATATTTTTTCACAGGTGAATTAGCCTAGGCTTATTCGGTTTTGTAAACCACGTATTTCAATGTAGATTACCATGCTCGATTTCTCTCCTCGTGAATATTGCACTGCGAAATTTAAACATTTCGTTTGTATACTTAGAGTAGGTAACTTCAAATCAAATAATTTTACGATTCACACCAGTCCTGAAACCAAAACCGAAACTGACTGACACAAATGTTCGGTTTTAAACAAAAGGTAGAAACAATGAGTTCGATATCTTATGATTCAAGTGGTTAGGCAGGACAATAGGAAACCACGTGACCAAAACCAAAACCAAAACTAAAACTAAACATTTGAAATGAGGCAGTGATATATTAAGAATAACGATTAAGCATCATTAATTTGATCTCGTGCACTAGTTTGTAATGTTTAAATGTTCCAGTGTATGATGCGTAAGCCTCTTCCCTTGTTTGTATGATTATATTAGGATGCATGGTGGGTAAGCATCATTAATTGATCTCGTACACTGGTATGTAATGTGTTGGTTGTATTGTTTACCCCACATGACTGCTCATATCCATAAGTACGAGATTTGAGTATTGCTTACCAGGGACAGTCTGTGTAGCTCAGTGGCAGAGTGCTCGCCCGATAAGCGATAGGTCTGGGGTTCAAGTGCCCGCACAGGCAGGTATGTCCGGAGTTTTTTCTCAGGTATATCTGCCTATGTATATCTGCCTATGCGCTATGCATGTTATGTTTCCATTTGTAATTTCACGTTTAATTGTGCTAGTGTGCGATGCGTAATTCTTCTTTTCCCTGTATATTGATATATTAAGAATAACGATTAAGCCTATAAATTAATTTGATCTCGTGCACTAGTTTGTAATGTGTAAATGTTTCCTTGTTCCAGTATATGATGCGTAAGCCTCTCCCCTTGTTTGTATGTTTATATTAGGCTGGCGGGTAAGCATCATTAATCGATCTCACACACTGGTACGTAATGTGTTGTTTGTATTGTTTACCCCGCATGACTGCTCATATCCATAAGTACCAGACTTGAGTCCTGTTTATCAGGGACAGTCTGTGTAGCTCAGTGATAGAGTGCTCGTCCGACAAGCAAGAGGTCTGGGGTTCAAGTCCCCGTACAGGCAAGTATGTCTAGAGTTTTTTTCTCTGGTATATCTGCCTATGCATGTTATGTTTCTATTTGTAATTTCACGTTCAATTGTGCTAGTGTGCGATGCGTAATTCTTCTTTCCCCTGTATAAAAATGGCCATTTTGCCACTATTTGACAAATTTGTCTTGCATAATCTACAAATGCTCATTTTGCCACTGTTTGACATAATGATAAATGCATGTATCACCTTAAGGGGATGGATACATGCAAGAGTGACTAAGATTTTCAGTTACATTTTGTATATGATCAGGTTTTTAATCATTTGCTGGAGATTATCTAGCCCGACACAAACCAGTACGTATACTCGTATGTCGCCTATGCAATTTAAAGAGTAAAAAAGTAATTCAGCATCGATAGTTAGCGTAATATAACTTTCCCGCGAGTAAAGTTAATGTAAAGCGTTCAAAGTGATATAGTATTGCATTTGAGATCTGGGTACATTTCCATCTAATATGCATATATACACCGAGGTTTTTATTGAACATGTTGAATGTCTATCAACCTTCAGCGTATAATTCCCATAAGAGTTTAATACAGCTATCTTTTGAAAGAATAACATTCGTCCTAAAAATAACATGATTTTATTTTCTTATCAACGTCTACATTTTCCTGCAGTTTATTTGACTTTAAGGCTTCACGTGGAACTAGGGGAACTCTGAACAGTTTTGTCGTGATAAATTACCGGTATTATCTTGTACTTGAATAAAATAAGAGGCGTGCAGGTTTATTAATACAGCAGTTTGCGTATATCAATGCCAAATATCCTGTAAGGAAACCATTCATGCTGAATTGAAAACTTAAAAAGTTTTTGTTTGCTTTTGATTTGAATTGATTTGTTCGAGTTTTGACAACCCTGGATAACCCAAGAAAGCCTCTATTGAAGCTTATTTCCATTGGGGTCCATTTGAATACCGGGACGTGTTAGGAACAGTCAGGGGTTAACACCCTACTCTTTTCGGAACTGGCTGCGAGATACATGTACAGGTATGGCTCTCTGCACACGGGACCGACGGCTTAACGTCCCCTCCGAAGGACGGAGAACTTTCATGATTTATTTACCCAATTCTAAATGAACCATCTACAAAGGTTGCCAATTAATTTCAGACTTTTTTTCCAATATCCCAGCAAATCGTCACCGCCGGGAATTGAACCCGGGACCTGATTCACTAAAGGCAAGTACCCAAACCATTGCTCCACGCTCTCCCTTTTGTTATTGTTAATCTATTTTTAGTTGTCATCCGATTAATTGTTTAGCAAAGATGTCAATTGGAGAAGTGGTTTGTTTTGTTCATCACACATTCACTAGTTACATTTTCACTTTAAAATCAATTTTCTTGGACAAATGTAAAGCAATAATGTTATATTTTTTTTCAGCAAATGTCAGAAAAAAACCCATAGTGGTTGATAATGGTGTTCAACTTTTTTTGATCAACCTTTTATTAGCTTTTCAAAGTAATATAATTCACCAATGAAGGATTTCCCCCCAACTCTCCAACGCACATCATTGGGGGCTATAATTACAGTTTTGTCAGAATTGCTTTTTTGATTTCACCATTTTTCACTTCCGATTGAATTTTTCTCAAAATCAACTCGTAAATATACCCAATGATTAATGGACTGTATCTTCTATAGTGCCCTGGCGACTTTAATGCTCAGTTTGTGGGAGCAGGTGATTGTGAGATTAGACTTTCTGGCTCTCAACCCTCGATATTATTAAACCAAGAGAGCGAAAAATGGTAACAACGGTTTTAGTAAAAACTAATTTTGATTGAAAATTAACAATGATACATCAAGATTACAATAATTGTATACAACCAGCCTGATTGGGGTTCTTGCTATTTCAGTTTAGAACTTCACTATATGACTTAAACAATAACCAAGGTTATTGTTCACCATTGTCTTATTTTCAATTCTGTTATAGCATGTGCGTCACTAGATTCGATATGGCGAGTCATCTTAATCCGATCACTTAGAGGTAAGGAGATTAAAGTCAACTTGATATTGAGAATTTCTTTCACTGAGCACTGAACTTGGTTTTAACAAGTATATTACAGTTGAGTTACCGTTCATGAGCTATTACACATTTTATTACATATCAACACTATGCTGCAATATTTGCCGAAGTTTTTTGTTTGTAATTTTGAGAACAAGTACAAAAAATGTTTTAAGTATGCATGTCAACATATTTATTCACCAATCTTTGCACAAAAACAAATGATAAGGAGACAAATGAAAAGGAATAAACAGAAACGGATAGGGTGGTTACGTAACTGATACATTCTTGAACCATATTTTGTACTTTTTCGCAAAGTTCAAAAAAGACTTAAATGGAAAAATTATCGTAGCCTGGAGACGATATATAAGTGTAATTGTGAAATAATGTTACTGATGTCTGAAAACTTAAACCACTGTACTGAGGTATTGATATTCATTCCAACTTTCATTTTAGTACTTTTGATGAATAATACGATCAGAACGACTGATAACTGCTCCCGCTTTGTTTCACTAGGGCAATTCTTACAATATTGTTCCTTAACAAATGTGTTGATAAACCAAGAGTTGCATGCATTCTTGTTTTGTTTATAAAATGTGTTGTCAAATAAAATACAGCTTTAAAATATTATTTATCTTATTTTTGTCTCTTTCTACAACAAAGATATATTTAATGAAGATCGATTTACCTTATTGTGTCCCTGCTGATTTGATTAATTATGAATCATTGCAGTGGGAAATGGAGTCCAGTGCATGCATATGCTGACGACACCAGCCTCACATTTCTATGACGCCATCTAATAGGAATGAGTGCATTGCTAAACTCGAACAATGTCTCGTCGATGTGGAGTCTTGGACTGTTCGGAATAAACTTCTGCTCAACGCTACCAAGGATGAAAACCTGCATGTTACATCCCGGAATCGCCAAACTACTGCTCTAGCTGAAGTTCAGGTTGGATATACGAAAGTGAAACCATCTTCGTCTGCTCGCAATCTGGAAGTGATAATGTATTTGACGAAAAGCTCTCCATGACACAGCATGTGAATAATGTTTGTCGGAACGCGACACATGCAATCAGATGCATTGGACGGATAAGACACTATCTGGATCAAGCGACTACAGAGAAACTCGTTCACGCCTACGTAACATCGCGATTGGACCAGTGCAATTCTAGGCCTATTCTATACGGACTGCCTGACGAGGAGATCGCGAAATTGCAAAGAGTGCAAAACACAGCAGCAAGGCTTGTCACACGAGCAAATAAGCAGGACAGCATCTCCAAGATCATGCGCGACTTACACTGGCTACCTATCCGCAAGAGGATCGCTTTCAAGATCAGCCTACTTACTTTCAAGGCTCCACCATACATCTCGGAACTCATTACACCTTATACCCCTTACCGGACTCTTCGATCTTCGACGCAAAACCTCCTCAAAGCTCTCCGCCGTCGCCCACGCGCAGCGTATGGTAGAAGATCATTTGCAGAAGCTGCGTACAAAGAGTGGAACAATTTGCCTTTGCATGTACGACTTGCTCCATCTATCAATGTCTTCAAAGCACAACCCAAGACTTTCCTATTTAATCAATAATGTTGTCATGTGCAATCTCATTCAATTGACTTCATAAACTGTATTATTTTACTGTATTTTTTGTGCAATCATGCGGAATAATGTCCAGAGGAAGAATGTCCTGATGTCGTGTTTTTTTCCCTGGCTCATTCGATGGCCTGATGTACAGGCTACCACGACATGACATTCTGCTCTCTGTTCTCTTTTATTGTGAATTATTTGTATTCATTTTAATTTACTATCTTTGTTGTATAATATAAGTTTTTAAATCAAACTGTGGTTTTAATCTAAGATTTGACTGTACGATTGTAGGCTTTGGTTTTGCTGTACTTTGGTTTTTAGTTTGTTAAGCGCCTTGAGACCCTCTGGGTTAAGGGCGCTACATAAGAGCCTCTTCATAATCTTCTACGTAACTCAATAACTCTATGTATGCACGTTATCTACTTAATATTCATATTCACATTGCGGACCAATCAGAACTGTTGGTTCTGAATGCGTAATAAGTGTTTGATCTCGGCGACTGTTGCATACCCATTCTCTATTGAATATACTGAAATAAATACTAATTATGAATAATTCATCATTCTTGGCTCATGAATATGCATAGCTGTGACGTCAAAAATCATTCGATCGAGTCATATCATGTATGTGGCGTTTGGTACGTGTATATAGTGTCAGCATTTGTTCAAACGTCATGTGTGAATAAGGCCGAAAGTGGTGGCGCATCGGAAATGATTTTTTTTCGGCAAGTAAATGAATACCATAATTACGGTAGGATGAACAATATTTTGTGATATCTTCTAATTACAAATTTATTAAAACATCAGAAAGAGTAAAAAAGCAGACAAATTCACACATAATATTGGCTAAAGACGTATTTTAGTTCACACATTGTACAAACATCAAAAGCAACCTAAGAATGCCTACAGCTCATTGATAAACCAAGGTTATTCCTCCTCGCTGTCTCAGTAATAGCACCTATTATGCATTTCTTGAGTTTGAGTTTAGCTTATAGAGTAGTTTAGAAACATTTTGTGAACTATTATACCTATACTGCCCTAGTGATTTAGTGTTGTTTTTAAGAGCTACTTATTAAAGTCCACCTTGTAGCTCGTGGCTAAGAAAACGTTATGGAAACACCCAAATGTGGAGTCTACAGCGTGTTTATGCACAAACTTTGTGCAAACCCATCGATCATGTTAAACTAGTTAAAGTACATTAATTAAATCAGGTATTTTTGGCACCTCCTATTCTATATTAAACCAATTTGAATTTCCTTTTCCTTAAGTTCCTTTCAAGAAAGCATTTTATTGACTTGAAATTGACTTTTTTTCCTCGACGAAAAGTATCCGTATTTTCACAAGTCGTGTATTTCTTCTAGGCCTCCTTATCGACTCTATCGACTATTGAACGTGACGGTGGCGGGAATTCGGATATGTTACGAAAACATGATTTGAAGACATTATTGCAAATGTGCTGACATTTACCAAACCTCAAGAAGAAGATAATTTTGAGGACGTGCAAAAACTTTCCTTGTTTTTATATGTAATACATGCAATGAGATAAGTTACAGCAACATGTATTTTGTTTTAGCCCGTTTTTTTTCCTCAGAAAACCGCATGGAGTGTAACCATTGCCTACCCTTAGATGCAGCTGTCTATCGTATACGCGACTACCTTAAAGCATAAAAATAAAAGACAGCTGCGAATATGCAATAATGTTACTTATTGTGTGAAAGTGCAAACCACCCTAGGAATTTAATATTTATTCCATTTTTTTCATATCAATATGGTCTACATTTATTGAATAACGCAATGAAAACCGATGGAAGACCACTCCTGTGATGTATTAAATCAATTCTACTTTTGAAATGTAAGCAAAATCGTGAAGAGGCGGGAGGTTCTTAATAGAAATGTGAGTACAGGGGTATTTTGATTCTTTCCCCCTAAAATGTGGTATATTATCGATGAGAGTTTTCAGAATCCTAACGGCACCTCAAAAAATAAAATCGGCAATGATCAATACCCCTGGAGCAGATCTTGCTGTTTAAAGAAACTAAAGGATCGCATTTAACTGAAGGATATGAAACGTAGAAACAGCCCTATTCAAAGTTCTTTCCTAAAAGTCTAGAATGCATTGACCACTATACAGAAAAGGATATGAACCCTGTATATAAATATCATCAAATTTAAGCATTATTTGAATAGCAAATTTATTACACGTCGATTCCGAATTTGAAATATGTTATCAAAAACGGGATCAAAAACAACATTTTGAAAGAATTCGTCGACGGAAAAAATAGTCAACGATGGAAACGTTTACAATATAATCACAAAGTTAAACAAAATAGACAATTTTGCTGCACAGTAGTCTTATGTTGTGCCGCCTTTCGAGACTTACTCTTTACAAGCTGTTATGGCAGCGCGGAGTGGTCTCGTGCGTATTTATAAAAACGTATTTACAAATATAGTCGAAGCAAACTGAATACTCTACGTCCCAGTGTAAAAATATGTGAAAATAAAAATAATGATATAGATGTCTTGTCGTTAGTAATGAAAACAGATCACCACATATCAATCATCATCGTCAATAAGCAAACACTAATAAGTAAAAAGGGTTCTTGAATTGAGTATAAGCATGAAATAGCAGTCTGAAAAATTTCTCAAAAACCAATCTGCTGTCTGTTCAAGTGCAGATTGATCTAATGAAAATATGGGCTAATGGCAAGGAAGAGGGCACATATATACGGGTAAAGGATATGAACTTGTGTAATTGCATTTTACGGAACTTAATTTGTACTAAGTTAGTTGCTTGCCCTTCATCATGTTCATGAGTGTGTTTATCCTGTCTGTCGTAACTAATCACGCAAATTACTGGATAAATATTAACAATACTGGTCGATCAAGTTATGTGCTTGATTGTGATGTGGTAATTTGTCTGAGCATAGCTGAGGCCCTGTTTTCAAAATTCCGGAGATTCAATTAGACTTAAATCTCATTTTGGCTATTTAAACGAACAGTGCAAATTACAGTAATACATTGATGATAAAAGAAAATAACCACATTACGTGATAAAAGTAGTATTTATTACTTGGGACGCCATATAATCCATTAACAATTTAAACAACACCTTACCTTATTCTTTAATATATTGAAGTAATAAAAGTTGGTTTGCTAAAATATTAAGCTTTTATCTGCATCGTACGCCTTCTGATATCCCTGAGCAATATGAATGGAATATTATTTACGTTGACATGCTTTCGTAAGCAAGTATAGCCAAAAACCATTATTAAAGCTGACATTTCAGATGAAAGTTGTTAGAGGCAGTTTATTGTATTGCCACAGTCGACGTTACTTAAACCTGTTAAGGTAATAAAGACAACCACAGGACAATTTCCTGCTTAAAAATTTAAGTAGCAAAATCAAATATTATGGCACCATATCTTTTCCACAATTTTTAGATCGGTTGTTTAGAGCATTGTAGGCTCAGTTTCATGTTCAATCTTTAGATGGAAATTTGATTAAAAACTACGAAATAAATACAAAAAATACAGTAATAATACTTTAATCTTCCGTCTGACGAAACATAAAAAGAAGAAGGTCTATCGGTTGATTTGTTTGTTTGTTACTTTGTTTTCCAATACACGCCTTTACACATGCAATGTTGTTTGATATGCACTACTCACATCATTGTCCTGAAAAGCAACAGGGTTTTCTGTTTACTTTCATGGCCATTTGTTTTTATTTATATACTTACTCCGTATTTAGGTCAAAATGTGGATATAAAGTGCAGGGTCTGGATATTTTCTGGGTCAGTCGGCTAAGAAGCCGTCTACTGGTTATTTAATGCATTATGTTGGTTGATATTTTTGTCACTCAATAAAAAGTGCTGGTACGGCAAGATATTTTCTGGAAACATTTTCTCGTCATTTCGGATAGAAGCTTACGATTAATAGTCAGCGACGTCAAAGCGTCGAAGCAGCAAATTCTAGCGCGCATCGATGCCTCAGTGCATTGTCTGAACGATTTGTAGCCGATTGAAATTTGCTCTAATGTCAGTGCCTGCAATCGAGGGTTTTTGATTTCGCTACTTTTTGGCAAAAAGAACTCTGGCGATTTATCCTTCATCATTCTTCTGGATGTAATAAAGGTAGAACAAATTCGATTCCTCTCAATAACATTTGACCCTAAACTGTATAATACTGAATACACATTGGGTTTCCATATCTACAATTTGCTATATAGCTACAAGTCTGGTTACTCTGTCGTTATATAATAAGCCAACAGTAAGAAAAAGTTTTGTCGTACTTTTTCATAAATACGTTTTTTGCTCTTTATTTGATAAATGTCACTAGTATCTATATTACAATTCGGTGATATTTGCAAGAGCAATATGGCCAAAAGTCTGTTCAATATCTACTCGCAGGTACATGGAAACGTTACCAGACACATGGAGTGGAATTTGAAATACAAAATAGCTTAAAGCAGGTTCGTAAGATTATTTTATTGAGCAAAAAACACTTGCCTTGTCGTAAGTTAACCAAGGCATGAAGGGATCGGCGACATTATATCTCTTATGTAATCATTGACAGTGTGACGGTTTACTGCGATGATATTTATTCAAGTTTTGAAACGAACAGCTTGAAGGCAAATGCAATATTGGACAGCGAAAAAACCGCAAATTTATTTTTGTTAACTTAAACAGTGTTAACAGTAAAGAAAAAGTATTCACTAAGTATAATCTACCAAAACACGTTTCAAAAACTAAAAATGGGCCAAGTTTAAAGTAAAATTTCCTGTGTGGCTTTTCACTCTTTTTTTAAACTTGGTCCCATTCAGTAAAGTGGTACCGTAATAACATGAAGAATGAGTCCTAATTTCTACATGCAACAATTAGGTTTAAGACTGTTCGAAAGCGGTGCAATATGACGTAGGCTATGTATTATCAAAAATATTTGAAGGTTTATGTTTCATTATATTGCGTGTTCATAAAGAGTAGTAGAGTATTATATATACTTAGCAAATTGACTGTCTGTCAACCTGTTACATATTATAGGCCCTACATCTGTACATAAGGCGCAGGATCGCACAAGACGATGAAGAATTTAACAAAGTGAGTATTTGCTACTTTTGCTTAAATCAAAATACATTATAACGTCTTTACGGAAAAACTTCAATCAAGCACGAACATTAATTAATTTACTCTACAAAATGAACACTGACAACTAAGAAAACAAACAAGTAGCCTAAAGATGACTTCGTATGGGTCTTTAGAAACTTTCATAAATGGGACCAAGTTTAAAAAGGGTGAAAAGCCACACAGGAAAGATTTTTAAACTTGGCCCCTTTTACGTTTTGAAACGTGTTTTGGTAGATATTAATTTTTTTTGAGGAAAAAAGATATTGCGCGGTAAGTGGTTCTTTGTAGCCATGCGAGGCGAAGTAGTTGGATATCCATATTTCGCGGTTAATGGTTTTTTGTAGCCCTGCGGGGCAAACTAGTTGGATATTCATATTTCGCGATGAGTGGTTTTTTGAAGCTTCGAGGGGCAAACTAGTTGGATATCCATATTTCGCGGTTAGCAGTTCTTTGTAGCCCTGCGGGGCAAACTAGTTGGATATCCATATTTCGCGATGAGTGGTTTTTTACAGCTTCGAGGGGCAAACTAGTTGGATATCCATATTTCGCCGTTAGCAGTTTTTTGTAGCCCTGCGGGGGCCTATGTTCGATATCCTCATTTCGAGGTTAGTGGTTTTTAAACGACCCGTAACCACCCCAATCAGCTGCGTGGGGTAAAAGAATTATTTAAAAAAAGTAATAGCTGAACCCTATAGTTCAGCCAGGGACTGGAAACGACATATTGATGACTATATATAGAGTGTATTCAATAAACCCAAGCGGAACGAGAGCTGCTAAGTAACCGCTATCCGAACCATAAACTCATGCATTATCAGACAACGAGTGTTCCATTTTCTCACGTTGTACACACGTCAGTCGAATTTGGCGGTGTTGGTTTGTTAGCCCTCCAAGTTATAACATCGTTCACTTTGTGTTGAACATTTTATGTGGGCCGCACTGTAATAACATAAAGATCATTCTGATCAGTGTGATGATATCATTTCAAGAGGTCACTTCCCGATTAACATGAACAGCTAAACAGCCTATGTGGAAGAATTTTATGCATGAGCATTGAGCAACCACATCAATGATGTTGTAATGAATACCCTCTATTGTTATCGGATTAATTTTTACGACCTTCGATTACATGGGAGTAGCAACGAGAACACGGTGTTTGATTTCACTCACATAATAGATCAATATTGACCTTCATCCAGCAAGGATTTCTCACAAATTAACCTTTGTGACGGGTTTCCCTAGTTTGCTGTATATAAGTTTTCACAAAAACGTTTACCTTCATTTATTATTTATCTTGTGAATTTACTTTTATTCCGATAACTTTTCAAACTACGTATCACAAAAATAATTGGCCGATTTTTTTAGAAATAAGGAATACATTATATATATGAAACTTGCCTTGTCCCTGTGTTAGTGACTTTTTGCACGTAAACGCAGTCGCAGTGTGCATAATTGGACCATGCTTCGCTCTCCTAGATCCTGAAAGTTACTATAGGATCAAAACAGACTGTTCAACTTCATGGCAAAAAACTACAGATATTTCAAGTAAAATCATTATTAGCCCTGGTGGAACGTACCCGTTGGGCACGTCTAGCGTACTCCCGGCGCGTACTATTAATATATATTAGTGCAAGGTTCGTGATCTTCTGGATAGCGTTGTATGCCCCTTCAATCGTGGGCACACGCTTGGCAGGTGTTCCACCAGGACCAAGAATTACTTGATATAGAGAGTGTTCTGCTAGCTGTATTCAGATGTCCCAATGTATATGTAGCGTCGATCTCAACGTCAGTGCAATGAACTTACTCATATCCTAGCACACGTTTAATGTAAATAGGTTTAATAGCGATGCGTGTATTTTTTTGTTTGAATCAAAAGTTGCACCAATATCCATAACGAATAACGATAATTTGCTTTATTTACGTTATTTTCTGTACTAGTTTAAAGACAAGAAGACGAAACTAGATCATCATATTATTGCAAATAACAGGGGTTACCCCGGTTTTTGAAACTCATCAAAATCTGTTTGATTTTAATTTAAATGTGACTTAAGTTTATATTACCATTTGATACACGCGTTGGATGATAATCGATCGAAAACTTATTTTAGTAGATCATATTGGCGTATACTCTACAGAACAAACTGTGGCATTTTCTTCTCATAGAGTGTATGCTTGTTTAAGGTATTCAGAGATACTATACGATGTTTATTTTTCATTAAAACTGTTTTGCCTACATGTTCTTTCCATTTTATAGCTATAATACTTAATTAATTTTTCAATTTTGCAAAGAAATTGACAAAAGGAATTTGCTTCGTTATTCCCTAGTCTATCCTAAAATGTGTCTTGAACATTTCATTTATTGAATCAAAACTTGGCTCTGATAGATGGGAGATTAAGGTGATACATGCAAGACATGGGTGACTTTGAGGAATACTGATCACATTATATTCATATTTGGTCAAAATGTTTCTCTGGTAAAATAATTTTGAAAACGGCGGCCATCTTGGATTTAAAGGTAAAAGTTTGCGCGCAGACTTTTTATGTGCTTTCGGTGGTCCAAATTCCATGAAAATTCATATGTGTATTGTGTTAGACTAGCTTCAAACTCAAATGAAACAAAATTTTCCCGCCATAAATTGTGGGAAAAGCATAATTTTTTTACAATAAAAAAAAAAATAAAAGGACTAACTCTTCATTTGATTTATTAACTAAGTGTCCTCTACTTTCAATATATTCTGATGGTTGGAAGTCCTTCAAAACCTGCTGCGCAAGGTTCAAAATCATCATTTAAAGTATAGAAACACTGATCTTTTCAATTAAAGCCATAATTATACAAATAATCATCGAATCATAATTTTATTATTAACATAATTATCATTTTAGTCAAAAACACCAATAAATCAAAAATTCCTTATGATATCATATGTTTTATTGATTTTTATTCGTGAAAACCTTAAATATCGCAGGGTAAAAACAATAAAAAATTCCATACATGCATTTGCATAGGCGGAACAGAAGAGGGCCACATTTTTGCGTTACCCAAGTCACTTTGTTTGCCATTAGAGCTTAGAGCTGTATGCATTTTTTGAAAGGAAAGTAAGAATGTCCATGTTGCCACTATTTGACATAATTTGTCTTGCATAATCTAAAAATGTCCATTTTGCCACTATTTGTCTTGCATGTATCACCTTAAGGTGATGGATACATGAAAGAGTGACTAAGATTTTCAGCTACATTTTGCATATGATCAGGTTTTTAATCATTTGCTGGAGATTATTTAGCCCGACACAAACCATTACTTATACTCGTATATCGCCTGTGCAATATTTCTGTTATAAAACGCATATTTATCAAGAGCAAAAAAGTAATTCAGCATCGATAGTTAGCGTAATATAAAGTTCCCGCGAGTAAAGTTAATATAAAGCGTTCAAAGTGATATAGTATTGCATTTGAGATTTGGGTACATTTCCATTCTAATATGCATATATACACCGAGGTTTTTTATTGAACATGTTGAATGTCTATCAACCTTCATCGTATAATTCCCATAAGAGTTTAATACAGCTATCTTTTGAAAGAATAACATTCGTCCTAAAAATAACATGATTATATTTTCTTATCAACGTCTACATTTTCCTGCCGTTTATTTGACTTTAAGGCTCAACGTGAAACTCGGGGAACTCTGAACAGTTTTGTCGTGATAAATTACCGTTATTATCTTGTACTTGAATAAAGTAAGAGGCGTGCAGGTTTATTAATACAGCAGTTTGCGTATGTCAGTGCCAAATATCCTGTAAGGAAACCATTCATGCTGAATTGAAAACTCAAAAAGTTTTTGTTATTGTTCATCTATTTTTAGTTGTCACCCGATTCATTGTTTTGCAATGATCTCAATTGGAGAAGTGGTTTGTTTTGTTCACCACACATTCACTATTTTTATTTTTTAGCTTTTGAAAGTAATATAATTCACTAATGAAGGACCCCCCCAACTCTCCAACGCACATCATTGGGGGCTATAATTACAGTTTTGTCAGAATTGCCGTTTTAATTTCACCATTTTTCACTTCCGATTGAATTTGTTTTCAAAATCAACGCGTAAATATACCCATTGATTAATGGATTGTATAGTGCCCTGGCGACTTTATGCTCATTTTGTGGGAGCAGGTGATTGTGAGATAAGACTTTCTGGCTTCCGACCCTCTATATTATTAAACCAAGCAAAAATTGGTAACAACAGTTTTAGTAAAAACTACTTTGGATTGAAAAGGACCAATGATACATCAAAATTGCAATTGTATACAACAAGCCTGATTGGGTTTCTTGCTTTTTTAAGTTTAGAACTGTACTATACGACTTAAACAATAACCAAGGTTATTGTTCAACATTGTCTTATTTTCAATTCTATTATAGCATGTGCATCACTAGATTCGATATGGCGAGTCATCTTAATCCGATCACCTAGAGGTAAGGAGATTAAAGTCAACTTGATATTGAGAATTTCTTTCACTGATCACCGAACTTGGTTTTAACAAGTATATTACAGTTGAGTTACCGTTCATGAGCTATCACACATTTTATTACATATCGACACCCTGCTGCAATATTTGCCTAAGTTTTTTGTTTGTAATTTTGTACAAAAAATGTTTTAAGTATGCATGTCAACATATTCATTCACCAATCTTTGCACAAAAACAAATGATAATGAGACAAATTAAAAGGAATAAACAGCAGAAATGGATAGGGTGGTTACGTAACTGATACATTCTTGAACCATATTTTGTACTTTTTAAAAAATGACTTAAATGAAAAAATTATCGTAGCCTGGAGACGATATATGTGTAATTGTGAAATAATGTTACTGATCTCTGAAAGCTTAAACCACTGTACCGAGGTATTTATATTTATTCCAACTTTCATTTTAGTACTATTGATGAATAATACGATCAGAACGACAGATAACTGCTCCCGCTTTGTTTCACTAGGGCAATTCTTACAATATTGTTCCTTAACAAATGTGTTGATAAACCAAGAGTTGCATTCGTTCTTTTTTGTTTGTAAAATGTGTTGTCAAATAAAATACAGCTTTAAAATATTATTTATCTTATTTTTGTCTCTTTCTACAACAAAGAGATTACCTTATTGTGTCCCTGCTGATTTGATTAATTATTAATCATTGCAGTTGGAAATGGAGTCCAGTGCATGTCATATGCTGACGACACCAGCTTCACATTTCTATGACGCCATCTAATAGGAATGAGTGCATTGCTAAACTCGAACAATGTCTCGTCGATGTGGAGTCTTGGACTTGTCCGTAATAAACTTCAGCTCAACACTACCAAGACAGAGATCCTGCATGTTACATCCCGGAATCGCCAAACTACTCCTCTAGCTGAAGTTCAGGTTGGAGATACGAAAGTGAAACCATCTTCACTGCTCGCAATCTGGAAGTGATATTTGACGATAAGCTCTCCATGACACACCATGTGAATAATGTTTGTCGGGACGCGACACATGCAATCAGATGCATTGGACGGATAAGACACTATCTGGATCAAGCGACTACAGAGAAACTCGCCTACGTAACATCGCAATTGGACCACTGCAATTCTATTCTATACGGACTGCCTGACGAGGAGATCGCGAAATTGTAAAGAGTGCAAAAGACAGCAGCAAGACTTGTCACACGAGCAAAGAAGCAGGACAGCATCTCCAAGATCATGCGCGACTTACACTGGCTCCCTATCCGCAAGAGGATCGCTTTCAAGATCAGCCTACTTACTTTCAAGGCTCCACCATACATCTCGGAACTCATTACACCTTATACCCCTTACCGGACTCTTCGATCTTCGACGCAAAACCTCCTCAAAGCTCTTCGCCGTCTCCCACGCGCAGCGTATGGTAGAAGATCATTTGCAGAAGCTCCGTACAAAGAGTGGAACAATTTGCCTTTGCATGTACGACTTGCTCTATCTATCAATGTCTTCAAAGCACAACTCAAGACTTTCCTATTTACTCAATAATGTTGTCATGTGCAATCTCATTCAATTGACTTCATAAACTGTATTATGTTACTGTATTTTTTGTGCAATCATGCGGAATATTAATGTCCAGAGGAAGAATGTCCTGATGTCGTGGTTTTGTTGTTGTTTTTTCCTTGCTCATTCGATGGACTGATATACAGGCTACTACTACTACTACTACTACTACTACTACTACTACTACTACTACTACTACTACTACTACTACTACTACTACTACTACTACTACTACTACTACTACTACTACTACTACTACTACTACTACTACTACTACTACTACTACTACTACTACTACTACTACTACTACTACTACTACTACTAATTTAAATTTAATACCGCGCCAAAAACCAAAACAATTTGCACTAAGGCGCATGAAAACATAAACAATGGATGAAAACAAGAATAATATAATACGTAAAACATCATAACATCAGATAAAGTCCAAAATCAAGCAAAATGAATACAGTTACTGATTTAAAGCAATATTGAAGAGATGTTGTTTAAGCAGTTTCTTGAAAATGTCAATTAAAGAGGCGGTTTTGATATGTTTTGGTCCATAACATGAAAATGATCTGTCTGCAAAGGTTGAATTCTTGGTCCTGTGTTCAGTGAGTATGAAAGAGGCAGTCGAAGTTGAACGAAGACGACGATGAGATGTTGAAACATGAAGCAAATCTGAAAGGTACTCCGGTGCTGTTTGATGAAGGCATTTGTAGACGATGACAAGTATCTTAAAGTCAACGCGCTGCTTAATTGGCAAGCAGTGCAACTCAATGAGGTCTTTGGAAATTGAGTCATATTTTCGCTTCCTAGTTACAATACGTGCTGAGGTACGTTGGATGTTAACTAGCCGTTTCAGGAGCGAAGCACTTATGCCAACCAGCAAACTATTACAATAGTCAATTCTCGATGTTACAAGAGAGTGGACAGCCATTTTGGTCGATTCAGTTGTGAGCATCTTGCGAGCACGACCGATGTTTCTGAGATGAAAATTTGCTGATTTTACAATCTTGGTCACTTGAGCAGACATGCTCACATTGCAGTCAAACATCACACCAAGATTTCTAACTGCGTTCACCTGCACTGGGACATTCACACCAGCGATGTTAACTGAGGAGAGATGAAATTTGTTCAACTGGGCCCGAAATCCACAAACAATAACCTCCGTTTTCTCTGCGTTCAATTTCAAGAAGTTTCGCGATATCCAGTTTTGTATATCGTTAACACATTTCTCAATAGTAGCAACTGCAATATTTACACCATCAGCAGAAGTTGGACAGATAGATGCATAAATCTGTGTGTCGTCAGCGTAAATATGCAGAGCTAAACCATAGTCGCGAATGATGTTACCAAGTGGCAGAGTGTAGACTAGAAATAACAAGGGCCCAAAAAATGACCCTTGTGGAACACCGTAATGTAGAAACTGAGAAATTTTCCATCGATGCATACACGCTGTGATCTACCAGCTAAATAAGATGTGAACCATTTTAGTGGAATGTCACTCACACCTATAAGGTCTTGCAATCTTGAGAGCAGCACACGGTGATCAATGGTATCAAATGTGCTACTTAGGTCCAGCAGTACAAGAATGGTGATACCTTGTTTCTCCATAGCCCACAGGATGTCGTTGTGGACTCTGATTAACGCGGTTTCAGTACTGTGGAATTGTTTATAGGCAGACTGAAAGGGTTCATGAAGTCGATGTTGCGACATGTGATCAGTTAGTTGCTTGGCTACGACTCTCTCAAGAACTTTCGAAATGAAAGGGAGATTACTCACAGGGCGATAATTCTTGAGGATGTTGCTGTCAAGGTTTGCCTTCTTTGACATGACATTCTGCTCTCTGTTCTCTTTTATTGTGTATTATTTGTCTTCATTTTAATTTACTATTCCTGATGTATGATATTAGGTTTTAAATCAAACTGTAGTTTTAATCTAATACTGGTATTTTTATGCTGTACTTTGGTTTTTAGTTTGTTAAGCGCCTTGAGACCCTCTGGGTTAAGGGCGCTATATAAGAGCCTGTTATTATTATTATATAGCACCACCACTTTTCCGATCGAACTCTTCATAATGACATGACTGAGCACCTGATCCTCACGTATGTACATGGAAAACATGTCACAATACGTAGTGTATTGTCATGGTGAAGACCGTGCTTGGAAGAGTATGCTGTATGCTAGCATACGTATGGTCACGGAGTATACCGTTGTCAAAATACCACGTACTTTAGTACAGTAATAACACCCTCTGTTGGTCATAATTACGTATTTTCAACGTAGTGAAGAAATATTTGAGGTAATATGCGACCCCATAGAATATAAAAAGCAGATATTGGTATGTTAAAAATCAAAATGAGGTATGGGACTGGCTGTTGGTGGCTACGGGGCGTTATCTCAAAAGACAATATTGCTAAGACAATATTGTTCAAGGTTGCGCCGCAGGCTTATAAAGAAACAATGTTGCTCCAAAAACAATAGCAAACAAGCTTAAACTATAAATTAGCCCCAGATAGAGGGCAGGGCCCGAAGAATGAGGGAAATTATGGGGTAAAGAGTAAAAAAATGTAAAATTAGGCCTATGAAATGGGCTACGAGCTGTCCGTAAATATAACAGAATTTTCGTTATCAGCTCGTCATCCTTAAGGTTACTCTTGCTTTCTTGCCCTGCGGGGCCCTTTATATTGGGGTCCCACTTGGAGTGTTTAGTCGTCGTATGGGAGTCTCAGGCCTCGGGCCTGCCGGCCCTGCGGCCTTGATGTTTTTGGTTGATACTGGGCCCGAGCATCAACAAACAACAATGAGTGTGACGGGCTGTCTCTAATTAAAAAAAAACACCTTAATGTTAAAACCTTGAGTAACCTTAATGTAACATACTAGTTTTTATATTCTATAGTGTTATATTACCTAAAATATTTCTTCACTACGTTGAAAATACGTTTTAAAGTGAATTATGACCAACAGAGGGCGCTATTACTGTTCTAAAGTACGTGGTATTTTGACAACGGGATACACCGTGACCATACGTATGCTAGCATACAGCATACACTTCCAAGCACGGTCTTCACCGTGACAATACACTACGTATTGTCACAGTGTTTTCCATGTACAATATGTGTGTATTGAAATGAAAGACGGTCGAACTTATGAATGGCCAAGTGGTCCAAAAAACGCGTAAGATAAACGTGTAAGGTTACACGTGTAAGATTGCATCTTACACGTGTAAGGTTGTATCTTATACGCGTAAGATTGCATCTTATACGTGTAAGAATGAAGCGGGAATTTTAAATTGACGAATCACAGAGTAAGAAATCACAAACAACCAATCATCTCAGGCGTAACAAACTTCAACCAATAATATGTAAAGACGTTTTGTAGTTTGTAACACCCACGACTTCTTATACGTGTAAGATTTGAATTTTAGTGATGGACGATACTTGATATTATTGGCGGCGTACCGAGGATAAGGAGAGCTCGTCACCAAAATCTTAAACGAGGCATTTTCTTAATTTGTATAAGTACTACGATGTCCTGTATTTTATGACGAATCTCTGTCAGGAATTGTTCCGACTGTTGGTCCGTCATGGTAAAATCCCGATTTATCTCACTTTTTTGCTACTTTTTTCAGTTATCTGGAGTCAATTAATACTCATATTAATTAAATTTCAAAAGGTGATTTTAAAATAATGACGTTTGCGAAAACTACCGCGGTGCAAATCGATATTGAGGCTGAGATTATTCCACACTCGTCGTACCAGTCAAATCGGAATACCGTCCATCCCTAATAGGCAATTCTTACGCGTATAAGAAATGCTATGGCGAGTTTTCATTTGTCGAATATGAATACGCGTAAGATGATAGGTTGTTTGTGGTTTAAATATGGGTTCTTTATATATGATTCGTCAATTTAAGCATCCCGCTAGATTCTAAGACGTATAAGATGCGTAGGATGCAATCTTACACGTGTAAGATGCCATCTTACACGTGTAAGGTTACACGTATAATCTTACACGTTTTTTGGTCCACTTGGCCATTCATACGAACTTCATGACCACGTATACACGTTATCTACTTAATATTCATATTCACATTGCGGACCAATCAGAACTGCTGGTTCTGAATGCGTAATACGTGTTTGATCTCGGCGACTGTTGCATACCCATTCTCTATTGAATATACGGAAACAAATGCTAATTATGAATAATTCATCATTCTTGGTTCATGAATATGCATAGCTGTGACGTCACAAATCAGTCGATCGAGTCATATCATGTATGTGGCGTTTGGTACGTGTATATAGTGTCAGCATTTGTTCAAACGTCATGCACAGAGGATGTTTAAAGGCATTCCCATAACCCAATGGGGTTTCTGACCTTGGTATGTCTGGCTTTTGTACACATGTGGACAGTGGACCATACCTTGCATTGGGATTGTGTGCAAATATCTGGTGTTTTCATCCTTTTATTAATTTAACATTCAAAACATTGAGACTTATGAATGAAATTAATGCAGTGGGACAATATGAATGTTTCCTGTACGAAAGTCAAATATAAGTCTCAACTACAGGGTGTCCCAGAATGATTTATACCGTGTTTGAACAAAATATCAAAAATATATAGTCAACAGTGTATTTAATCTTAATAAGTGCAATGCAATGTCACACATGTCTCCTACTTATTCTGTGACTTTCATGAAAATAGCTTGATTCGTTTTGGCGTGTCATTGCTATTACTGAAAATGGACGAAAACTGCATGTGTGTAATTTACAGTGCAAAGGCATCATAACACATGGAACCTTTATCACCATTGTTCAGCCGCACTGTGCAATTTATTGGAAAAATCCTACATTCTTTTATAGGAAATACACCAAATTTGGCACAGATGTAGTGCTTACAGTGCTAAATAGTTCTTGATATGGGATTAAGTGAAACATTTTAATATGACATCAGATATTTAGGTTGAAAAACATACTATTTATGTGATTTTTGCCACAATTTTTACCCAAAAATGTAATTATTACAGAGGATCCTCCGCAGTAAATTTTAATCTTCTTCATTACGTAGCTGTTTGCCCATATTCTGTGGACATAAATGCATGCTGTGAGACTAAGGACGAAATTTCTCTATACCTTAATGAAAAATCCATCTCTGCCGGCATTTCAAATGATGAAACTCACACACCGCAATAATTGTCTTCAAAACTGCCGCCAAAGAAAGAATAGTTTAAGGTTACTCAAGCATAGCAAATCCTTTATTCCATACAAGGATTGCTTCGTAACATCAAAAATAAACGACAGATATCGATTATTTAGTAGAAGTAAGAACAGGCCACAGCAAATATACTGAATAACATTTTTCAAATACCTTTGTGCTGAACGGTTAGTAATTTTACAGATTTTCAAAATTTATCAAAACTCGGAATACACCATTTCTACGCAATCCTTTCTAACTTCTTCTAGGAACGTCCAATTTTTAAAACCTAAAAATTCTGAGAAAGCTAAATATATGTAGAACTTGAAATGCAAAACAATATGACCAATAGAAATGCCGTTTACCCCTAAACAATTCCATCTTTATCGGTATAAATCATTCTGGGACACCCTGTATTAGCTCGTTGGCTGCAGTTTTAAAATGACCATTTTGTGTGTGTGGCAATGGGGACTTTGCCTTTAAAATTAGGTTATACTGATCAAATTTCCCAATCATAGTGCATTGTAGGAATGCATTTAAGCCTCCTCTGCGTCATAGGTGAATAGGGAAAGTGGTGGCGCATCGGAAAGGACATTTTTTTCCATCGGCAAGTAAATGAATACCATAATTACGGTAGGATGAACAATATTTTGTGATATCTTCTAATTGTAAATTTATTAAAACATCAGAAAGAGTAAAAAAGCAGACAAATTCACACATAATATTGGCTAAAGACGTATTTTAGTTCACACATTGTACAAACATCACAAGCAACCTAAGAATGCCTACAGCTCATGGATAAACCAAGGTTATTCCTCCTCGCTGTCTCAGTAATAGCACCTATTATGCGTTTCTTGAGTTTGAGTTTAGCTTATAGAGTAGTTTAGAAATATTTTGTGAGCTATTATACCTATACTTCCCTGGTGATTTAGTGTTATTTTATTAAAGTCCACCTTGTAGCTCGTGGCTATGAAAAAGTTATGGAAACACCCACAAGCGTGTTTATGCACAAACTTTGTGCAAACACATCGATCATGTTAAACTAGTTAAAGTACATTAATTAGATCAGGTATTTTTGGCACCTACTATTCTATATTAAACCAATTTGAATTTCCTTTTCCTTAAGTTCCTTTCAAGAAAGTCTTTTATTGACTTGATATTGACTTTTTTCTCGACGAAAAGTATCCGTATTTTCACAAGTCGTGTATTTCTTCTAGGCCTCCTTATCGACTCTATCGACTATTGAACGTGACGGTGGCGGGAATTCGGATATGTTACGAAAACATGATTTGAAGACCTTATTGCAAATGTGCTGACATTTGCCAAACCTCAAGAAGAAGATAATTTTGAGGACGTGCAAAAACTTTCCTTGTTTTTATATGTAATACATGCAATGAGATAAGTTACAGCAACATGTATTTTGTTCAAGTTTTTTTTCCTCAGAAAACCACATGGAGTGTAACCATTGCCTCACCTTAGACGCAGCTGTCTATCGTATACGGAACTACCTTAAAGCATAAAAATAAAAGACAGCTGCAAATATGCAATAATGTTACTTATTGTGTGAAAGTGCAAACCACCCTAGGAACCTAATATTTATTCCATTTTTGTTTCATATCAGTATGGTCTAAATTTACTGAATAGCGCAATGAGAACCGATGGAAGACCACTCCTGTGATGCATTAAATCAATTCTACCTTTGAACTGTAAGTAAAATCGTGAAGAGGCGGCAGGTTCTAAATAACTTTTTGTGCTTGTGTTGGTGTCTTTCGTTTCTGTAGAAATTAGCCGGCAAAACTCCGTAGGCTATTGTCGTATGAGAGAGAGGATTTAGAGACGTTTATTAGGGACATCGCAAACTATGCATTTCCTATGGGCGTTCGTATTGATTATCATTGTAAGTGGCAGGATTCAGGAATATGGAAAATTTTAAGAAAACATCATTGTATGTAGTGCATACTGACATTTCTTAAGTTTAAATAGATATAAACGTAGGTACGTGACTTTAATTTACACGCATTGACAAGGAAACAATATTAAGACAGCAAAGGCTGATATGAAATACTTAAAAAGAAAGAGGTGCAAAACACTTGGTCAGATGGAGTTTCAAATCAAAGTGTAGTTAGGAGAAGAGTATGCTCTGTTCAATACCTTTTCTGGCTATTTGATGAAGGGAGCGCCAAAATTCACTTTTTCTCCAGCCCCATTCCACGGTAGGAGCGCCACTGGTCATACACAGGCTTCCGATACTGCTGATCTTGACTAGTTTGAAATTGGGAAAATTGAACATATACCTTAATGCATCATAATAATATGGTCTGCTTAAATCTGTAATTTCCCTCTTCAAACAAGTAAGCAAAAACGTTGGCAACGACGAGTAAAAACAAGGTGGTATTGATAGAGATTTAGAATAGAAGCCACTGGGGAGTTTTGTTCCAATTTTATCAAACCACTCGGGATATGTGCTTTGTTTTGTCAAGTGTAAAACTTAACGCAATAAAAGATAACCAAGGTTATTCTTTATTATTTTATTAGAGAGAAGAATATATAGCAGAAAAATAATGCAGTGTGGCAATGAATTTATGTCACTAAGTATATTTGTAATGAGTTGTACAGACTATTCGTTTTGAGTTAGGAAATCGGCATAGAAAGATTGTAATTTTCTGTTAATAGAAAAAAGTTTTCCCGTATTTAAATAATACATCTATGTTTAAAACGCATTTGTTAGATACCGCCCCTTTCGTCGGCACCCGCTTTTATGGGACACTTGATATACAATGTGCGTCACTGGATTAAATATTGCGAATCATTCGAATCCAAATACATACTGAAGATTGAAAGATAACTTGACATTACGAACTTTCTTTTTTTAACTTTGTTTTTGAAGTGCAGCCAAGAGAGCCCGTTAAGAGGGTAGTTGAGTTACATTACATTACATAAGTTAACATATATTGTACATACTCTTCTCTGGTGATATGAGGTTTTTTCATAGAGTTTCTCAAGTCTAACCTTATCGCTTATGATTCTGAACAAGTTATGTAAACACCAGGGATTGTTGATGTTAGCTAAATTGATCAATTATGCATAATGTGTGCAGACTCATCAATCATGTTATGATGTCACGTAAATCAGGTGTGTTTGGTCCCTCGGTTTTAACTCTTATTTCCCTAATTGAATATCAAACTTCAAAACCATTGATTTTCCGGTATAATCAACTTCACATGCGTATGCAAATTCCAAAGGCAACAGACCACATATGATATTTCTGTTCATGGTTTTGTTCTTGCCTTTTATTAAGGTGATTTAAAGATAATAAAGAAGCATATCTGGACATGAATGGAGATATTAATATAACTGTTCCGCAAAGTTTGCTTTATTATGTTTGTGGAAATATTGCAAATGTTTTGTTTCGAGTTTAATTTCCAAACAATTAGGAACATCGAATATTTGCAATCAAATGGCTCAATGGTACAAATATTGTTTACATCTTACTACCGTTTATTTTAATTATCTGGGTTCTTGATTTTGTGTTTTTACAGGCAAATTGCAAAGTGTCTGTTTTGCACCAATTGCATGTATTAATTGATTGTGGTATTTATGCAGAGGAACACAAAGCATTCAGCGTAAAGACCAAAGTACATGATGTACTTTAAAGGAACTATTTTATCGTTAATAATAAACCCCTTATCTTCCCCTGTAATACCCTTATGGATAAACATCGTCGACAATTTAGCTAGTATTCGCTTGTTGATGCAATTTTATAAATCCGCAATCATAAAGAATGAAAAACATTTTTGTCAAAAGCAATACTATTAAAAATTTGTTTACATATCTAGCTTGCATCCGCTAAAGCCCAAAGACAGACAGAGGTAAAACCAAATTAAGCTTTTCCTTTGTTTGTTTTTGGTATTTTGTTTGCCCAAACTGTTACAAAGCTGTAAAATAAGTTTTAAACAGCCAGTGTTCATTGTTAAGATAACCTCCTTAAAGTGCAAGGATTATAATCTTTCACCTGAAACAAGTTGTTTAAGCACGTCACTTATAAACCCGTTCTAAACTATGTTTTGAAAAAGTGTTTTAACACTTTTTTAAATAAATTTTTAGTATTTATCCATATAATTCAAACATAATATTTAAAGTACCACAATTACCGAAGTCTTCACATTTACCCAACCAATAAAGTGAATAAATAAGGTACAATGTTTGTATCAAGGAATCTTCGCAACCTGTCAACTAATTCACCCGGAAATTCACCCGGACACACTGTATATCTCAATAAAAACGGTTACAAACCTTACACTAATGGTTTCATATTTTTAATCAATTTTATTTGGGTAGAAGCACTATTCTCCAACAACACAAAAACGTTGATAATATCGTCAAACTGTAATACAATCTGATAGACAATGTCTGTGTGTTACCGCATTTCACTCGAATTGGAACTGTGAATATAGAGCAGAATAACCGTTAGCATAGTTTTTGTATCATCAAATTGAATTACATATTGCCTCGAGGACTACGAAAATGCAAAAGAAACTAAACTTGATACCAGCATACCAGGCATTCGAAACAAGATCTCGACGAATGTTTGCATTTTAATACACTTTATTGACATTGGTATAGGTGCGACATTACAATAGCGTGATCACAAGGTATCATTATCATGCTTATAGGGTCATTTTCTATCAGATCACCCAAAAGTTAAAACCCGAATCCCTGCCGTAATTGACTCAACATAGCCAACACAGAAATGTTTTAAAAACGTTATAAACACAAAGCGTTTTGGTTTTGGTCAAAACGATGTGTAGCATTTAATAGGTCATGAAAACATTTTATTTTTGCAAAAATACTTTGTCAACTCATAATAAACATTTCTGTCAAAATGGTTCGCATCAAGTTTTTAAATGTTTTCTGAATGTTATTAAAACGTTTTACACCCTTCTTATAACCCGACATTTAAACGTTTTGTGTTTGCAGTAGGGAAATTGACGCCAAAACGGAATTGTAAGTTCTAGCCTCATCGGACCAATTATTTTTGTGCTACGGTCTGCCATTTTTAGACGACAAATCTTAAAGTTTAGCTTATTGTTTATTTATAGATATATTGAGATTTAGAAATTGACGGCCACGGCCTTTTTAGATATTCCCAATTCTCTCTCTATCTCTCGCTCCCTCATTACCTCCTCCCTCTCTATATCTATCGATCTCACTACAGGGTGTATCAAAATGATTGGTACCCATCAGTTTTGTTGTCTAATGAAACGCTGTTTTTCCCTCAAAATTCAAAATTATATCCTCTTGAAATGCCAGCAATTTATTGTTTTATGACCTTTTATGATATAAAACTACAAATGGATTTTATACAGCATTTTGATGTGGCAGGATATTGATGGATACCAAAATCATAAAAGTAGACTTTCGTGTCTCTGCAGGGCCGTGCCCAGAGACCTCTGAGGGCTGAACTACAGGGTATCCCAAAGACCCCTCATTGCGCCCTCTTTTTCTGCTATTTTATAAAAGTTGAACAAGTATATGATGGTATGCAAAGAAGCCTTTACCCGTTAGCTTTAATAAACCTAAACAATTATTTCAATCGGCTCATAACTTTTGAAGATATGCCCTTTAAAAGAAATGTATCCGTTTTTCACTCTGTCCACGGAGGGAGGTTTAGCTACTTCAAAGATTGAAAAGTGCATATACCATGCATGAATATAAAACATTTCTCGATGATAACTTTATAAAATAACAACCTTGTTTTAGGGAATGGGCTTTACTGGAGGACTTATGGATTATGGATTTTGTTAAGTGTCATTAATTTGGACGAAATTGATGTGGGATGGGACTTCTTTTGCTATACTTGTAATTACTTATGTTTTTCTCGGTTATTTTGGTTTATTATGTTTCTTACTTTCTTACTTTCTTACTTTATTATTTCTTGCTTTCTTTTTATTGACAACATAAGTAATTTCTCTGAAAAGGGCTGTTTAGTTTGTCTTTGGTTCTTTTGAAGTGAGTTTGCTGTGCTGCTCTGCCCTCTACCGGGTTGCCTCCTTGACGAATACAGGTTTCAGCCCTAGTCCTCATTGCATCGCCGGATACCAGCGAATATAGCAATAATACGTTTGCAAAGATCTTGGATTTTGCCACAAATGAAGAAATCAAGTGGTGTGAGGTCTGGTGATCTTTCAGGCCACTGCACAGCATGACCCATCCCAACCACTCTGTTTGCTATCCGTGG
Source organism: Amphiura filiformis (assembly GCF_039555335.1). Lineage (NCBI taxonomy): Eukaryota > Metazoa > Echinodermata > Ophiuroidea > Amphilepidida > Amphiuridae > Amphiura > Amphiura filiformis. The sequence continues at coordinate 24,535,100 of NC_092633.1, read as the reverse complement.
ACAGAGTGAAAACGGGTACTTGTCTTTAAAAGGGCATATCTTCAAAAGTTGTGAGCCGATTGAAATAATTGTTTGGGTTTGTTAAAGCTAACAAATAAATATATTTGATCAACTTTTCAAAAATAGGCGAAAAAGAGGGCGCAATGAGGGGTCTCTTTTTTGGGACACCCTGTACATACAAAATATATCAAAGGGTTTAACATAAGCGCGAAGTGAAAGCCCCAATGGAGCTATTTCGTGCAACATTTTTACACTTTTATTGATTATTTTCGGAGCATATATTTTAACAGATTACCACCTGAGCCGCGAATTTTAGTTTTATATGAGCACTCATGCCCAATAACTCGCAATTCAGTCTAAGTTTAGGCTTTTTTGTTTTGACACAAGGGGTGTTTGAGGGGGATGTGCTCCCTTAGAAATTAGAAAAATTTCAACCGAGTGTAACCATTGTCTCACCTTAGACGCAGCTGTCTCGCACAAACATCGTATATGCAAATACCTTAAAGCATAAAATAAAAGACAACTGCAAAGTGACAAGTGCAAACCACCCTAGAATATTCCATTCCTTTTTTCATATCAGTATGGTCTACATTTACTGAGTAACGCAATGAAAACCGTTGGATGACCACTCCAGTGCTTCATTAAATCAATTCTACTTCTGAATTGAAGCAAAATCCCAAAGGGGTGGGAGGTTCTTAATGGAATTGTGGGTACAGGGATATTTTGCTTCATTCCCACTAAAATGTGGTACATTTTCGGTGAGAGTTTTCAGAATCCTACTCGCACCTCAAAAAAATAAAATCAGCAATGAATACCCCTGGAGCAAATCTTGCCGGTTAAAGAAACTTAAACATCGCATTTAAGAAAAGGTTAAGCCTAACTTATACCATCGGTAACATTATTCGTAATCTCGGCCTCTAATATCACCTTTATTATTATTATAGTCTGTGCATTAAGTTCGTTCCTAAAAGTCTTGGAGGAGTATTTTGTAGTTCTCCTCGATACAGGTGTGATACATTTGATATTGTGGTCCATGCAACATTACCTGAGCATCTAAGCACAAATATACAATATCCGGTATTGCAAACAAGTGGTTTGCCTTTTATCTGAAAGGCTGGTCCTCTCAGGTCAGCATCCAGGATGATTTTTCTTTGACTGCGGCGCCCGTCAAGGATATCAGTTCTCGATCCCGGATTGTTCAATAGTTACTCTTATCCTGATGGTCAAATCATCTTCAATATCACATTTTCCTTTTCCCGCGCAATTTCATTTGTTCCGCGAAATGCGTGTCTGTCCGCGCAAGTCAATATGAAATGTAAACGAAAACGGTCATTTTGTTGAAATATCAGCCGTTTTTTAAACGTCACTCATTTCAATAATTTGCTGTCTGGAACTAGTGTTGCTTAGTTTCACGTATGTTATCATCATACTGAATATTTGTTTTCACGCGTGTGAAGAACTTTGAGGCATATCCACAGAATTAATTATGTGGGCATATCAGATATACGAGTGGAAAAGCATCCACGTGTAAATACTAGTTTGGGATGCATGTATAGTATGGGTGATAATAGTGGTTCCGTTACCAAATCACGGGTAATACAGGGTGTCTCAATAAAAATAGGCCCTGTGGATCGGGGACATAACTTAAAATATCTGCAGTAAAATTAAACTTTTCTTGCAGATTCAAAATCCATAATTGTCTTCTATAGACTGGTGCATAAATCATCAAAATCCGTTCACTCGTCACTGAGATAATTGGGAAACTACAAATAGACTAATTTTTGGACCTTTCCAATGGGAGAATACACATTAACATTAATGTGCTGTATTGTAGTTTAGAATGGAAGAAATTAAGTATTGTTGGTCGAAGCAACCAAAAAGATCGATTTTCATTATCTAAATCAATATATTAATGAAAAATAACATCTTGGTGTTTTGCAAAACTTCATTCTTTAAAAACTTGCTTGATTTATTGCTGTTAATGAGTTATGCACGTTTTACAAAAGTGATGTTGTTTTATCACTCGTTACAACATAACTCGAAAACCACAAGACCTACAAAAGTATATCTGTAATATCAATGCAATTTTTGCCAAAGCTCACTACAATATGATGTGAACTAAATAGTATGAAATAGTGTGAAACTTTAACTCCAAGTGATGCTAGGTAGGAGATAACTTGTCTGATCAGCAACTATGTCTTTTTTTTCTGTTATTGATGTTGTTTATCAGTTTTTGTTTATTTCACCATCAATACTATCACCTAGCTGTACATTTCATTTTGAGGGAACCAATTTCTTTTGAATCAAATATTTCAGCCACTTCAATTTAAAGGTCAGCCCTACTGTTGGTTGACAAATGTATGAACAGCGACATTTTCATGTATTTATTGTGGGACCTGAGAGCACTCCAGAAATATCGAATTACATTTCGAAAACGAGGAATGTCCTTCTGATATCAAATAATTTTTTTCATTCTCGAAATAATGCCATTTGATTTATTTATTATTTTATGTATAAATTTAATGATATGTTCGTACTTAAAGAGTATGTAACTGGGACGAAAAGCCGTCTATCATATGAGAAAATGTTGACCTGTCATATTGAAGATAAAGATTTTCCCCCAAAACACAGAACACAAACCAAATATTGGGTCTTTTGGGGCAAACTTGATATCTTCAATATGAAAGGTTAAAATTGATAGTCGACATTTCATTCCAGCTACATACACTAAGTACATATCATTAGATTTACGAGGATGGTTAAATATCAGAAATACAAAAACAACAACAATTAATTCTTTTTTTTTTTTTGATATCAGAAGGACATTCCTCGTATTCAGAATATAATTCGGTATGTCTGATGTGCTCTCGTGTCCCACAAAAAATAGTGTGCAAACGTTGCTATCCGAGCCCTTAACCCAAAGAGAAACGTGTGAAAAACATTCTTTGGGCGATTGATTGATTGGTTTTGAACTCCTACTGAGCAACACTTACCCCATTGGAGTGGTCCCAAAAAATGTGTCTATTTGTACAAACTTTTAATTAAAATTATCTCAGTGACGCGTGAACGGATTTGGATCATGTTTGCACCATTGTTAAGCAGACACTTCGTGGTTTTTGAATCTGTAAGGAATTGTTTTATTTTACTGCCGATATTTTAAGATATGCATCACTTTTCATAGGGCCTATTTTTATTGAGACACCCTGTATATAAGATTTGAAAGTGGTATCTTATACTTTGAAGCATGGGGAACCAATTAAAAGTATGCAACCTTGTAAAAAGGGACACTCCAAATAGAGGGCGCTTTTCAAAATGGCCACCAAAATGACTACAAATGGTCAGAAACTGACACAAATTGTGTGACTTAGATATCATAATGCTTTAAACAATGTATCTTACATGACACGGGTGTATAATTTCATATTTTGACATGTTTTTGTTCTTCTTGTTGTGTTTTATGTGTAATAGTTCCGAACAATCTATGCGCAATTGGCTGTTTTTCCTGGCAATCTCCGCGCAATCTGACTTTTTTCCACGCAAGTCGTTTGTCCCTGATCATGACTTCCGAGTGGTACAATGAATCCGCGTATCTCATAGTTACTTCGATGTTCGCGGATGACAAACAAAATTGTACTCACAGATGATGTGCGTGTGAGTATATTTAGCTGAACTGTTTCACACTGAGTCAAATTAACCTTTTTTACCAAATCAAAAAGATAAATTTTGAATGGCTTATTTTTGTGTGATAGAATGATATATTCCACTTGATACAAAAACATTTTCTATCTCATGCAATACATTCTTAAATTTAAACACCCTTAAAAACACATAAAGATTATAGTTTGGTTATCAGCAAACGAACTTAAAGACATTGACTCAAGATGTTGTCATAACTGGTTCAAACTATACTTTAAAAGTTCGAATGTATCTAAGATTAACCTAGCCATTGGTACGTAAAGTTGACGCTGATCTACTGCTGCAGAAGCTGCTGTATTTTGGAAGACTGTCCAATATACTGGTCTATGTTTACCAAACCGTAAATAGCCTAAAAGCTTTGGCTTATGGGCAATTTGCTATTTGGTCTAATACCGTTGCGTCAAATACCCATTTTGTCTATATCCATTTAGTCTAAAACCATAAGATCTATATCCACAACGTCCCAATAACATTTGGTCCAATAACAATTTGGTCCGATAATCATTTAGACCAAGCACATAATAACCAATAAGTGTAAAATCATTTATTCCAATAACCATTTGGTCTAATACCCATCTGATTTATATTTATAACCATTAAGTTTAATACGCATTTGGTCTATCCATTTGGTCTAACAAGCATTTCGTCTACTAACCGTACCAATTGGTCTATTAACTGATTTGCCTAATAGCACGTGTGAGGCTATATGGGAGTAGTATCGTTACTACGTATACTGTCAGGTCATAGTCCTGTGTCACCATGAGCGTGAAATAATTTCAAATGAAGCGAATGAAGTTGCTTAATCACATTTTTAGTGCAAAATGTCATGTGAAAGCCAACATTGATTATACATCATATTTCTCAGCCTCGAACTTTTCGAACTTTGATTTGCAGCTTAGAGCATAGTTAAGTTACATTCATGAGCAAACATATAGAATTATTAGCGTGATTGTGCATAAAGTGTTTGCAGACTCTCCATCGATCATGTTAGACTAGTCAAAATACAATTATTGAATCAGCTATGTATGTTTGACGCCAATGTGCTATATGCCAGAGTTTATTTTGATGAAAATATAAAACAGTTCAATTTGTTTCTTTGAACTTTTTGTGCTTGTGTTGGTGTCTTTCTTTTCTGCAGAAATCAGCCGGCAAAACTCCGTAGGCTATTGTCGTATGAGAAATGGATTTAGAGACGTTTACTTGGGACATCTCAAACTATGCATTTCCTATGGGCGTTCGTATTGATTATCATTATAAGTAGCAGGATTCAGGAATATGGAAAATGTTAAGAAAACATCTTAGTAGAATGTAGTGTATATTGGCATTTCTCAGGTTCAAATAGATACAAACGTACGTACAAGCTGTATCAAAATGATTGATACCCATCACAATGATCACAGTTTTCATTGATAATGGATGAGTCAAATCAAAAGTCAACATAAGAGCAAAATAATGTGTAGATTAATTATATATCAAGTCATACACTATACATTCTGGAAATTTTGAGCATATCCTATGTTGCATTAATTGGAAGAGGCAGGCTTTTCAATAAACATCAGAAAATTGATCCACCCGCAAACTATGCATTTCCTATTGATTATCATTGCAATTGGCAGAATTCAGGAATATGGAAAATGTTAAGAAAACATCTTTGTAAAATGTAGTGTATACTGACATTTCTCTAATAGATACAAACGTACACATACAAATTTACACGCATTGACAAGGAAACAATGTTAAGACAACACAGGCTGAAATGAAATTAAATGAGGATATTGAACAACAAAACACTTAAAAAAGAAAACGGTGCAAAAACTCTTGGGCAGATGGAGTTTAAAAACACTTGGGCAGATGGAGTTTTAAACCCAAGTTTAGTTAGGAGAACGCTCTTTTCAATACACGTGGAGATGGTGAAAATAGAAGTAATGGAAAGAACAGAAGTGGGTGTATTATTGAAGGATGTGTGATTTGCAGACAACCAAGCAATAGCAGCACTTACGCTGGTCCACAAAGATTGACGGACAGCTCCAATAAAAAGAGTAAACGATTGAAATGAAATTGAAAAGTATTGAAGATGTCAAGAAAGGAGGGCCAGACTTTAAAGATCACCATAGATGGGCAAACGTTGGACAGACCAAATAAGTCAAAAACCTGGGTTACTGAGAACAAGAGGGGTCGGACAGAGATAACATCCAGGATTGGCAATTTGCATTTTTACACTATTTGAGGTCCAAATCAAGGTGTTTAAAATTGGTATAATTCACACGTTTGTACTGTTTTCCTGACACTTCTCGCATGGGCTCTGGAATTGGTCATTTTTGGCCATCGAATTTTGCCTGTTTTTGTGCCTACGTTTGTTCTGTGTTTGGTTTATCATGTATGCTTATGTGCACAGTGATGTTAATCACTTGTTCCAGTGCACTTATGTATGCCCATTGATCCGAATTGTTTTTGCTGGTACTGTGGGCCTTGGAATTGGTAATTTTTGGCTGTCGAATTTTACCTACTTCTGTGCCATCCCGGTGAGCCTATTGTGAGAGTAAATCATCGTCGAGTCGGCCCCTAGAAAATTCGTTTCTCATCCCGAACTTGGTTAAAATCAGATCTATAATTCCATCCTCTCTAAGGCCTCAAAGCTCAAATTCATAAGCTTCTGGGGGCTTTGGTTATCATGGACCACGACAGGCGCTGACTCTTGGACCTCACCAGAGGCGTACCGATCCAAGACAGAATTTTGGGTCAACCTTTTTGGGCTATTTGATGAAGGGGGCCAAAATTCACTTTTTCTCCAGCCCATTCCCACGGTAGGAGCTCCACTGGTCATATACTGGCTTCCAATTCTGCTGATCTTGAATAGTTTGAAATTGGGACAAAATACCCTAATGCATCATAATAATATGGCCTGCTTAAATCTGTCATTTTCCTCTCCGATCAAGTAAGCGAAAACGTTGGCAACGACGAGTAAAAAACAAGGTGGTATTGATAAAGATTTATAATAGAAGCCACGGGGGAGTTTTGTTCCAATTTTATCAAACCACTCGGGATATGTGCTTTGCTTTGTCAAGTGTAAAACTTAACGCAATAAAAGATAACCAAGGTTATTCTTTATTATTTTATTAGAGAGAAGAATATATAGTAGAAAAATAATGCAGTGTTTTCAAAACAAACGAGACGTATACTATTGCTATTAGCAAAAGGAGTTGACTTGGTTTTGACTTCGCACGGAAACGTTGTTGCAAAACCAATTTTCTAACTTTCCGTCGACTCAACATGGATAACACATTAAAATAAAAAAATCTTCTCCAACATTTCCATCTGTTTTATTTGTACACAAATCACATACAAATACAAGTAAATATCACAAGCTGAAAAGTTTGCATTTTCTATATGGCCTCATACATGTCCACAAGTAAATGCAGCAAATGTATGGCACTGAGTATATTTTGAATGAGCTGTACAGACCATTCTTTTGAGTTAGGAAATTAGCAGAGAAAGATTGTAACTTTCTGTTAATAGAAAAAAAAGTTTGCCCGTATTTAGCAATTACATATTTAAAATAATTAATCTATGTTTAAAATGCATTTGTTAGCTACCACCCCTTTCGTCGGCATTCGCTTTTTTGGGACACCTTATATACATATATATTATATAGGAAGCAAAGAAGCGAAGAATATTAATAATGTCGTAAAAGAATATTGATTTTATTACACGAATTTTCGGGCCTCGCCCTTCGTCAGGTGACAAAAATAGTGTTGTGAGGCCTACACAAGAGAAACATTTAAAACATGATTAAGACGCGAGCGCAGGTGAATGGTGGGAGCGACACGCAAGCGACACATGAGCGACAAGCGGGCGGAGTGTATACAAATCCAGCGCGTTAAACATGTTTAAGTTGGAAAATATAACGCGCAAGACGGAAAATAAAATATGATTATAAAAAGCGCTAACGCGTGTGCGAGTACATATATATATATACATATATCTTATTTCCCTAATTGAATATCAAACTACAAAACCATTGATTTTATTTCTTCAGGTATAATCAACGTAACATGCTTATGCAAGTTCCAAAGACAGATGGCCACATTTTATGAGGTCGATTTAAAGAAAGCATATCTGAATCCATAAAACCTTCAAGGCGCACTTAACTTTATTTATGTTACAGCCATTAACTATTTGATTGGACATGAATGGAGATATTGATATAACTGTCCCGCAAAGTTTGCTCTATAGTGTTTATGGAAATATTGCAAATGTTTTGTTTCGAGTTTAATTTCCAAACAATTAAGAACATCGAATATTTCCAACCAAATGGCCCAATGATCTTGTTACTCAATTTACATCTGACGACCGTTTTATTTTGAATCTGCGTTCTTGTTTTTGTGCATTATAGGCAAATTGCAAAGCGTCATTTTGAAACAATTGCATGTATTAATTGATTATGGTATTTATGCAGAGGAACCAAAAGTAACACAAAACATTCAGAGTAAAGTACATGATATACTTTGAAGAAACTATTTTGTCGTGAATAATAAAACCCTTATCTTCCCCTGTAATACCCTTATGGATAAACATCGTAGACAATTTAGCTAGTATTCGCTTGTTGATGTAATTTTATAAATCCACAATCATAACGAATGAAAAACATTTTTGTCAAAAGCAATACTATTAAATCTTTGTTTACATATCTAGCTTGCATCCGCTAAAGCCCAAAGACAGACAGAGATAAAACCAAATTAAGCTTTTCCTTTGTTTGTTTTTGGATTTTGTTTGCCCAAAATGTTACAAAGCTGTATAAAAGTTTTAAACAGCTAGTGTTCATTGTTAATATAACCTCCTTAAAGTGCAAGTTTTATAATCTTTCACCTGAAATAAGTTGTTTAAGCACGTCACTTATGAACCCGTTTTAAACTATGTTTTGAAAAAGCGTTTTAACACTTTTTTATAGTATTTATCCATTCAAACATAATATTTAGAGTACCACAATTACCGACGTCTTCACATTTACCCAACCATTAAAGTGAATAAATAAGGTACAATGTTTGTATCAAGGAATCTTCGCAACCTGTCAACTAATTCACCCGGAAATTCACCCGGACACACTGTATATCTCAATAAAAATGGTTTCAAACCGTGCACTAATGGTTTCATCTTTTAATCAATGTTATTTGGGTAGAAGCACTATTCTCCAAAATTGTGAACACAAAGAAAGTTGATAATGTCGTCAAACTGTAATACAATCTGATAGACAATGTCTGTGTGTTACGGCATTTCACTCGAATTGGAACTGTGAATATAGAGCAGATAACCGTTAGCATAGTTTTTGAATCATCAAATTGAATTACATATTGCCTTGAGGACTACGTAAATGCGAAAGAAACTAAACTTGATACCAAGCATTCGAAACAAGACCTCGACGAATGTATGCATTTTAATACACTTTATTGAAATTGGTATGGGTGCGACATTACAATTACAATAGCGTGATCACAAGGTATCATGATCATGTCTATCAGATCACCCAAAAGTTAAAATCCGAATTCCGTAATTGACTCAACTGGTACATGGGCCCAGCAAACACGAAAATGTTTTAAAAACGTTATAAACACAAAGCGTTTTGGTTATGGTCAAAACGATGTACAACATTTAATAGGTCATGAAAACATGAAAATACTTTGTCAACTCATAATAAACATTTATGTCAAAATGGTTCGCATCAAGTTTTTAAATGTTTTCTGAATGTTATTAAAACGTTTTACACCCTTCTTATAACCCGACATTTAAACGTTTTCTGTAAAATGTAAGTTGTAAGTTCTAGCCTCATCGGACCAATTGTTTATGTGTCATTTTTAGACGACAAATTTCAAAGTTTAGCTTATTGTTTATTTATGGATATATTGAGATTTAGAAATTGGCGGCCACGGCCTTTTTAGATATTCGCAATTCTCTCTATATCTCTCTCTCCCTCATTACTTCCTCCCTCTTTATATCTATCGATCTCACTACAGTGTGTATCAAAATGATTGGTACCCATCAGTTTTAGGCGATAAAGAGGGCACAATGAGGGGTCTATTTTTGGGACACCCCGTACATACAAAATACATGTATATCGAAGGGTTTAACATAAGCGCGAAGTGAAAGCCCCAATGGAGCCATTTTGTGTAACATTTGTACACTTTTATTGATTATTTTCGGAGCATATATTTTAACAGATCACCAACTGAGCCGAAAATTTTAGTTTTATATGAGCACTCATGCTGAATAACTCGCAATTCAGCCTAAGTTTAGCCTTTTTTGTTTTCAAATGGTGTTTGGGGGGATGTGCTCCCTCAGAAATTGGAACATTTTCAAAATCAAAGTCCCAGAACACCGAGTGTAACCATTTTCTCACCTTAGATGCAGCTGTCTCGCACAAATATGGTATACGCTTACTTACTTTACTTTTGTCCTCCGCTTATTCCTCTCAGAGTCGCGGGGAAATGATGGGACGTCTGTCTTGGGCTGCATGGGTAGCATCTGTCAGGTTGGTATTGTGCCTTGTCAGGATTTTCTTGCCCCCCTCAATCCATCTTCTTCTTGGCCTTCCGACAGGTTTGGTACCGGACAGTTTGCTGTTGTAGGACCGCAGGGCTGGTTGATTTGTGGGCATGCGCATAAGATGACCAAACCATTTGATGCGATGGCTTTCAATCTGGTCTAGCATAGGCTTGGTGCCAACCATGTCTCTGATGACTTCATTCCTAATTTTGTCCCGTCGTGTCTTGTTTACAGCTTTTCGTAGGCATTTCATTTCACAGGTGGTGATCTTCTGTTCAGTCTTTTTGTTCATAGCCCATGTTTGTGCCTGGTAGCAGAGAGTCGGGGTATAGATTGTGTTGATGATTGTTCTTTTTGCATCCATTGGCACAGCTGGGTGGGAAAGTATAGGCCCAAGCATGAAGGTGATGTTGTTTGCTTTCTGGCATCTGGTTTCAATTTCTCGGTCTATCTTCCGTCTTCAGTAAAGATGCTGCCCAGATACTTAAACTCCTTTGATTGCTGGAGGGTTGTGTTGTCAATCTTGATGTCCAAGGTCTTTTGGGATCGGCTGATCAGCATGGTTTCTGTCTTTGGGATGCTTATGCTCATGCCATACTTTTGGCAGGTTGCGTGCAGTCTGTTGGTGTGGTTTTGTAAGCTAAGGCTGTCTTGGTGGATGAGACATTGATCATCTGCAAACAGTAGTTCATTGAGAGCTTCTTCATCTAGAGTTGCTTCTTGGGTGATCCTGTCCATAAAAATGAGGAACAGGAGAGGCGAGAGGACACATCCTTGTCGGATACCTGACTTCACAGGAAACCACTTGGTGAGTCCGGTCCTTGTCCTGACAGTACAGAGGCTGCCCCTGTAGATGGCTCTCACACTGTCCAGCAGTTGCCCTTTTACACCGTAGTCTTCTAGCACAGTCCAGAGTAGATCTCTGTTTACTCGATCAAACGCCTTCTCTTGGTCTATGATGAATATAGTGTACAGGTCTTGGTTGTACTCAATACTCCTTTCACACAGCTGTCTCAGAGCAAATATGGCATCAGTGCACCCTCTGTTCTTCCTGAACCCAAACTGTGCTTCACTCAGCTGATGTTCAACAACTGGTCTTATTCGTTTCTCTAAGATCTTTGCATAAATCTTCCCAGTATGGCTGAGCAGAGAGATTCCTCTGTATTTGCTACAATCTCTTTTACTCCCTTTTTTCTTCCAGATCGGGACAATTATTGCACGTTGCCAGTCATCGGGTGCAGCTCGCTCCTCCCAAGCCCTGTTGAACACTCTTGTCAACCATTTGACTCCTGTATCTCCACAAGCAAGTATGGCTTCTGTTGTGATGTCATCAATTCCAGCTGCCTTGTTTTTGGGACTGGTTTTAATAGCATTTCTGACTTCCTCCTGGAGTATGGGTGGATCAACTTCCTCTTGGAACCGAGGATGGAAGGGCTGCTGCTGTTGTCTGTCACCATCACTGCTTGGGTTGAGCAAATCTTCAAAGTATTCTCCCCATCTGTTGGTGATTTCGCAGCTGTCTGTGAGGGGTTTCCATCCTTGTCGTTTATGATGGCGGTTGGGTCAAAAGGCTCGTCCCGCTGTTTGTAGGCTTTAACTGCTTTAAAGAACTCTCTGCTTGAGCTATTTGATTTTTCTGCCAGATCTTCCCCATATGTTTTCCAAGACTGGTCTTTGGCTTCTTTGATAGTCTTCTTGCAGTTTCGCCGGGCTTCCCTGTACTCGTTGTAGTCTGCTTCCAGGTTGCTTTTGGACCATTTCTTGAAGAGTCTTTTCTTCTCTTTGGTTGCTGCTTACGCAACTGGTATACGCAACTACCTTAATACAAATAAATACAACTACGAATGTGCAGTAATGTTACTTATTGTGTGAAAATGCAAACCACCCTAGGAAATATTACATTCCTTTTTTCATATCAGTATGGTCTACTGTCCAACATACTGGTTTATGTTTACAAAGCCGTAAATGGCCTAAATAGGTTAGGCTTATGAGCAATTTGCTATTTGGTCTAATACCGTTGCGTCTAATACACATTTTGTCAATATCCATTTGGTCTAAACCCATAAGAAAATAATCATTTGGTCCGATAATCATTTAGACCAAACACATAATAACCAATAAGTATACAACCTTTTATTCCAATAACCATTTATTCTAATACCCATCTGGTTTATAAAATAAACACTTTTCCTCATTAGGTCAACAGATAACGCAATTCAATGTTATAGCATATAACTGTTGAAAATTACCTATCCAAGCACATTTTTGACCAAAATGTAGGTTTTATAAGTCAAAACCGCAAGTTTTCCCTACAATGTTTTTCAAATTACATGTCATTAAATGAAAGATCACATTATATTGTTCATGTAATAGCTTCATTTCAATGAGCGGAGGCTACTTCTCTTTGAATTACAAATATTGTGCAAAAAGTTACGGTGTTCGCCTGTTTTATCATACGGTTGTCAATTCAATGAACTATATATGACTTTGCTAAAGAGCGCTTACAAATTGATAAGCCATTTGGTCTAACAAGCATTTCGTCTACTAACCAATTGGTCTATTAACTGAGTTGTCTAATAGCACGTGTGAGGCTATGGGTGTAGAATCGCTACTGCGCATACTGTGAGGTCATAGTTCTGGGTCATTATGAGCGTGAAATGATTTCAAATGAAGCGAATGAAGTTGCTTAATCACATTATTAGTGCAAAATGTCATGTGAAAGCCCACATTGATTACACATCACATCTCAGCCTCCAACCTTTCGAACTTTGATTTGCAGCTTAGAGCATAGTTTAGTTACATTCATGCTCAAACATATAGAATGTTAGCGTGATTGTGCATAAAGTGTTTGCAGACTCTCCATCGATCATGTTAGACTTGTCAAAATACAATTATTGAATCAGCTATGTATGTTTGACGCCAATGTGCTATTTTAATGAAAATATAAGACAGTTCAATTTGTTTCTTTTAAATTTTTGTGCTTGTGCTCTTGTCTTTCCTTTCTGTAGAAATTAGCCGGCAAAACTCCGTAGGCTATTGTCGTATGAGAGAGAGAGGATTTTATAGACGTTTACTTGGGACATCGCGAACTATGCATTTCCTATGGGCGTTCGTATTGATTATCATTGCAAGTGGCAGGATTCAGGAATATGGAAAATTTTAAGAAAACATCTTTGTAAAATTTTGTGCATCAAATAGATACAAACGTACGTACGTGACTTTAATTTACACGCATTGACAAGGAAACAATACTACGATAACAAAGGCTGATATGAAATTAAATGAGGCTACTGAACAATAAAACACTTAAAAAGAAAACGGTGCAAAAACACTTGGACAGATGCAGTTTGAAACCGAAGAGAAGTTAGGAGAATAGTACGCTCTGTTCAATACACGTGGAAATAATAGAAGTAATGAAAAGAACAGAAGATTGTGTATTATTGAAGGATGTGTGATTTGCAGACAACCAAGCAATAGCAGCACTTAAGCTGGTCCACAAAGACTGACGGACAGCTCCAATAAAAAGAGTAAACGAATGAAATGAAATTTAAAAGTAGAAATTTCACATGGCAATTGTAATTTTCATCACTTGTTTCATATTATATTTATACTGTTTTCCTGACACTTTTCGTATGGGCTCTGGAATTGGTAATTTTTGGCCATCAAACTTTGCCTGTTTTTGTGCCTACATTTGTTCTGCGTTTGGTTTTATATCATGTATGCTTATGTGTACAGCGATGTTAATCACTTGTTCCAGTGCGCTTATGTATATCCATTGATCCTAGTTGTTTTGATGGTTTAACACTTCTGTGGGCCTTGGAATTGGTAATTTTTGGCTGTCGAACTTTACTTACTTCTGTGTCATCCCGGTAAGCCCATTGTGAGAGCAGATCATCGGCGAGTCGGCCCAGAGGAAATTCGTTTTTCATCCCGAACTATAAACCCCCGCAAGGCGCTGACTCTTGGTTTGAAATTGGGACATAATACCTTAATGCATCATAATAATATGGCCTGCTGTATATCTGCTAAAGGGGCATTTCGTGATCCACAGCCTCATCCCCCCGCTTTTCTCAAAAAAGGTTGAGATTTTTATATCACTGGAAACCTCTGGCTACATAATGTTTATGTAAAAATATTTCTTGCAGATTAATTCGTTTAGCAAAGATATCGTGAAATTTGAATTTCGTTCTGGTGCACCAGAACGAAATTACAACGCACTGTCTATGGAGCAGTGTAATACACATAATCATGCATAACTCGCGAACGCAAAATCGGAAGCAACTGAAATTTTTGGAATAGGTTTTTTTCGTGGATATCTAATGAAAAATGACATAAATAGAGGATGCTAGGATCACGAAATACTCCTTTAAGGGATCTGGAATGATCGTTTTGAGCGTTTCGACAGTATTTTTTGTGGGACATGAGAGCACATCAGACATAACGAATTGTATTTTGAATACGAAGAATATCTTTCTGATATGAAGTAATTTTCATTTTTTGAAATTCACGATATAATATAAATTTTATGACAAATTAATAAAATTTGATATTTTTCACATTTTTGATATATAACAGTCCTCGAAGTAAATGTTATAAATCTAATGATATATTCTTAAATTGTGTGTAGCTGGGAGGAAAAGCCGACGATCAATTGAAAATTTTGACCTTTTATATTGAAGATATGGATTTTTTTCCCAAAAAGACCTATTTTTTTTTGGTGTTTTGGGAAAAAAATTCATATCTTCAATACGAAAGGTCAAAATTTTCAATTGATCGTCGGCTTTTTATCCCAATAAAGCTTACTTTGAGTACTGTTAAATATCAAAAATATCAATTTTTAATCATTTGCCATAAAATGTGTATTACATTGCAAATTTCAAAAAATCAAAATTATTTGATATCAGAAGGACATTCTTCGTATTCAGAATACAATTGGATATGTCTGATGTGCTCTAATGTCCCACAATAAATACTGTCCAAACGTTCATACCCCAGCCCTTAAGTAAGCTAAAAAGTTGGCAACGACGAATGAAAAACAAGGTGGTATTGATAGAGATTTAGAAGCCACTGGGGAGTTTTGTTCCAATTTTATCAAACCACTCTGGATATGTGCTTCATTTTGTCAAGTGTAAAACTTGACGCAATAAAAGATAACCAAGGTTATTCTTTATCATTTTATTAGAGAGAAGTGTAAATAGTATAAAAATAGCATAAATATTAATAATTAGCAAAAGGAGTTCTTTTGGTTTTGACTTGGCACGTAAACGTTGTTGCAAATTCAATTTTGTAACTTTCTGTCGACTCAACATGGATAACACGTTAAAATAAATAACTCTTACTCCAACATTTCCATCTGTTTTATTTGTAAACAAATCACATGTGTAAATAAATAAAATAACGAACGAATAAACTATAAAGCGATTTACAGTAAAAGTGGATCGTATTGAAATAAAAATATAAATATCACAAGTTGAAAAGTTAACATTTTCTATGGCCTCATACTTGTCCAGACGTAAATGCAGCAAATTTATGTCACTGAGTATAATTTTTATTTTGAATGAGTTGTACAGACCATTCGTTTTGAGTTAGGAAATCGTCAGAGAAAGATTGTAATTTTCCCGTATTTAGCAATTATTAGATATTTAAATAATTAATCTATGTTTAAAACGCATTTGTTAAATACTACCCCTTTCGTCGAATCCGCTTTTTTGGGACACCTTATGTACAATGTGCGTCACTGGATTAAATACATACTGAAGATTGAAAGATAACTTGACATTACGAACTTTCTTTTTTGAACATTTTTTTTGAAGCCCGTTAAGAGGGTAGTTGAGTTACATTACATAAGTTAACATATATTGTACATACTCTTCCCAGGTGATATGAGGTTTTTGAGTTTCTCAAGTCCAACCTTATCACTCATGCTTATAAACGAGTTATATAAACACCGGGGATTGTTGATGTTTGCTCAATTGCTCAATTGTGCATAATGTGTGCAGACTCATCAATCATGTTATGATGTCATGTATTAATCAAATCAGGTGTACTTGGTGCCTCGGTTTTAACTAATCAAACTTCAAAACCATTGATTTTATTTCTTCAGGTATAATCAACGTAACAGGGCTTATGCAAGTTCCGAAGACAGCTGACCACATAATGACATTTTTGTTCATGGTTTTGTTACTTATTTTGTCTTTTATGAGGTTGATTTAAAGAAAGCATATCTGAATCTATAAAACCTCCAAGGCGCACTTAACTTTAATTAAGTTAAATTTCAAACAATTAAAAATATCGAATATTTCCAATCAAATTGCCCAATGATCTTGTGACTCAATTTACATTTTACGACAGTTTTATTTTGAATCTGGGTTCTTGTTTTTGTGTATTATAGGCAAATTGCAAAGCATCTATTTTGCACAAATTGCGTGTATTTATTGATTATGGTATTTATGCAGAGGAACAAAAAGTAATACAAAACATTCAGAGTAAAGACCTAAGTACATCATATGCTTAAAAAAACCTATTTTGTCTGGAATAATAAAACCCTTATCTTCCCCTGTAATACCCTTATGGATAAATATGGTCGACAATTCAGCGAGTATTCGCTTGTTGATGCAATTTTACAAATCCGCAATCATAAAGAATGAAAAACATATCTGTCAAAAACAATACTATTAAATCTTAGTTTACATGTCTAGCTTGCATCCGCAAGATCTCTAAAGCCCAAAGACAGACAGAGGTAAAACCAAATTAACCTTTTCCTTATTTGTATTTTATTTGCGCAAACTGTAACAAAGCTGTATAAAACTTTTAAACAACCAGTGTTCATTGTTAAGGTGACCTACTTAAAGAGCAAGTTTAATAATCATCTGAAACAAGTTATTTAAGCACGTCACTTAAAGAACCCGTTTAAATATTTTTGAAACAGCGTATTGACACTTTTTTTATAGTATTTATCCATATAATTCAAACATAATATTTAAAGTACTACAATTGCCGTAGTCTTCACATTTACCAAACCAATAAGGTGAATAAATAAGGTACAATGTTTGTATCGAGGAACCCGTTTTACCCGGACACACTGTATATTTCAATAAAATGGTTTCAAACCGTACACTAATGGTTTAGTTTTTTGAATCAACTTTATTTGGGTTGAAGCGCTATTCTCGCAAATGTGAACACAAAGAAGGTTGATAATGTCGTCAAACTGTAATACAATCTGATAGACATTGTCTGAGTGTTACGGCATTTCACTCGAATTGGAACTGTGAATATGGAGCAGAATAACCGTTAGCATAGTTTTTGTATCATCAAATTGAATTACATATCGCCTTGAGGACTACGAAAATGCAAAGAAACTAAACTTGATACCAGGCATTCGAAACAAGATCTCGACGAATGTTTGCATTTTCAATATATTTTGTTGAAATTGTTATGGGCGCGACATCCCAAGATATCATTACCGTGCTTATTTGGTCATTTCGTATCAGATCACCCAAACGTTAAAACCCAAATCACGTAATTGACTCAATGGTAAATGGGCCCATCAAATATATAAATGTTTTAAAAACGTTATAAACATAAATGCGTTTCGTTTTGGACAAAACGTTATATAGCATTTAAAAGGTCATGAAATATTTTTATAACGTTTAACAATTTTGGAAAATATTTTGTTAACTTTTAATACCATTATGTCAAAATGGTTTGCATCAAATTTTTAAAAATGTTTTCTAAATATCATTTTTTTTTAATTTTCTTCCTCTTAAGGGGTGGCGAGAGAGAAGGAGAGCGGGCTGAGAGCGAGTGAGTGATAAAGTGTGGGCCTAATAAAAAATAAGTGCAGAGAAAGGAAAAGAAACGAATGAATAAATATATGTAAGGCAGCATGATGATGATGCGTTACGTAATTAAAACACAAGAACGGGACGTTAAATATACACGTGAATATTGATTGGCAACATTTTGCAATATGTCAGCGCTCAAATTGGACCCAATAGATGAATAGACGCTGTAATCCGTTGAATAGAACATCGATGTCGATCCTGGAGGTAAAACATTGGACTGGCAAGAACAACCGCTGGCGGTGCATCGTATTATGAATACCGATAATTGTGGATCATTTGGTGTGCCGCGGCTGTTTTTCATGTTTACGCTTTTAGATTATTTACTTTCCTTCTCATCCTCTAATGCCTTAACGCAGTCCATACACGCACATGCTTTGTATTAAAAGCACTTACGACAAAGGCCATCTCAATCTTAGCTAACATAATCGATGGCAACAAACAACTTCGATGCGCTTTAAATTAGCCATTTAGTATTAATGCTACTGCTTCTCTGTTCTTAAAAGAAGTGAAGGGGGGTCGGGGGAAGCATGGCCTAGCAGTGTTTGCTCTCAAACATTGAGACAAATAAAGCTGATACACAAGAAGAATGGTATGGGTTCTATAAAAGATATCTAAAGGCTTAATGTTAGAGGTGTTATTTCCGCCCATGTGCATTTTTATCGGGAAGGAAAAAACGCACAGAACCTTTGTTTTTAGATATTTGCCCTAACCCAAGAACCACAAAACCTAGTGGAGATATAATGGCAATAAGCAACTTATTTCATTAAAGAGCACTGATAAATCGCTATAACGGAAGAAAATTGTTCCTCTTATCCCACTCCCCTAACGATAACAGTTTCAGAATAATGAAGGCAATCTTCAATATAGGCGATCGATATCTTGACCGACATGCGCTTCTCGTGTTTTGATCTAAACAACCACAAGCATAATATTGGCCCAGCCAAAAGGATTTAACTTCCCTCTGTTATCTTTAACGTATATCGCTAGGTAAATTTGCGCTTTTGCATTGATTTCGACAGTTTACAGAAGAATGTTTTTCGACAGTTTTACAGAATGATGTCGCCCACAAATATTTTTCTTTCCCCCAGTTTTCCCCCAGACTTTAGAGACAAAACCTCTAAAATTACGTAAATTTCTACTTTTTGCGGCAATTTTGCGTAAAATTTGTCGATTCCCCCTTGAAATTCACTTTCCCCCATGCCATCCCCAGAAAAAATCCTGGTGCCGCCACTGTGCTTCCATTCATGTCCTCTGTGTGTATGTGTGTGTGGGGGTGTGTGTGTCAGGTGGCGCTGTGTAAGGCTGCTGTGGTCTTCACAAGAGTATGCCATCTCACTCGATCTGATGCGTTGCGTTGCACATTGCATTCCGTGGTTAGAAACCAGCTACAAGAAATAGGCGTACCTTGAGGTCAATGGATATACCTCTGCTTTTCCATATGCTCGACATGCCCTGCACAGTTGTCCTTGCAATAGCCTATCTTCTCTTAATTTTAGTTGTGCTGTCACCACTGTTGTTAATCATTGAACCCAGATATTCAAATTGCTTCACCTCCTCAATCTACTGTCCATCTATCACAAACTCATCACTTTTCCGCTCTCTGTCTACAACCATTATTTTTGTCTTCTTTGTGTTCAGGAGAAGGTGTTTTGCTACAAATAAGAGTGGTATCATCGGCGTACCTCAGTTTAGTAATTCTTGTACCGCCAAACTTCACTCCACCTTCTAACTCCTCCAAATGTGTTCTCATTATGTCTTCAGAGTAGATGTTAAATAGGTTTGGTGATAGCACACAGCCCTTTCGTAAGCCTCTTCCAATCTTGAACCAATATGTGACCCCACTACTTGATGATGAGCACTTTACTTGCATGACAAATCAGGCTGATGGTCCGGTGATTGGCACACTCTTTCAAATTTACCTTCTTCGGCAAGGGAATAAATACTGCCCTGTACCAGTCTCTCGGCCATTTTTTTCTTTTTCCAGATGACACCACATAGACGCCACATTAGGTTTATCCCTTCTTTCCCAGTTGCCTTTCACAACACAGAAGCTACATTATCAATACCAGGTGACTTAGTATCTTTCATTTGTTCCATGGCAATCTGAATGGTGGATGTTCTTCCTCACACTTTACATACACCTTGTCATACTTTGCCTCAAGCAGCTGGGAACTATACTGAACCCATCGCCTCTTGATGTCTTCACTTTCGGTAAAGACATCAAGAGGTGATGGGTTCAGTATAGTTCCCAGCTGTTTGAGGCACAAGATGACAAGGTGTCCTATATATATTAAATTTCAAAGACGTCCCGTTTCCACCCAGGTTTAATTGGCGAGTCTTATACCCGGGGTCTATAATATTTTACCAAAGGCAGACCAGAGAGTTATTGTTTATTCCTGTTCAAAACTAGACATTCACCATGTACTTTAACTGTTCGCTGACGTTTTATACACATGTCTTCCGTACAAGGGGCGTAAGAACGGTCTACATACGATTGTAATAATATCTTATATCACTTTCGCAGGTCGCCTCGACAATAAGAATAACAAAATGTATTGAAAATGTAAACATTCATCGAGCTCTATAGTTTTGAATGTCTGGCATCAAATGTTGTTTCTTTTGTGTTTCGGTAGTCCTGAAGGTAATGTGTAATTTAATTTAATGATACAAAAATATGCTAACGACCGCCCTACTCTACATTCACATTTGGGATCTGGATTAAATGCCTTAACACCCAGACACTTTCTATCGGATTACATTACAGTTTGACGATATTATCAACTTTCTAGAGGAAAGGTTTTACCGCAAAAATTAATACTAACAAATTATTAGAACCATTAGTGTAGGGATTAAACCACATTTTATTGATGTTTCATATTTCGATGACTTTCAACAATAGGCGGCGGAAGCGGTGGAGGCAGAGGAGATACGCCCTAAATATTTCTGCTTAAGGACGTCCCCTAAAAAGATAAAGTAGAGCAATAATTACCCTTTGTATTCTCCATTTTAAACACCGTATTTTAGGATAAATAGCGCAACAGTCCCAGTAAAACCGGCACAAAATATGCCCACCCCCTAAATTAAGCCAAAAATTTTCTGCTTTCTAAATGTCAAAGTCTGCTTTTTCTGCTTTGTAAATTTTCCAATTTTCAACATTTTTACTTTGTTCGCTAGAAGGTTTATTGTCCATATTTTATGGTAAAACATTCTTTATTATTACATTTTGATGCCGATTTTAATATTTATATCATTTTGTTGATAATATTGTTTATTATTTTTTATTTTTTAGGGGGTTTGATGTTTTTTATTCTCTTTTTATGAAAACTGCATTTTCTGCTTTTCATCCAAAATTCTGCTTTATTCGCGGAAAATCTGCAACGCGGAAAATTTCAGGCTTTACCCTGAATGTTAATGCTATCGATATCGCCCCACTGCTGTCCAAAGTTTTAATATAGGACGAACTGTACTTTGATAACTGGAAGCTGTTTGATTCTGATATTCACGC
Organism: Amphiura filiformis; assembly: GCF_039555335.1. Classification (NCBI taxonomy): domain Eukaryota; kingdom Metazoa; phylum Echinodermata; class Ophiuroidea; order Amphilepidida; family Amphiuridae; genus Amphiura; species Amphiura filiformis. The sequence goes on along the minus strand of NC_092633.1, from coordinate 24,513,518 downwards.
GTCTCTGTTTTTGTTAATCCAGTTCATCAGTCAGGATCAAAGCTTGTCGTCTCATTTTTAATATTCGAATTAAAAAGATCAAGCACCCTGTCATAATAATCATTTATTTGAGGTATTTTGCGGGTCGGACTTTCCGGAATAAATCCCAGATCTTGTTTTTTTTTTCATCCTTAACTTTTCGTCCTTCTGAAACCATATATCGTCATGTCGCCAGTACAAAATAAAGATTGTTTTTAATCGACGAGGGATAGTCGGTATGTTATAAAAGGTGACCTTTGACCCCATACTATTGATTTATTTCATACTATTTCTTTATGATCACATTAAAGATATATTAGTTCACTTCGTAGGCGGTTATTTCGGGTATTATTAATTCGTATACAAGTGAATCTTTTGGATTAGATTCAATTGGGATATTACCGGCAAGAAGGAACGTTTAGGGTAGTTTGTTAGGTCGTATTTTTACTTTAATGTTATAAATATCTGTAACACATAATTATATTTATAAATTATAAATGTCTAACACATTTCCCTAAAATTTCGTTCTTTTTCGAATAACTCATTAAGAGACACATAATTATGTTTTAATCGAGTTTTTACGGTATTAGCCATCTTGGAAGTCGTCGACTTCCGAGCGAATGGTCGTATTATACTAAACTAAGCTATGAGCGTCAAATCGCTAGCAATTGAACTTAATTCTATTACATATAGCAGAAGAAGATAATTTCCGACGAATAGCATAAGCTACAAGCAGCTCATACTATAATAATATGTTCAGGATCGTGAAAACAATTCTTAGCGATCAATATCTTGACCGAGATTCAGTTCACGTGCTTTGATTTCATTATAAGACACACATGAAATTGCACACGGTAAACAGAATAAAGCTTAGCATAACTATGTTGTATTAAACTTATCTGGATGCAAATCTAAGCTTCTGTATTTTTTCTGTAATACAGTTGGAAAACGCATGACTGGCCAATCGTTTTCCGTTTTTCGTTTTCAACCAAGAAAAACAAAAAGAGCCAACTACGAATTAATCCAGGTACTTATTGTTAGTTCGTTTTCCTATCTGTTTTTATTTAGAGTAAAACTTAAAAGCACATAATTTGTTTTTTATTCAATTGTGATGCCTATTTTATTAATATTTAGCTTATTTTTCTTTCATGTTTACACCACATATTCTAAACGAGTAATTAATCTTTCAAAGTGTGTTAAGTGCTTTTTAAACCACCCTGTATTAATGTAATTTTTATGAGAGGTGGGTAGGGGTGTGTGTGGTGGTGTTGCTGTGTATGCCCATAAGTTTTAACACAGGCTGTGCTTATTTCTAGGTCAAGACTAATCAAGGCATTTTACAGGTGACGTGCTCAAACCACGTGTTGCAGATGATAGAATATTACACAAGTTGCTCAGGCTGGTTATCTTAACAATGATCACCGGTTGTTGAAAGGTTTTACACAGATTGAACAACCAAAATACATTAGGGCAAATGTTAACGTGATTCTGCTTCTGTCTGTCGCTTTAGTTGGGCAACTAGCGGATGCAAGCTAGACATGTAAACTGTGGTAATTTAATTTTTATTTGACAAATCCAAACATTATTTACCCACTGACTTGAGCTTTCGCCATCCAGGCTGATGACTTAATCACAAGTGATCTGGTCCATTTCATTTCCTGCGGTGTTTGGATGCAATATCACTCCTCGAGATCAACGTTTGTTTTAGCAGTGGATCATGTATGCGACTGCGGAGTCTGCGATTGATTGCTTTGACCCCCTTCTTGTGATTCTGAATTGCTTTTCTGATTCTTCTTGATGTGGCATTTGAGTTTTTGTCTAATATGCTATCTTACAAACCAGCGACGCGGTATACGAAATTCCCTACGGCTGTGATAAGTCTTATTTTGGCGAAACAGGAAGACAATTCGGTGTCCGGTTAAAAGAACACCAAAAAGACTCTGAAACAGTAAAAGACACAAAGTTCACCAGGGCAAAAAGAAAAGCTTCAACATCCGAAAAACATAAGTCGGCGGATTTGTAAAATTGCACAAACAAGCAAATACTGTCTAAATTTTTAACGATGTTTATCCATAAGGGTATTACAGGGATGACAAGAGGCTTATCATTTATGACATAATATATTCTTTGAAGTATATCACGTATTTCAGGCTTTATTGTGAATGCTTTGTGGTATTTTTGTTTCTCTTCTTTCATAAGTACCATAATCATTTAATACCTGCAATCGGCACAAACTAAACACAATATTGACAAGAGTATCCCAAACAGGCTTAACAATATTGCGTGTGGCTTTCTGTCACAAAACAAAACTTTTGGAGATTTTTCAAATTTTAAAAAGAAAATCATAAAAATCAATTGCGAAAAGGAATCTCATTGCAATTATTTTTATACAGCGAAAATTAAAAAATCTTTTTAATTGTTTTAAAACAATTTAAATAGTTTTTCTGGAAGCCGCCGACCCAACATTGAATAATAATATTTTGTAATCTGATGAGCACTTACAAAAACATAGTCACTCTGATTATTGGATGCTCCAACCATACAGTGGGAATACAAAACATATTTCTTTTACCATTTTCGGAAATAATGACATCGTGAGTTTAAAGTGGCATGATAAAGACAATCAACTTGAATAAAATAAACAAAGGTACAAATACCTTTTTCAAACCATTTAATTTGCTTAATTATACTATAAACAGCACCAAAATCAGTAAAATGATTATCAAAGATGTTGCAAAGAGCGTTGTGTCTGATTCTGAAAATATATAATGTTCTAATCGATTCAGAATGTTCAGCTACTTGAGAATTGTCAAAATTGCAGAATTTTTTTACAAATTACAGGAGCAAATGATTTCCGGAGTGAAAATGATCTAAGAACATGAAGAAAGAAAGCTCAATATTTGGCCACATACTATCGAAGTTGTCATGTCATCAAGTAAATGTTTTACCCATGCCAGCTTCTGAGCAAGAGTGATAATACATGTATGTGGATCGATTATGCGAAGACCAGTAAATTGAAAAAAAATCAGAACACTTGATTTGTTTCGCTCTGTCGTTACCACTACTCCAAATAAATTTTTAAAAGACTTCATGCAACTCTTAATACACAATACAGAAACATGATAGAGAAGTTGAGACAACAGGAGTTTAATCGGATTTAATTAAACAAATCTTGCCTAAAGTGATACTTCTAGCAAGGCATGAATTAAGAATGTGCTCAATTTCTTTCAATTTAAACTTAAAACAAGCATCATACATGAAATTAAAATTTAGAGAAAAAATAGTACCCAAAGTTGTGAGTTTTTATGAACATGTTTAATACATGGAACAATTTGATTACCTTATAACCATTTATTTGCATTATCTGGTGTACATCTTGTAATTTAAAACAAGTTTTTTCTCTCGAAATATCACATTGATCATATTGAGCATTTGTATCATCATGCTAATAGTCTTTGTAGTTTAAAGAATCTTATTCTTTAAATTAAATTTCTTTAGTATTATACCTGGTAATTATCATATTGATCTGATTATATCATGCATATTGCTGTTTTTACATTGACTACTTTGATGCTTGAAGCTAATTATATTGTATTTATGTATGCCTTTGATTTGTATGAATGAATGAATGAATGAATTACCTTTTCAACGACAATCCCTCATTTTAAATATTGGGTTTTAGTTTTGGTCACGTGGTTTCCTATTATCCTGCCTAAGCTCTTGACTGACAAGATATCGATATCTTTGTTTCTATCCTTTGTTAGAAACTTACAATTTGTAGCAAGGATATTTGGTTTTCATTTCACGAGCATGCAATGGAGCAAAGTATCTTATTTTTAAATTGGTATCTTCCTTGGGTTTTTGGATCGTCGTGTTTTTATTTCTAGAACAATTTTAACGAATGTGGTCTTAAACTCGAGCTAAAGATACGGCTATTGGCTGCTGGTTTCATTTATAACATATCTGTCTATGTTTAGTATATTTAGTATATACAAGGGGTGTTTTTATGGTGCTTATATTTCCAACAGCCCTGCCACACCAGTCCTGTCAATACCGTCCACGTGTGATTGATATCCATTCCATATTTTCATTAAATATAAACACAACCGGATATGTGTCTTATATTTGCTTAGCAAAATCAATTTAAGCTATTATATTCTTATGGTCTTCTCTACACTATAGTTTGATTTATTACTCCATCACTGAGCGAAAAGCGGTTGGTATTTCACCAATGAGGTAGTAGCGTCTTTCCCAACGCAAGAAAAAGCGCTCTACCTCATTGGGTAAAAGCCAATCGCTGTCACTCAGCTATGTACTATAAATTTAGCTTTAGGTGTTATGAGTGCAGATAAGTTATGCCCCTCATAATTATTGATTTCTGGTTTCTGAACAAAAGAGAAACAAAAACTAATAATTTGAAATGAGGGACTGTAATGTCTAATTTTACGAGAACAATTTGTTTTAAGAAAGAAAAAAAAAGTGCATTATTTTATTAATTTGTTTCATTTGTTTTCTTTCTGTAAATAATTTTATAAGTTTGATGTAATATTGATGCCATATTTTGTGAGTGTGTGGTCGATTCGGTGCGTATATGTGGTAATACAGGCTGTGAAAAATGATTGGACCTATACATGACCATTCTCTACCACCGGGTAAGGTGCTATAAGGTAAAAAATTGATCACTAAAACAACTTTAAGATCCGCACAATTGGGCATACATACACGCGTTTTTATGCCGGATAAAAACCGTAATGAATAAAATATACTTTATGTAAATACCGTATCGTCACTGGGCGGGGAAACTTCATAATGTACTTTTGGCCCTTGCAAATGGATAAAGCCTTGAACGTATAGACTTTATATTGAATGGTTTCCCTCATCCATATTCAAGGGGGAAAAGTACATATGCGGTTTTCCCCGCCCAGTGACGGTATGTTGTTGCATTTTGTAAATAAATATTTGAATGAAGGAATGATAATCGGTTGAAAGCTTGCATGATTTATTACACGCCTGCTATTACATGGTACATGCTAAGCAAACCAAAACATTTGCACTTCAGAGTAATTCTACTTCTTTAGTATACACAAAACAGCACAGGCTTTACATAGTTTGCTGCCATTATTTTCATTACTTTGGGGAACCATGACGTGCCACCAGGCTGGCTGTGTGTTCAAAATCTAAGTCATTTTCTTTAAAAGGGCAAAGTATCTTTACAAAATTCATGAATTCATTTCTCATGATCTAAACTGCTTAAACTGCTAATTTGAGATGGCATTCTTAATTCTAAAACAGATATATTTTGTATAAATGACGTTGATTTATTATATGAGGATATGCCGAGGCACGAAAGTCTACATTTATGATTTCCTAACTTAGTAGGGTGGGGGACTGGGTGTGTGTGTGTGTTTAGGAGATGAGAAAGATGTGCGGGTATATATGTTGAGATTTGTTCTACAAGCATTTTGAAACCAACAAGGTTTTTAAACTAATTTTCCTAGCCTGCTGACAAAGTTGACATAGGCATAGACAAAGAGAACGAAAGCAAGGTAACGTGAAAAAAAGATGCAGAAAGTGAGGGACAGTGAAAGGCATAGTGAGATCGATAGATAGATTGAGAGATGAGGTAGTGAGGGAGAAAGAGGGAGATATAGAATTGGGAATATCAAAAAAGGCTGTGGCCGATAATTTTTAAATCTCAATATATCCATAAGCAGTGTTTGTCGCCTAAAAATGACCATAGCACAAAAACAATTGATCCGACGAGATTAAAACTTACAATCCCCGGTTTCCGGCGTCAAATACTCCTGCAGTTAAATGTCGGGTTATATGTAGGGTATTAAATGTTTCAATAACATTCAAAAAACATATTTAAAAACTTGACACAAAACGCTTAAAAATATTTTGCAAAAATGTTAAACGTTTTAAGACTGTTTTCATGACCTTTTAAATACAATATTTTGACAAAAACCAAAACGCGTTTATGACATGTTTATAACGTTTGTAAAAACATTAATGTATTTGCTGGGCCCATACACCAAATTTGAGTCAATTACGGGATTCGGGTTTTAACTTTTGGGTGATTTGATAGGAAATGACCCTATAAGCATGGTATAAATGATATCTTGTGATGACGCTTTTGCAGTGTAGCACCCATAACAATTTCAACAAAATGTATTGAAAATGTAAACATTCATTGAGCTTTCGTTTCGAATGGCTGGTATCAAGTTTAGTTTCTTTTACATTTTCGCAGTCCTTGAGGCAATATGTAATTCAATTTGATGATACAAGAACTATGCTAACGGTTATTCTGCTCCATATTCACAGTTCCAATTCGGGTGAAATAACGTAACACTCAGACAATGTCTATCAGATTGTATTACAGTTTGACGGCATCATCGACTTTCTTTGTGATCACATTTGGAGAATAGCGCTTCAACCCAAACAAAAATGATTCAAAAATGAAACCATTAGTGTAAGGTTTGAAACCATTTGTATTGAGATATAAAAATATGTCCTGAAAAAAAAAAACCCAGTGAATTAGTTTGGACAAAAGTCGAGAAATAGGCATTGGAACCACAACTTTTAAAACGCAGAGCGTAGCTCATTAGGTCATTATATTTTGCAACAGCAAATTTGCTTTGAATCGGTTGACAAGTTACGAAGAAATGAGGGATTACAAAACGCGAGCGTCAATGTAGTTCATTAGGTTCAATCAATAGGCCATTTTTATGGCATTTACGCTCATCCCAGTTTATGTGTCTCATTGCATTTCGTCCCCTTATTTATAATCCGACGGTATTTTGTTATTCAAGCTTTCACTGTGAAGGTGAATAACCTGAACGTAACTTCTGATTTCCATTCAGATTGACATACAGTGTTGAGTTATAAGAAAACTTAACATGAATTCCTGAAATTGGATACCTATAGCATTAAACTGCTCTAATTCTTCATGCAATATGTTAAACTTTTCAAAAACTATGAAACCGTGATTAAGTACAGAGCTTGTAGCTTCTAGTTTGTAATACGCTGCAATATCATGTTTAATGCTTTAACTTTTTGTTAAAGTTAACATTTTGGCATTCAACATTCGTGACAATATTTGATTTCAGCAATTGGAAGCTTCCCAGCTTTAATTCTTTATATGCTTCCAATATGTTATCTTTTAACTTTCCAAAGAACATTTGAGGCTCCAATTTCTGATATGCAATTTGAAGAGAGCCTTGCATGTAACAAGGAATCCGAGGATTATACTTCCACTATACAAACATTGTACCTTAATTATTCACCTTATTGGTTTGGTAAATGTAAAGACTACGGCATTTGTGGTGGTGGCGATGACATTTTAAATATTATGATTGAATTATATGGATAAATATATACAATAAAATTGTATGGATGGATAAATACAATAAAAAAAATAAAAAATAAAACAAATAAAAAAAAATTCTACAGGTGAACTTGTTTCAGATGATAGACTATTAAATTTATTCTTTAAGCATGTTAAGTAGGTCACCTTAACAATGAACACTGGTTGTTAAAAAGTTTTATACAGCTTTTTAACAGTTTGAGAAAACAAAATACAAATAAGGAAAAGGTTAATTTGATTTTACCTCTGTCTGTGTTTGGGCTTTAGAGATCTAGCGGATGCAAGCTAGACATGTAAACTAAGATTTAATAGTATTGTTTTTGACAGATATGTTTTTCATTCTTTATGATTGCGGATTTATAAAATTGCATAAACAAGCAAATACTCGCTAAATTGTCGACGATGTTTATCCATAAGGGTATTACAGGGGGAGACAAGGGGTTTATTATTTATGATAAAGTTTTTGCCTTGAAGTATATCATGTACTTTGGTGTTTACTGTGAATGCTTTGTGTTACTTTTTGTTCCTTTTTTATAAGTACCATAATCATTTAATACCGGCAATTGGTACAAAATAGACGCTTTGCAATTGATCTGTAATACATAAAAGCAAAACATTTGCAATATTTCCATAAACACCATAAAGTTAACTTTGCGGAACAGTTATATTAATATATCCATCACGACTGAGCAAAATCATCACAATGTCCAGTAAAACAGTATAAGGTAAAGGACACGCTTGGAAGTTTTATGGATTCAGATATACTTTTTTTTTAAATCACCCTACTAAAAACAGTAACAAAACCATGAACAAAAATGTCATATGTGGTCAGCTGTCTTCGGAACTTGCATAAGCATGTCAAGTTGATTATACCTGAAGAAATAAAATCAATGGTTTTGAAGTTTGATATTCAATTAGGGAAAGAAGAGTTAAAACCGATACACCAAGCACACCTGATTTGATTAATACGTGACATCATAACATGATTGATGAATCTGCACACATTATGCACAATTGAGCAATTGAGCTAACATCAACAATCCCCGGTGTTTACTTAACTCGTTCATAAGCATGAGTGATAAGGTTAGACTTGAGAAACTCTATAAAACTCATATCACCAGGGAAGAGTATGTACAATATATATTAACTTTTGTAATGTAACTCAACTACCCTCTTAACGGGCTCTCTTGGCTACACTTCAAAAACAATGTTCAAAAAAGAAAGTTCGTAACGTCAAGTTATCTTTCAATCTTCAGTATGTATTTGGATTCGAATGACTCGCAATATTCAATCCAGTGACGCACATTGTATATAGGGTGTCCCAAAAGGCGGATGCCAACGAAAAGGGTGGTATCTGACAAATGCGTTTTAAACATAGATGTATTATTTAAATATGTAATAATAAAGAAGCAGGCGGCATATATAATTGCTAAAGTCTTCAATTCTACTTCTACTCACAGAAAATTACAATCTATCTCTGTTACGATTTCATAACTCAACAAGAATGGTTTGTACAAATCATTCAAAAGATAGTCGGTGACATAAATTTGCTGCATTTACTTCTGGACATGTATGAGGCCATAGAAAATGCAAACCTTTCGGCTTCCGATGTACAGGAGTCAGCGCCTGGCGGAGGTCTAGGGCCCTCGGAAGCTCATAAGTTTAGGCTTTGAGGCATCAGGATATAGCGGATGGATTATAGATCTGATTTGTAACCAAGTTCGAGATGAAAAACAAATTTTTGAATAGCCGGCTCGCTGATCTGCTCTCACAATGGGCTTACCGGGATAAATACTCGCGAAGCGCCCTGAAATTTCGCATTTGTATGCTAAATGGGTGTTAATGTTGGGTCTAAAATAGATCTCCATGGCGACGGCTCTGATAGTAATTGTTTAAAAAACGCGCGCGACGACAATTGTGTCCAATTTTCATCTCGTCGCGATGTGTGGGCCCGGGTGTATACGTGTACTATGTATTTAATGATCCCCACGGTACGTGCTATATGGATATAGCAATTTGACGTTCGTCTTCAAAGTTCAAAAGTGGATATGAGCAAATTTGTGATAATTGCCATGCCTGTCAGTTACACCCCCATCCCGTGTCCAAACCGCCGTTTTTACGACGCGTTACAATAGATTTTTTAAAAACAAAGTAAACACACAATTCCTTAGCCCCATACTGCAATTATTTACATCATATTGGATTAAAGGTTAAACTAGTTGTGGTTTAAATCTTAAAATCAGTTTTGAGTTAAAGGTTTAATCCTATAAACAGTGGCTAACTTTTAAAGCTTTTAATCTTATGTTAAAAGTGAGCCCTATCTAAGCAACGCAGACTTTAGAAAGTTTAACACTGTTTAAAGATTCTTACTAGTGGGCGTAGTCAATATCGGAGGAAAGTACAAGTATTCCACAGTAGAGGATATCATGCGGGGCATGCCTCTCAGATGGATTTTACCAGGCTGGCCAGCTCCATCTACCGGGAAGAAATCGATCACAATTGCCATGTGAATTTTCTCTTCAGACCAATAAACACCTTGGTTTGGAGCTCAAATAGTGTATAATTGCAAATTTCCAATCCTGGATGTTATCTCTGTCTGACTTCTCTCAGTAGAAGACTACCCAGATATTTGAACTTTTTGATCTGTTGCAACGCTTGTCCATCTATGGTGATTTACTTCTGAAATCGACATAGAAACATTTTATATGTTGAAGAGATGTCATGGCTGAAAAAAATGGTGTGTAATCAATGCGGGCTTTCACATAATTGTCGTCTTTTAAACACTTATTGATATGGTAAGGCGTTAATATGCTATCTGATGCCGAAACTCTTTGGTCCGAAACAAAAGGTCCCACATTATGAATAGCTATTGAATCTACAATATACATGAAGAAGTGACGGGCTTTTGTGTAACGGGGTCACAGTTCACGGACCTACGGATGCATACTTCTTTTTCTACGTAGTGCTACGCCCATGTATCCCTAAAGAGCGCTGTGATCTTTGAACCCCTAAAACCTGTGAACGTGCATGGTGAATGGGTATTTTTTTAAGTAAATTGTCGATATGCGGTGACGTTAGCTTAATGGTGTCTGTGGCAACATTTTGGTCTAAAAATGTGATTAAGCAACTTCCTTCGCTTCATTTGAAAACATTTAATATTCATGATGACCCAGGACTATGACCTCACAGTATGCGTAGTAGCGATACTGCGCTTATGTGGCCTCATACGTGGTATTAGACAAATCGGTTAATAGACCAATTGGTTAGTAGACGAAATGCTTGTTAGACCAAATTGTTTGTAGACTAAATGGGTATTAGCCCAATAGCTATTTAGGCCATTTACCATGTTTACGGCTTTGTAAACATAAACCAGTATCTTGGACAGTGTTCGGTGTTGATTAGGGACCAAAATGTAGCAGCTTAAACAGCAGTAAATCAGCGTCAACTTTACGTACCAGTGGCTAGCTCAATCTTAGATACATTCAAATTGTTTATATTGTAGATTGAGGCAGATATGGCAAAATCTTGAGTCAATGTCTTTAAAGTTTGCTGACAACCAAGCTATAATCTCGGAAGTGTATGTTTTTTAAGAACTTGATATTGCATTGAGATATTTAACATTTATCTTTCTTATAAGATTGACTTGGTAAAAAGAGTTAATTTGACTCGTTGTGAGTGTGAATTCACAATTCAGCTAAATGTACTCGCGCTCAAATCATCTGATTGTACAATATTTTAGTTATTCGCGAACTTCGAAGTAACTACATGTATGAAATACGCGGATGTATTGTGACAGTACCACTCGGAAGTCATGATATAAATAATAATCACTGTTGTCAGCTAATATGTGATACACGCATTGAAGATGATTTGAACATCAGGATAAGAGTAACTATTGAACAATCCGGGATAAAGAACTGATATCATTAACGGGCGCCGTAGTCAACGAAAGATCACCCTGGATACTGACCTAAGAGGACCAGTCCTTTAGAGGCAAACCACTTGTGTGCAACTACCGGATATTGTACAATTTGTGCTTTAAGGGGGTACTACACCCCTGGCCAATTTTTTGCCTATTTTTGCATTTTTCTCAAAAAATATAGCGCATTGGTGACAAGTAAGATATGTATATTATACAAGCAAGGACTACAACTACTGCACTGAAAATTCAGCAACTCACGGCAAGTAGTTATTGATTTATTGATCAAATATTGGTTTTCCTCATTTTTGACTGTAACTCCACAACTATTGTCTGTGCTGAAATAAAATTTCCAGTGCAGTAGTTGTAGTCCTTGCCCATATAATATACATATCTTACTTGTCCCCAATGCATTATAATTTTTGAGAAAAATGCAAAAATATGCAAAAAATTGGCCAGGGGTGTAGTACCCCCTTAAGCGGCACATACACCTTCACTTATATTGGCCAATATCAAAGATCCTATTTACCATTGTATTAATGATCACAGTGCACAATGGTAGATTTTGTATCTAGGGGCTTTGATATTGCCCAATAAAACGTGTATGGGCTGCTTTAGACGCTCGGATAATATTGCATGGTCCACAATATCAAATGTATCACAACCATATTGAGGAGAACTACGAAAATAATCCTCCCAGACTTATAGGAAAGAACTTTGAATAGGGCTGTTTCGAGGTCACATATCCTTCCGGTAAATGCGATTTTTAAGTTTCTTTAAGCAGCAGGATCATTGCTGAGTTTAGTTTCTTGAGGTGCGTTATCACCGAAAATATACCACATTTTAGAGGAAAAGAAGCAATATCCCTGTACCCACATTTCCATTAAGAACCTCTCACACCTTCGGAACTTTGTTTATAATTCAAAAGTAAAATTTATTGATTTAATGCAGCACAGTAGTGGTCATCCAATGGTTTTCATTGTGTTATTCAGTGACTGTAGACCATACGGATATGAACAAAATGGAATAAGTATTCCATTCCTTGGGTGGTTTGTACTTTCACACAAAAAGTAACATTATTGCATATTCACAGCTGTTACACTCCTTACGGTGTTCTGAGGGAAAAAACGTGAACAAAATGCATGTTGCTGTAACTTATCTCATTTCATATAAAACATATAAAAACAAGACAAGTTTTTGCACGTTCTCAAAATTATTTTAATCTTCTTGAAATTTGGTAAATGTCAGCATACTTGCAATAAGGTCTTCTAATCATGTTTTCTTTAACATTATCCGTATTCCCGCCACCGTCACGTTCAATAGTCGATACATTTTTCAGCTAACATTTTACACCATCATGTGTAGAGAAAGAAAATAAATGGAACTTGGAACAATGATTATATAAACTAATTCCTTTTCGGAAACTGGACGCTGATTGTACTGACAGTCTGTCATATTAAATAATAAGTTTTGGCATTGGTTTGGTTCTGATCACGTGGTTCACTATTATCTAACCTAAGCTCCTGACTGACGACATTACCAATACCTTTGTTAGAAACTTGCTGAAAGCAGTTGTTTGTCATTTCAGTTTGATGCATAATCGTGTGACCGATTATCAGGTTTGAAGTTACCTTGATCAAAGTTTACAAAAGTTTTTAAATTTCGCAGTGCAATATTCAAGAGCAGAGAAGTCGAACAAGTCAATCTACATTTGAAAGCATTATTTCCCTGTGAAAAAAAAAGACTATCGAAATATTTCCACCGAGATTACAAAATAATAGACAGTAGAATGATATATATGCATTATGTGATAATCGCATGCATGAGGATGGATAGAAAGCTGTATGACTTCCAATTTTCTCTAGATGACTTTCAATCAAGTTATTTATTACTCGAAAGAAATGAGAAGAGAGAGAGAGCCTGAGAGAGAAGAGAGAGAAAGAGGAAAGAGTGCATGTGTGTGGGGACAGGGGAAAAAAGAAACAGAGGGAAGAGGGCATTGGAAGTGAGAAGGGAAGGAAGGGGAGAGGAGAGCTCGAGAGTGGAATAGTGTGGAGGGGAGAGGAGATATTGAGTATTGGGGAGGCGAGGGGGGGGGGAGGAGACACTAGGGAGAGGAAAGAGGAGGTTTTATAGGTGGGGAGAGGAGAGCCTATGTAAGAGGTATATGGGTTGTGTTTTCCGGGGACAATAAACTAATTCATACTCATATCATCTCCATCACCATACATCGTTTATGTTTCATACAAACAACAAACAAACAAATAACATTTTTTATGACGCTCGTACTTCTACCACCCATGCCACGCCGTCCAGGTGTGAATGATATCCGATCCAATTGTCTACATTTAAAAAACGGATATGTATCCGATATTTGCTCAGCACAATCATGACAATACGCTATTATATACTGTTGGTCCTCTATACACTAACGTTGAATTTATTGACCAATGAGGTAGTGGGGATTTTTCCAACGCAACAAAAAGCAATCTACCTCATTGGGTTAAAACCAATATAAATTTAGCTTTAGATCTTATGAGTGCAGACATGTTCTGCACCTCTTTTTAATCCACTGATATTTGGTTTCTGAATAAAAGAGAAACGAAACCCTAGAACTACTAAGCCATATTTTTTGACACATAATGTCGCTATGACATCATAATGTGAGAAACATTTGGGAAATTTTACCTATGTACAAAAGTATAGGCAAAATTGATTTTCGGCTAAAAGTTTTACAAAAATGCAATTTTCGCCGAATTTTCTCCTAAATATAAAAGGAAATTATTATTTTTACCTAACTGATAAGTGAAAAGTCAGTAGCTCTTGGAATAAATTCACATGCAAGAACAAAGTGAAAATCATTGATTTTACTGTAGAAACCAATGGTAGGCCTCACCAACCATCCCTCTGGTCATCTCTGACGGTCATCCTACCCCGGAAAAGGTGCTGGGGTAAAATGAGCGCAAAGGATGGATCCGCACCACTCCACGCCATACATAAATTCTGCCAGTCACATTTCCCCAATATGAAATTTTTTTAAAGTAAAATTTTAATTTTAATTTTACTTCATTAAAGTTTGGCGGAGGCGGGGTTCGAACTCACGGCGGCGGACTGCTTTGGACACACTATGAACCCAGCGCCTTAGACCACTCGGCCACTTGTCTTGTTGGAATTCATTTGAAACTTATTTGAAGGCCTACATAGGCCTACCACGTGACAAGCAAAGGCAGAAAACGTACCATATTTTGGAATTTTATTTGCCTAAAAACATTTATGTGTATTATTAGCGCTCAATTATATTGTTAACTGCGTGCTTTATACAAACAAGTATTCCTGAAAAAAATTGGTGTCAGTTCCAATTTACAATGTAACTATTATTTTAAAGGGAAGTTTTGCACTGCAGCACTGACAAGAACATTTAGTGGTAGTTCATTTTATCATTAAATAGGCCTAATTATACACTTACATAGGCGTGCGTGTTTTGGCGCCACGTCAGCCTTCTATTCTTCAAATTTTTTCACAGGAGGAAGATGGCGAATTTCATCATTCGATATCAGCAAAGTATCAGGCCCTTGCAACTCCTATACCAGCGCAATACAAAAAGATTTTTTGTTTAATTAACACTGGACATGCTGGATGTTTTTATAAAAATATTGTATGTGATGAAGAAGGGGCTGGTGGTTTATTTGTGTAAAGGTCAAAATAGGATTCGGATAGGGTCAGGACTCTGTTTTGTCATCTTCCTTCTGTGGGTCTTTGAACCTGCTCATTGTCTGGTGTGTTTTTTGTTTTTTTTTTTTTTTTTTTGTAATTTTGATTTTGAAATGGAGCCTTCATCTTTGGTTCGAGTTGTATTTTTTCCTGAATGTATTTTAATGCTTTCTCTCCCCCACCAGCTCTAAGTACTGATAAAATACAAAGAACTGAAAAAGAAAGAAAAAAAGATGTGGACACCGTCAGTTCCCCCCGTGTATTATCCGCCGGCGCCATTATCACGTGACTGTAGAAAAATGCTGATGCCACCAGATATAGGCTAAGTAAAACAGCGTATTACTATCAAGACTTATGTCGATATTATCAAGACAGAGATAAGTGTCTGACGTCATCTGTCAAAGTCGTTGCAAAACTCGGCGGTAAACCGGGCCATGATTTTAAGCTTATTGTTAATTTTGCACCTTCAAACATACAAACCATCTCAAAAGTTAGGTCTTTATAGTAGGAAACCTTTTTGGGCGAAGGCACCATGTCAACAATGCCTAGAAAAGTTGCTTTTTGCCTTGTAAAAGTACGTAATTTTTCGGCACTTCCTGGTCAGCATGGAAGCAGATCGATTCGGCCAAATCAATTCGTCCACAGTTGACTTGGCCATATGCCAATTCATGCATTTGGCCCCAAGCTAAGTCAGCCACAAACCAGTTCGATATTGACCAAAAGGGATAAACGATTTTTAAATCATTCATTAACATATATTCATTAACATATTAAAATATGTTAATGAATATATGTGACCATCCATCTCGAAACAGCTGTAAAGTCGGCTCGCGGTCAATTTTGTTTTATTTCGTGTTTAGAAAATATATCATAAGCTTTAAAATGAAAAATCATTTGACTCCAAACGATATCCAGAAGTAAAAAAAAAAGAGGGTTAAGTGCACAACGTACAAAAAAAAGTGACTATATCTCATTAACCGATGATCCTACAGATATGCGACCACTGACTTTTTTCCCTTATGACCAGACGAAAAATTCGACATATGGCACGACTCGAGGATATTTGGTTAAAAAGATAGAGGGTTAAGTGCACAAAATTTAAAAAAAAAAAAGTGACTATATCTCATTAACCAATGATCCTACAGATATGCGACCACTGACTTTTCTGTTCCTATGACCAGAGGAAAAATTTGACATATGGCACGACTCTCTAGGATATTTGGTTAAAAATATAAATAAGTGAATATATCTTATTAACCAATGATCCTACAGATATGCGACCACTGACTTTTTTTGTTTCTTATGACCAAGGGAAAAGTTTGACATATCTCACGACTCTGTAGGAAATGATGTACATCATCATCATCATACATCATCATTTTATTTTCATTCAAATCAACATAAAAAATATAAAAGACACAACATTTGAATGTGGAGATGCTCAAAAGGCCTGAAGCGAGTACCCCCTTACACTGCCTTAAGTTACAACATACAATTACACAAAGTTAAAAAAAAAAAAAAAAAGAAAGAGGAGAAGAACATGCAAAGAAAGACTCAATATAAATATTTATAACATTTCATATAGATATTCCACACTCAACACAAGAAATTGATAGTTGGAGTGGAGATGGGGGGGGGGATGATGGGTGAGGTCATTAAATAATCCCTAAATATTAGATGTAATTTTTTATTAGACTTTTCTTTATTTGTAACTTAAACTGGTTTACTGATTTTGCCATCTTTATATATTTATCAGTAATATTCCATTTCCTAGGACCGGAAGCCCGTGTTGTGAGGGCCACAAACTGCGGCTACGTACAGATACGCGAACGCTGACTTGTTTTGTTCTTTATGACCAGAGGAAAAGTTCGACATCGCACGACTCTTTAGGATATTTGGTTTAAAAGATAGAGGGTTATTGCACAAAGTACAACGAATTGGTTTGTGACCGAATGCAAGACATCAATTCATCTAAATATACAGATTTGGTGTAAAAACAACGGTTATGGAGAAAATCACGAAATAGTTAAATTTGGCCAACTTTTTTGTACATCAATATACAGGGTTCGAATTGGCATGTGGGCGATTTGGTTTGGGGCTGAAGTGACGAATAGTATCGATATCGATATTGATATTTTTACAGAGCACGTGATATTTCGATATGATGATTCGAATTGTCACGTGATCGTCAAACCTGTACTAAAGGTGTCAGTTCTGCAGGAACTGACACAAAAAAATCCAACAATAAACATGATAACTGGGCGTCTATATGGACAATACATTATATCGATTTTGACACGTGCTTGTGTCTCAGTACATTTCCATGGTCAGTAAAATACTATAGAGGAAAACCTACCATTTTCTTGTATACACGTTCGATGTTTTGATCAAGTATGTGAATATTCGACATTAGACCCAAAATGTTTTTCAGGAAATAAAAGATTAGATTACCATAAAAACGAAACAGTAATCTTTGGTTGGGTCTAATGTAATATTCACATAGGATTTTCAACGTTTTTTCTATCCTTATTCTTGCTCAATGAAAAAAATATTTTGGCGTATATAAAATTGAAATAAAATTCTCTGCTTCTTAAACGACATCAAATGTGCCACAATTGGGTATCACGAATCGTTATATATGATGTGCAGTTAATATTCATATTTTCTTTTATACAGAGGATGCTTCAGTTTTGACAAGAAAAATATTTTCTTGAAAACCCTCTCACTCGGTTATAAAAAAAAGGGAACCACGCTTCCCTAGAATGTGCAATAAATTAGCATTAAAATTTTTCTTATTCTAACAGCAAGCGTTTCTAGAATGTATTATGCCGAAATGTGGTGTAGGAGTGATCTACGATTAGCTTAGGTCGTTTGGGCGTGGAATATTGGTTGGTAACATTTTCAAATATGTCACCGCTCTAATCGGACACAACAAAGGATACTATGATTTTTTATTGATGTTTTAGTGTTCATTTGCGTATAACATCATTATATTGATAGTTAAACATACAATGACATTCTGTTCCTGTGTTGCGACTGTCGACTTCTTTTCCCATGATGCACTACGTATTTTGGTTTTCCAAAGCAACCGCTGGAGGCGCACCGTAGTCGTAGCCGATGGTGTAAATGTTTGGGCGTTTGACTCATGGCCACGAGGTAGGGGTTTGAAACTTTGCCTGGCCAACGTGTTATGTTCTAATTGGGCAAGACAAAGGTGTAAAATGGTGAGCTGTTGTGGCTCATACCGGCGCCAAATATATTAATAGGGCTTAAGAAAAAAATGGAGCTATGTGGATATATCCTAGTAGCAGCGGAATAAATATTGAGCGCTAGAAGTAGTAAGGCGCAATGTAAATGTCTAACATTTTTTTGTGAATATTTTGAGAATGTCTCCGAATTAATATTATTTTGCTTCATTTCGTCTTGCGTATTTATAAGTGATTAATCAAATCCGGGAGAACAAAACGTAGTGGTAAATAGGGGTACTAGAAGTAAACTGCTTAAATATTATGTTCACAAAATTATTCGAAATATAGCATTACATTTAAGAATTTTCTATAATATTGAATTGAAATCAAATATGTAATATTTTCATACGTTCAACAAGTTGATTCAAGGAGGTATGACGTCAGCCAAGGCTTGTTGATATGGGCCAAATATCACGTTTTTTCTTTCATTGTAGATATAAATATTGTCAAAACAATAACCATATCTTTCTTCTGAGTTGCACAAACATCCCACTAGCTGTGCTTCCCCAGGGCCGTAAGATGGATACTTGTAAATGAACGGTGCTTTTAATCGAAGTCCTTCACAAAGAAATGGATACAGGGAATGTTGGAAATGTAATATACTTTTATATTGAAAGACAAAAAAATAATCCAAAAAGTATATAATATATTTATCTTTTACGATAACCATCGTTAGAAATATTTTCAATACCAATGGTCGGAAATGGAAAATGTTAAAACATGCGCTGAGAGCCATGAGCTTGAAAGCATCCTTATGTGCTTATCTGTCTCCCGTATATATGTATGTATATCGGTTAATAAATAAAATGAACGATACTCACTGTTTATGAAGGAAAGTCCCCAGCTATAATTCCATGCTGTAACTTTCACCTTTTCACCTTATTATAGAAACCTGGACTTCCCGCACTATGCAATACAATGTTCACATTGGTACATATGGTGATTTCCAAGATCCAAAATAGATATGATTGGATTTGTTCTTCAGATCAATTTGCTTGCAGAGGGGATTCCCAAAATGTCATTACACACCAGGGGTTCCCATCTCTCATATCTCTTATGAAATAACTTTAAATTGTAAACAAAGATGAATGATCAAATTCAATTAAAATGTGTTTATTGAGTGTTGTATGTATAGTACAGTCTGTAACAATATTGTATATTATGTTGGGTATAATTTTACAACTTAACCCTCGAGGCAGGTACATAAGGGACCGATCGTTATTTACGGCAGGGGGGGGATGGGTGTTTTGGCAAAAATATCGACAAAAATTTCGCGTTCCCCTCGCGTCCGCTCAAAATTTTCGCGTTCCCCTTGTTTTCCCAATTTTCTCCATTTAAAATTTAACAATCCCCCTCCTGGTTCAACTAAAATTTCAGGTTCCCCCTCAAGACCACAAAAAAATTTCGTGTTCCCCCCTAAATTTACCCATTCCCCCCTGCCATAAATAACGATCGCTCCCTAAGTGGTAAATGATAATTGCCCTGACTGTATATTGTCATTCTCTTGCCATAAAATAAAGACATAGGATCTGTTTGTTACTTGTTAAAAACAAATGTCAATAGGACACAAAACTTTGTACATAAAAAGAACTTTAGAAAGAAATAAAAGAAAATCACAATTGCTTGTCCTGTACCGTTTTTCAGCAAATAAAAATCAGAATGGAGTGCATTAAAGTATTATATGACGGAAAAGAGACAATTCGGTCGATCCACAATACGATACGCCTCCAGCGGCTGCTGGGGAGAGGCACGCACTCAATCATGGGAAAATGTCGACATCCAGTCATACAATGATCTAAAGCCCGCTAATATGAATATAACACAGGAACATAATACATGTATGTCATTGGGTTTTTAAATGTTAATGATATTACAAACGAATGCAAAATAAATAGTAATTTACAATTTAGTAGATCCATTTTCTATCTATCAATCACATTATCAAACTGAATCCTTCGTGGATTTGCGACATAAATATTATTTTCACACTCGCGTGACAATCAAATGCAAGCCAGAACGGCGATGTTGAACTTAAAGGTAATAATTGGACTGACAAGGACAACTGCTTGCGGCGTATCGTATTGTGATCATACCAAAAGTTCCAAAACAAGACAGGAAGCATTTGATATCTGCAAGTATTATATCCTTCTAATTTTTTGACGAAAGAGACGAGAAGCAGACACCCTCCACAAAAACATTATTTGGAATTTTAGAAAACATATTACTGACATAGGCGGCTGTAAAAATATGCTGGTACAACCAATCTATTGTAATGTTTAAGTTGAACCTAGAAAATATACTTGTGTATGGAATTCTACAGTATCACACTTTCATTGGATAGAAACTAGCTAGAAATAGTATTAGGCGTCGATACGAAGTTTAAAATGTAAATAATAGTCTCTAAAATCGTGCCTTTTTTTTTTATTGATGTGGCCCGGATGATTACGGCTATCAAGCTACGACTTTTCTCAAAACAGTCACGTTGTATGTACAGTCATGGACAAAAGTTTGGAATATTTTTTATTTTTTTGCATAACCCTGTTTTTAAGTGCAAATTTCTTACCATCAATGACCCGTCAGCCATTCAAAATGGATCACGGGTGTCTGGCAAGGTCTTAGTTACCATTCCATATCACACAATACCTAATGTAGGACAATGGCTTCTTATGCCTGACCAAAGAACCATCGGGCATCCATTTCGTAGTTATTTTAGCGATATGATTCATAAGGTTACATTGGCTTTTGCATTACGGTGTGAAGAAACCAGCTTTACTTTGTTGCATCTGTCTGTTGTATACGACATTTCTGATCATGGGGTACGAGTTGAGCGCAGATTTATACGCCCGCGTCATTGACTTACGTAATCGTGGCTACAAACAGAAGGATATTGGTGCCGCTTTAGAAATTACATAAGGTGCAGTTCCTAAAATTGTCAAGAGACGTCGAGAGTCCGAAACTACTACACCTAGACCAAGGTCAGGTCTGCCCCGAAAGACAACCGCCAGGGAAGACCGATCACTCTTGACTTTGCCGCAATGGCCGCAAGAAGTCTGCATCTCGGCTACGAACAGCATGGCTGAGGTCCATAAACTCGCATGTTACCAGGAAACTTGTGAACAATAGACTGGTTAGTGCAGATTTTCGCGCAAGACGACCAATAAGAAAGCCGATACTTCTGCAAAGACATCAGCATGCGCGCTTACTTTGGTCACATAGGCATAGGAATTTGACAGTAGGCCACTGGCGTAATGTGATCTTCAGTGAAGAGCCCCGGTTTCTCCTCTACAGACAAGATGACCGATTCAAGGTCCGAAGACAGGTTGGTCAAGCCCTGCTTTAGGATCGTATCCTTCCTAGAGTCCAGTGAGATGGTCGTGGAATCACAGTATGGGGAGCATTTCACAGTAGGTCGAAATCACACCTCTACATGCTAGAAGGACACATAAACAAGGACCAACACCTGTATGTTCTTGATACAGTTATACTTCCGTTTGCAAGAAGAGACTTCGGGAACAATTCCGTGATCCAAGATGACAACACCACGGCGCATAGAGCCCTGCGCGTGAGGGAATTCCTTGGAAATGAGAATGTAGAACACCTGGACTGGTCGGCTTTGAGCCCGGATATGAACCCTATAGAGAACTTATGGGCAAAAGTATCCTGCAGGATAGGTAACATGGACAACCAACCAATCACCCTGCAGGAACTTATACACGCCCTCATTGCTTGCTGGCGAGATACTCTACAAGGGACCTTGGCAAACCTGGTCGAGGGAATGTCACGTCGTGTAAATGACCTTGAGCTGACAAGGGGTGGACACATCAAATATTGAGATTTTTTGTTTAAACAATAAAGATTGCTAGTCTCTTTGATCTCATTTTGCGATACAAAGAGACTGCCAAGAAGTATTGCGATTGTGTGATCCTTCCATTGTAATGCGCTTCCTCAGGTAATTCTTTGTTTAATTGACAAACTGTGTGATGTTAACTTCAAAGGACATTCATATCTTTCAATTAAATTCAACTGAGCACTATTCCAGAACAATAAATCTGTTCCTAATATGATTGAAAACTGCATTTGATACAAAATAAATATATTCCAAACTTTTGTCCATAACTGTATTTAGCCATAAACGTTGTTACACTGATTTCGAACTATTTTCATCTTTAACAGAATCACGACTGATCTTCGGATCTGCAATTTGTTTTCTAACATAGCCGATATATGAGAATAACCGTAAAAGCATTTTCAGATAATTGAGAGCGTTAATGACAAAGTAAAATGCATTTAAATGCCAAATGCAGTCACAAACTAATGTAATATTAGTGAATCCCCAAAACGTATGTAACGTATGTGGAAAAGAGATTTATTAACAAGAACAAGATTGATGCCAAAGGATTTGTCTTTGGCATTTCTCTTTCTCTTTCTAGTAAACTAATCTTTTGTTCATCAAATATGCTATTAAGAACATTGACATTTAATGTCTTAATGTGCTGTCTAACCTGTGACAAACCAATTATATATTAATCAGCACACATGTAAAATGTATGTCCAATGCATAGCAAGTTGTGCAATGCATCCAGTGTTCGCACAAAAATTTATCCTTCAGTTTAATCCTATCCAGCCAGATACAAAATTAATGATATAGCAAGGTTACATAGTAAGTGAATGGGTGAGTAAGAGAAAGGAAGAGGGAGGGAGGGGAGAGGGGTAGAGAGAGAAATGAGAGGAATGGGGAGGGAGGGAAGACATAGGGTGAGAGGTGGATAGAGGGGGAAGATGGGGAGCGGATACAAGTCTCCCTTTAATAAGTATACTAGGTGTTAACAGATTCTTTCGCGCTTCTACTGATTTAAAGATAGTCACTTCCTTATCACGTTTTGATTTAACCATGAAGCTCGTACTCGTACATGTTTTTGCTAGTCATGCCAAGTGAGTCGAAAGATAATGTGATGTTTTCAGCAAATGTTAGCATATGGTCACTTTATGTCGTAAATGGAACTTTATGGCAAATCATGCTTTTTCATTGATGGTTTCGGACAGTTCATTTCACATAATGTGATTGCAAATTCAATCAAAACAAATTTTAAGGTATTCAGCATAAGACATGATAATATAAAAACCGACATATAAAAACAAAAATGAATCTGTTTTTCCGCTGTGTGTTTTAATTTTTTTTCATATGGTCAGCTTCCCTGCTTGTTTCACTTTTGTAATAATTCGCTATGTAGAGTGTCATTATGATTATTATTATTATTATTATTATTATTATTATTATTATTATTATTATTATTACTATATATTATTATTATTATTATTATTATTATTATTATTATTATTATTATTATTATTATTATTATTATTATTATTATTATTATTATTATTATTATTATTATTATTATTAGCTCTGGTTACCTGAGCGCTCCAATTTTGTTTTATAACTAAAGGGTAGACTAGGTATTGTTGTCCGAAGCAGCCAAAAAAAATCGATTTTCATTGTCTGAATCAATATTTTATTAAAAAACAATTTGATGTTTGGCAAAAGTTAATTGTACAAATCAAATACTTTGAAAACTTGCATGATTTATTGTTGCTAATGAGTTATGTACGTTTTACAAAAGTTTCTTGTTTCAGACCTCATTTTTTATAACATAATTCAAGAACCACGGACCTACAAAATTATATCTGTGATATTTGAATTCTTCTACGCACTCGCTATGAAATGATCAATGCAATTTTTGCCTAAAATAGTTGTTAACCTTTACCGAAAAGAGGCTCATCAACAACTCTCAAATCTGTGTGTAGTGTGCCTTGTTTATCATAATTAATCAGGAATGTGTGGCATTTGGCTGGAGACTATTATTTTCAGCCCTTTGAATATTATTCAAGGATTGAGCCCTGTAACTCTTTGTTATACGGCCTACCGGATAGCTATATCTCCAAGTTGCAGCGAGTTCAAAACACTGCAGCCCGGCTCGTCACTCGCACCTCCAAGTATCAACACATCACTCCTATTCTTCAGGCACTTCACTGGCTCCCTGTACAACAGCGGATAATCTATAAGATTCTTCTCATGACCTTCAAGGCTCAAAATCAACTTTCTCCTCTGTACATCTCACAGTTCATCTCGCTTTACAATCCTAGTCGCAAACTTCGTTCGTCTTCTAAATCACTTCTCTCAGTCACATGTCGTCCATCTACCAAGTATTATGGGGAAAGATCATTCGCGTTCGCTGCACCTTTTCTTTGGAACAACCTGCCACATAACATTCGTTCTGCTGACTCACTGCACTCTTTCAAGCGACTTCTGAAGACGCATCTTTTCATTGTTTGATTCATCTGTGATTTTGTTGTTATATAATTTATTATGTTTCAATTTGCTGAGGGTGATGTGCTAGAAACCTCTCCCCTCAGCAGGGTGTTGTGCCACCCCATTTCGTGTTTTATTTATCGCCAGATAGTTATCGCTGTTTTTCGTCAAATATATCTTGTAAAAATACTTCTGTGTTGTTCTTGCTGAGGGTGACGTGCTGGTAACCTCTCCCCTCAGCAGGGTGCTGTGTCACCCCATATTGCGTTTTAATAATCGGCATAATGTTGTTCTCGCCGCTGGTCTCGCCTACGCCTTAATTTTTATTGTATTATCATGTTTGTTCTCGCTGAGGGTGACGTGCTGGTAACCTCTCCCCTCAGCAGGGTGTTGTGCCACCCCATATTTCGCGTTTTATTTATTATGTTTCTAGCTGAGGGTGACGTGCTGGCAACCTCTCCCCTCAGCAGGGTGCTGTGCCACCATCATATTGCTGTTTTTCCAAGCTGAAATATTTCTCGCTTCTGTCTGATTTGATCTTATTCGCCATTTAATAATTATTGTTTTTATATTGATCATGTTGAACTTGGTTTTTGCTATAATGAGTATAATGGCCTGTAAATATAATATGGTCATTGTTTTATTGCTTACTGTATGTATATGCTGTGCTACCATGCGTCTTTCACTTGGTTGGGACCCTTTGCTCGTTCTTATTTTCTCCTTTCCTTGTGAGGGATGCTTGGTGTAGCCTAATTAATCTTGTTATTGTAGTTTGTATTTTAAGGTGTATTATTTAAGGATTTTTGTACATTTATTTAGTTTTTACTTTTATGTATGTGTGCGCTGTAAAGCGCATCGAGACTTCTGTATGATGCGCTATATAAATCTCTTTTATTATTATTATTATTATTCATTCAAATCGTCTTGAAGATGATTATTTCCACCAAAAATCATGTCATCAACATTTGTTCAGTATATTGATGTATCATTTGTGGCAGCATAATAAATAATACGTTTTTGTACAGTTTTGTACACTGGAGACCCTCCACAATCATGATCATATAAAATTTCATTTATTTTCACACACTGCTACCTGTTGTGCAAAAAATCATATATCCATGGCATAATGGTTATTCTCACACCAACGTCGATAACATCAAATGCTTTTGAAAAATCAAAAGCCATTTACAGTCCTCAGCAAGTTCACAAAATGTCCAGGTCAAGATCTTTGACATAAACTATAGATGGTTTAATTGAGGCTTCAAGAAAGCAGTGCAAATCAATATCAACCAGCCATCTCTCAACAAAGACGGGCAGGTTCAAACTTCCAGAATCAAACTGCGATTAAGTTTAAGGTCCAAAAGGTCACGACCTGATGATCAGTATCATAGTCTCAGTCTCCCTGATGGAAGGTGCAGCTGAAGGTGGAGTAACCATAACTGAAAACTTCGAGAGGTAGGAATAACTTCTTATGTGTCGATCAAAGGTTTTAAACTTGAATCATTTAATATATTGAATAGGCCTATACCAGCACAGATAAACTTTCATGAAAGTGTTACAGTTCGATTCATATGTAAAATGTACATTCTAATTATTTTACTGGATAGGGAAACTATAGAGGGCTACTTCGTTTTTCATTACACCACGGATGGTCAATAAACATATTTAAATGTATTCACATTATGATTAAAATACCGCGTAGCATAACGAATGTATATATAAGAAATAACTGTTTTATTGAATGCAAGCTACGTTGCATCTAGTACATGTATAACTTATTTCCTTACCCTAACGGTCCATGTTTGTGGGTGCCGACTGTTATGTGATCGCGTCCAGTGAATTCGTAGATGTGTATCAATGTATCAGAATATCAGTATGGTGTCTATATACTTGCACACACTAAAGCCTAAGGTACCATGTTCCTCATACATTCGCCATTTGGATTTGGTTTATATTTCGTTATTATTTTCATCTTTGAGAAAGCGATCAATCCCGACCTTTTCAACACTACTTCTTGTTTACTGGTATTGTTTCTAGTCTTGCGGTTTTAATATCATACCGCAACGGTCGTATGCTCACCATGAAATACAAGCAACTGAAATGTAGATCAATATGTTTCATGCATGTATGTTCAAATGTAAATCAAGTTCAGGAACCGGTCTTCACTTAGCACCTGCACTGAAACACGTCTACTATGTCTTTGAAATTGGATTAAAAGGCAATTCAAATATATATTTTGTTAACCTTTTCTCATCCATAAATGGATAACATTATTGTCTTCACTGTATACAAACTGGGTTGTAACAATTTTACAATTAAAGTATCAAATATCAAACCAAGTAGATTAATTATTAACATAATAATTATAAGATATATAATAAACCATAACCATGCACACACCTTCACCCAAACTCAAAACCCCATACCCTACATACACCCATTAATCCCTATATAGTGACAACAACATTCACACCTGCACACCATTCTTACATAACCAACACTCTCACGCAAGACCTACTTCACTCTCTCATTCAATAAAACAATGCTCACTCCTATTGTGCCAAATGACTTTTTGTACTTCAGAATGAACTTCTTTATCGGTCATTGCACCTCATTCGCGCGTAAAATGCTCTTGACACATTACATTTGATGTCTTTTAGGTATTTGATATAATGGTGATGATGAATATGTGACAGCGTTAAGGTTACATAAATGAAATTCAAATGTCTACTTAACTATGTTCAAAGGAGAAACTTCAACTAGAGTACCTAAATGACTAATCAATAAATGCACCGATGAATGCATAATTAAAAAAATCATTATTGTCACATGTGGTAAAATAATTAAAATATCAAATTACCGAAATCATAAAACTAGTTTTTGATTTTCTATGGCTGATTACTTTCTCTAATCTGCATTACTTTGTACTGTGTATTGCTTTCATATTATTATTTTATATTTTAAAGCAATCAACTTAACCATAACCAACATAGTTTTTACACGCCTATATTGTACTTTATTAAACCAACACACCCTACAAAAATCAACACCCTAGGTGCTGTAGTTTTGTCAAAATGGGAGATTTTGAATAAAACGCAGGACCGTCGTTTTATTATTACGATGGAAATATTAGTCGAATGCATACGCAATGTTCATAACACAGTACGTACATGGCGTGTGGGACGGTGATCTACACAACAAAGGCTCGTACCGTAACACGACCGAAGGAGTGGTACGTACGAGTATTGGCGACATCGGCGCTGGCAGTAAATTCCAATTTTCTTTGCTTTGCCTTAGTTGTTCGGCTCAAAATTAAAACGGGATATATCTGACAGTAAAAGCTAACATTTTATGGCAAAGAAATACTAATCTATTTTGTATGAAAATGTTATAATATGGCTCTAACCTATAAAAATGACCTCCGAAAGACGTAACCTAAGTGTGCTGTTTTTTCCTGGGGCAAAAGTCATCTACTATGCTTAAAGTTTCAACTCTGTATACGTGACCGATCTGTTGTGTATCTATGTGGTTAGAATATGTGTTTTTTGGGCCAAACCTAAGATCTAATTTTAAGTGCGTGGTTGATAGACTTGTCACGGTGCTGTCGCAACTATACTATAGAGCTTAGAATTCTGTCCGATTTGTTTGTTTGACTTGTGTTACCGCACTCTACTTATATAAGGGCACTACAGTCACCGTTTCAATTTTGGCCACCACATATCTAAATAATAATACGCATCGTCTATCTCTCTGTTTGTTTGTCTGTCTGTCTGTCTGTCTGGGTGTCTGTCAGTCTTCCGGGGTGTGTGTGTCTGTCCGCCTATTTTTTCGGAAACTAGGGGTCGCACAAACTTGGTGGGAGTGTGCATCCTGAACCGAGACAGAACGGGTATGTATTGGTTTAGTGGGTCAAGGTCACTCAAGGTCCCCCGGGGTCATATGAGGTCAAATTAGTAAAAACTGTCGTATGGGCATGAAACTTGATGGGTACAGTCAACATTTAGAGCCACATTTTTAAAAGGGCATTTCGGGGTCATCAAAGATCATCCAGGGGTCATCTGAGGTCAAAGTAGTAAAAACTGTCGTATGGGCATGGAACTTGGTGAGTATAGTCAACATTTGGAGCCAAATTTTTGGAAGATCATTTCGGTGTCACCAGAGATCATCTGAGGTCAAATTAGTAAAAACTGTCGGATGGGCATGAAACTTGGTGGAAACAGTCAACATTTTGAGCCACATTTTGGGAAGGTCATGTCGGGGTCACCAGGGGTCATCTGATGTCAAATTAGTAAAAAAACTGTCGTATGTGGGTACAGTCATCATCAGCTAGGTAATCGCGATATCCAAATAAGGGTGACCGCCTAGTTTTGATGTAATGTGCTTATAGGCCTATGTATGGTCAGACAGACACAAAAGCTGGATTGCCTAAGTATTAACATGCAAATGTACTTCAAACACAGACACACAAATAGCAAAATGTGGTTTGAAACCATAGTACACATACATTTGCATCTTTTGTAGTATTACATTTTGTGGTTAAAGCATATTTTCTTCTTCAAAGTTGATGATGTCGTCAAATTGTTATAGCATACAAGAGTGTCTTTGAGAGTTAAGCTATTTCACCCTAATGGGGGTCTCAATGTATAGAACATGATAACCTTTAGCATACAGTTTGCATCATAAAATTAAATTACACATTGCCTTGAGGACTACATTGCCTTGTGGACTACGAAAAAAGCAACAAAAACAACACTTGACGCCACACATTTGATACAAAAGCTCGATGAACGCTGACATTTTCAATACATTTTGCTGCGGTTGTTTTCGTTATCACAAGACTTCGTTACAATCTTCTGTATACCCTTCTCACGCATCTTGTAGACGTCACATGTTTTGTCAAGATCATTGTGTTTGAAAATTAAATTATCTTTCCTTCCATCATTCTATTCCTCTTCCAATCTCTCACTCTCTCCGTCTTTTTCTTGTTCACCTATATCTTATGTTAACCCGTTTTTCAGGCTCGTCAGCTGTATTATACTTTTTATTCCAGACAATTTACGAAAATAAAAATAAACATTTACATTAACACCGTTTTACTAGTCTACAAAAAAAGTACCGTTTTTTCATCTAATTGTTATTTATATATGTTTGTGATGCGATCTATGAATGGCCAAGTGGTCCAAAAAACGTGTAAGATTATACGCGTAACCTTACACGTGTAAGATGACATCTTACACGTGTAAGATTGCATCTTATGCGTGTAAGATCGCATCTTATACGTCTTAGAATCTAGCGGGATGCTTAAATTGACGAATCATATATAATGAACCCATATTTTAACCCCAAACAACCTATCATCTTACGCGTATTCATCTTCGACCAATGAAATCTCACCATAGCATTTCTTATACGCGTAAGAATTGCCTATTAGGGATGGATGGTATTCCGATTTGACTGGTACGACGAGTGTCGAATAATCTCAGCCTCGATATCGATCTGCACCGCGGTAGTTTTCGCAAACGTGATTATTTTACCACCACCTCTTGAAATTTAATTGATATGAGTATTAATTGACTCCAGATAACTGATAAGTAGCCAAAAGTGAGATAAATCGGGATGTGACCATGACGGACCAACAGTCGGAATAATGCCTGACAGAGATTCGTCATAAAATACAGGACATTGTAGCGCTCAATACAAATTAAGAAAATGCCTCGTTTACGATTTTGGTGACGAACTCTCATTATCCTCGGTACGCCGCCAATAATATCACATATCGTCCATCACTAAAATCCAAATCTTACACGTATAAGAAGTTGTGGGTGATACATATCACAAAACGTCTTTACATATTATTGGTTGAAGTTTGTACGCGTGAGATGATTGGTTGTTTCTGATTTCTTACTCTGTGATTCGTCAACTTAAAAATCCCGCTTTGTTCTTACACGTATAAAAAGCAATCTTACGCGTATAAGATGCAACCTTACACGTGTAAGATGCAATCTTGCACGTGTAACCTTACGCGTGTTATCTTACGCGTTTTTTGGACCACTTGGCCATTCATAGCGATCAAGCAGAATCAGTTTGAAGAAGGCCCAGGTCAATTTTGGGATTCTTACATTTTCATTTGTAACGTATTTAAAGTTCCACATTAGTGAAATGGACACCCGCGTCAATACGACCTTTGATTTTAAAGTTACACCGATTTGAACAATTTTAAAAAGAAAGAAACGGAGAAAAAAATCAGTACTTGAATTGAGTCGTTTTTAGCACACCTAAACTATATGTAAATACATTATGAACGTAGCAACGATACCTTTAGTTTAAAATCTGGTATAACAAAACTCTAAATCCGATCGTCTTTTGGAATTATTTCACGATTTTTGACAATGATCGAAATTGGATGGTGATCAAAAGAGTTACTTTTATCAAAAATTATTTTTATGTGAAAGAAGAATGTTTTTCCTTTCCATTTTGCACCAAAAAAAAAAAATGATTTTCCACACCTACGCACATTATATGGCCCATATCTCAAAACTAGGATTGCCGAGATCCGACTGAGTTTGCTTGATCGCATCATCATATATATCATTTTATAAAACAATCAGTCATTACCGAACTCGGAATTCACGTACATTGAACTCTGTATAGCCTGAGCGCACTAATTGGCCGTGTTAAAAAAGTCAGGTCAGGTTCATGACAGATAAGAGTTTCATTACATTTTTTATCATTTGTAATGAGAGATCCAGGGTCTTTTCTTTATAGGAAAAAGAAAGGACCGAATGAATTAACTAAAGCCAATGAACAACTGATGAAAGAATAAGCTTGATGGTTATTACCATCAATAGAATCATAACATATTCAAAATTAACTCTCATATTACATAAGGTTACAAGAATACAATTGCGCCATATTATATTAAGGCCTCGGATTTTTTGTGGGGCCGGAGAACATATCAGACATATCGAATTGCATTTTGAATACGAGGAATGTCCTTCTGATATAAAATAATTTTGATGTTTTGAAATTCGCGATATGAAGTGCCAAGACTAGTCTGATACGGGTCTGCATAAATCGCAATTGGGGTGTGTCGAGATGGTTTCAATAGTTTTTGGATAGGGATAGAAAATGTGCTTTTCATAGGTTTACATTATGGTGTTCATAGTGTAGTGAATTTGCTTGAAATGGCGGGTTTAAGTAGGATAAACTTGCGCTCAAGTTGGACTGACTTTTTTCTAAATGTTTCTGGGACAACCCTTTTTCCTTTGACCTAACATCATATACATGATTTCATAAATAATTTCAACAAACATTAACAAATATTTCATGATGGCACTGAGGACTCTTTCAAAACTAACACAGCGTCTGACGGATTCTTTTCGGGAACATATTCAACAAACGTGGGTCAGAGACATGAAAAGCATAATGAACAATATACAATGGCAGAGAGATGTGCCGAATGTTGTTATATGCAGAGATGCAGGTGAATGTCTTTTAGGAAGGAACTGGGAGGAGTTCATTACCGAGTCCTTGTACGTACTGGAAAACAAGTGAACTACATTATGTTCATGATAGCATCCCATCCACGGATGGATTTATTATTCATTCAAACACAACTTATATAGGACTAAGAACATCTATCAAAATATTTTGTGGCCATACAACTGGATTGGTTTCGAACCCCGAGACTTCAGGGCATTTACATAACTAGGGCGCGTTTACACATAAAATCAAACAAACAAAAATCTCTGAGAATTCCAAGCTCTAGATATAATGTAGTCGCGACAGCACCGTGACAAGTCTATCAACAACGCACTTAAAATTCGATATTAAGTTTGGCCCAAAAACACAGCTTCTATGCATATAGATACACAATAGAACGGTCACGTATACAGATTGGAAACTTTAACCACAGCAGATGGCATTTGTGCCAGAATAAAATGCAAATGTAAGTAATGCCATCCTCAGTGGTCGTTTCTGAAATATTTAACTGACAGTCACTGATCACGTGATTGATAATTAATGTGTTTTTTTTTCAGTCTCTTTTTCCACTCACTTTTCAAAGTGGGGGACATAATATCAAATGTCCCTAACGTTTTACCCCATTCGTATGCATAAAGAAGTTGCCCTTTTCACTTCTGCTTTGGACAACCAGCACTTTGGTTTAAAGGCAGCAATTAATAATAGTGAAGACCTGTTCACGAATATCTTCAATTAGATCGTCATTTTATAAATTTTCAACTATTTCAATCTATAGTGCTTCAATAGTGGCATGATTGACGCTTATGAGCGTATTTTAAAACTACTAAGGCTCCCACATTTACAAGCTTGACTGTTTTACCAGTCATGCAAGTGAGTCGAAATATAAATGAACTTGAAAACTAAAGTGAACGCTATGGTAACGCATGCTATCCGACAGCTCATTTCACAAAATGTGAATTAAATCAAAACAAATGATAAGGTATTCAACATCTGACAAGAGCCTTTAATAGACATAATGATGTCGCAAATGGATTTGTTACCTTGCTGCCTTTACACAGTTAACAAGTAACAATATTGAGAGACGCATTTAACAGGAGAAGAAGAAAGTTAATTGATAGTGTTTTAGGTGATAAAACTCGTTCTCATCCCTATTAAGTGTATTCTTTGAGATACTAATGTACCGGCATTTATCTGTTTAGTGTGAGAAATTCAGGAAACAGGTACAGATTCGATCAAATACCATATTGCAATACTCTGGAAAAGAACTGTAAATTAACATCGTTGATGCAAATTTACTATAAATAGAACAGGATTTTGTTATACTTTTACTATTAACATAAGCAATCTGTTGCTACTAAATATAAGTTATTTAAATGAATCACTAAATAACTAAATCGAATATGGCAACTTATGCTGCACGATGTATCCATTTAAAGGGTGGCTTCAGGCGTATTCCATGCTGTCTGTCGGTTCGTAATATAGAACTTTATTTTTAAAAGAATTACAAGGGAAACGTGCAACGAAAAGTGTCTTATACGAGATGTAATAGGAAAGATTGGAAAAGTTATACATGGACATGGACCCTTATACAAAACCCTCTACATACGCACAACAAAGCCGTGTCAACACATAGCGCCCCTGAAGAACAAGTCTTACCTTAACCTCTAACTCTTAACCATCACCCCTAACCCTAACCCTAACTTTAAACTCAAACAATAAACCATAAACCATCAACCATAAACCCTAATCCAAACCCCTACCCTAACTCTAACCCTAACACCTAACTCTTACCCTGATCTCTTAACATTGTCCCTAACCCCCAACCGTAACTCTAACTCCTGACCTCCAACCCTCACTCTGACCCCTGACCCTAACCAAGTCCCTAACGTTACACTAAACCCTTTTTCTAACTCCCAATCCCTAACCATAATCCTAATTCCTAATACCTAACCCTAAACCCCAACACTAACCATAACGATAGCTATAACCCTCACCCTAACTCTATCCCCTAATCCTAAACCCCTAGAACCTAACCCTAACCCTAACCCTAACTCCCTGACCCTAATCCTACACCTTACCCTAACTACTGCGACGGTTGAATACTCCGTTGCAGAGACGGCTACTTTATATCTGAAATTTGATTCAATAGCAATTCAAGTTTATTTTCATTAACATCATTGCTTCTGATTCATGCGGGAAAGGCTGTTGACACACACTATTTGATGGTTTAAGGTATTTGGTATTTAACGTTGATCAATATTGTCATTTATGGTAGCATTATTGAGTGTTTCTATTATGCTACTTTTTACATACTCTAAGGATAGACTTCAGTATTACAGACTAAAATGAAAAAGTACATCAATAAACATCAAATAACAAGACCCATAATTTATGATTTGCATCAATATGCATGAGAAAAGATGTTTATTTCTCCAATTGAAGCAATGGAATTTCTTGTCATAATAACATTGATCTCATCATTTAGGGTTTCCAGTTCTATAATATGTCACCCGCTAATTATTTTGTATCGAATATATTACAATATATAATTCCCGTGAATTTTGCAAAATTTAAGAACGAACTAAGAACGATGTTTCTTCTTGCACATAATACATCTGCAGCTATCTGCTGAGGTGGTTTAAAGTTTCAAATTTGTGTACGTAGCGTGACCGATTTGTTGTGTGTCTATGTGGTTAGAAACTGTGGGCCAAACCTAAGGTCCAATTTGAAGTGCGTAGTTGATAGACTTGTCACGGGTCTGACGCCACTATAATGCCTTGAAACAGAGCTTGGAATACTGTAAGAATACTGAGAGATTGTCTGTTTATTTACTCTGAATAATGTGTCCTGTTTTTATTACATGGTTGCAACATGTTTGGGGAGAATCCTGTACATATCAATAATGAAAACTGAGTTGCAATGGAAATCCAAATCCTCATTTGATTCAATTCGTATTGTGTGAAATGAACTTTCGGAAACCATTATAAAAGCATACGTGACCATAATGTTCAATTTAGTTTTGAAGTATACACTTAACTAAACCGTCACAAATCCTATTTGATATCGGGAGTAAATTATAGATTTCAACATTTCCGCAGGTTTGAAGCAGGTCATCTAAGAAAAAGAACATGTTTCATATGAGCACAATGAAGTAAATAAAAATCACATGTTGCCATGGTAGCGACAAGGGAGATACGCGGGATAAAAGAAGACATCGGAGAACCTTTAATATCTGCTGATTGTCTGTCATATAGACATTCTGGGCTCGAGGGTGCTTTCAGCGCTTTGACATGTGTGAGGAGTGTTTAAAAAAGCTCATACTGAAAAAAAGTAATGAGACTGCATGTACCTGACGTTAAAGTTAACGTATGTAGGCGGAAAGTAAAACTGTACAAATACTATAAACCGGTCTAGTTATTTGTTTGTTTTTCAAGAAATTAATTTCCTTGGTATTAGCAAAGTAGTGAAAAATTAACAATCTCGTCACTTGAGATTTTTAATCACTTGTAAGCTGTAAGTTTAGATCATTTCAGACACAACATATGTTAAAAGATACTTGCTTTTATTTACACAACTTGCTTCTTATCATAATCATATTAGGGGAAAGTGTAGGCGATAGGATATTAACATTGACATTTTACATTAAAGGGACATTCAGATATCCCGTCAATCTCACACTACAATATTTTCCATATTGATGTCAAGAAATTTTTGCACCTTAAGAATATCACATTATACTAAATGTACTAATTAATAAAGCCTGCATATTTTGTTGGGCCTCACCCGATCTCTGAAATCCCTTTAATGTGATATAGCAAGCATTAATTTACCAAAATTTATACCGTATTTAACAACACCGTCGCCTTAACAACATAGCAGCTGACCGAAACATCTCTTGCATTTCTTTTGAAAGAAAACAAAATATAGTACCTTTATTTTCGAAATATTTTGATAAGCAGCAAGAAACCAAAGAAACATGATTAATTCTTGGATTATCTTGATTAATTTTCTATGTGACCTATATGTTTTGGTTTTTATACGTTGTTCCAGTGTCTTCATTCTTACATTACATTTTTGACAGACAGTATTTATTGGTAGAGAAGAGAACTGTACACTCACTTTGCCTAAAAGCATGTTAACTTGCAAGAATGTGAATCAATAGAACACTCGTTGCTTCAGCTATTTTGTGCTTTTCTTAGATTGATGTGCATTATTTGACTCCCCACAGTCATTTGCGGGTCGAATTCACTTACCAAGTAAAAAGTGCACACCTCGTCCATACAAAGCAAATTCCTATTTTCATCTACTTTTTTTTTTATAAAGAATGCAGTACAAGTTGCTAGCAGATCGTATTATAAACCTGACATGACTGAATTTGATGGATTTGCTGTAAAACATTCCTCCTCGAGGGTAACTTCATATCGATTATGAATTCGAAATTGCAGAATGTGAGTAAAGTGTAGATATTAAAGGGAGTAAATTATAGATTGCGAAAGTAGACGTTTTCAACATTTCTCTAGGATTAAAAACAGGTCATCCACGAACAAAAGAAGTAAGTAAAAATCACTTATTACCCTGGTCAGATAGTAGCGAAAGGAAAAACGCGGGAAAAAAGAAGACATTTGGGGTTCATACTAAAAAATAAGTGATGAGACGTGTTTTTCGCGGCAAAGTAGGGCATATATGAATAGTTTCCCAAAAACAGAAGGTACTCAAATGCAGATGATATCATTGACAGCCATAAAGAATGGGAAGAATATAACTAAATCACTTTATCTGTTATTTAAACAAACGGGTGTAATACGACATTTGAATTACGTCCCCTGAAGCGTGTGAAATGTGCTACATAAAATATAAGTTTACTTAGTTTATGCAAACCATGCAAATGGGATGGAAATGACATTCCGTATGTCTAGAATTAGTGTCTCTTTTATAGATCCCGTTGTGTCTGTCAGCTTTATTTGTCTCAATATTTGATTGCAAATATCGGTAGGTCATGTTTCATACGACCCGCCTTAAAATTCTTTTTAATTGAGCGTTTTTTTAAACTGCTAAGTCGCCCGCATTTACAGATTATTTCCCCAGTCATGTCATGTGAGTTGAAACAATTGTGACGGTTTAGTTAAATGTAAACATACATGAACTTCAAAACTTAATTGAACATTATGGTAAAGCATGCTTTTATAATGGTTTACGACAGTTCATATCATACAATGCGAAATTAAATCAAAACAAATGTTGAGGTATTCGGCATATGACAAGATCCCTAATGAACACAGACATAATAATGCCGCAAATGGATTTGTTTTACACTGCAAACAAGCAACATAATTAAGAGACACTTTTAACGATCTAAGAAGAAAATTCACTGATAGTGTTTCAGGTGATAAAGCTTGCTTTGGCCTGAAATCCAGAAAACAGGTCCAGATTCGTTGCTATTTGTATTTTTTTAAATTAAAATGTTCAAACACCGATCACGTAGCATACTGCAATGCTCTGTATTAGAAGTTATTGATGTAAAAGAACTGTTATTCATATCGTTGATGGCAATTTACTATAAATAGAATAGGTTGTCTTTACTATCAAAATAGGCAATCTGTTGCTACTAAATATACGTTATTTAAATGAATCAATAACTAACCAAATCGAGTTCTGCAACTTATGCCACACGATGTATTTATTCAAACTGTTGCTTCTGGCGTTTTCCATGCTATCTGTCGGTTCGTAATATGTAACTTTATTTTAAGAAGAATCACAAAGAAGACGTGCAACGAAAAGGATCTTTTACATCAATCTGGGAGGGGAAATTGGAAAAGTTATGCATGGACAGGTCCGTGAACTGTGACCATTTATACAAAACTCGTTTACTGCACTGAAAATGGAGATAGGCCTATCTTTAAAACATAACGCTCTAACCTTATCCCCTAACCTCTAACGCATAACCCTACACCCTAACACTAAATAATAAACCATAACATTAACACCAACCCTAATCACTAAATTCCTAACCCCTTACCCTTACTCTAACCTAACCCTAACCTAACCAGCAGTCATAACCACTAATACCATAACTCTAGCCCTAAACCCTACCTTACTCATAACCTTAAACCATAAATCCTAAAACTAACCCCAACTCCTAACCTAACCCTAATATAAACCGCTAATCATTACCCTAGCCCTAACCCTACTCTAACTGTAACATAACCCTAAACCTAACCCTTAGTCACCTAATCCTAACCCGAACCCCTAACCCCAACCCGAACCACTAACCCTTAAAGCTAACCATAACCCTAAACCCTAAATCATATCAATAACGCCATTTTTTTACCAATATCCTGACCCAAAAATCTAACCCTTACCCTAGCCCAAATTGCTAAACACTAAACTTAATAATAATAAATAATAATAAAGGGATTTATAAGCGCCCATTGCAAGCAAGCAAGCCACTGAGCGTTGTACAGGCAATATGATAAAAAGCAAAATAAACAATAAAATACATTACAGAGATCACATAATTGCAGTAATATTACTAAAAAGCAGAACATAATTATATATACAAAAACAACAAAAGCAATATCATAATCAACACAAATATGGTAAAAATATAGCACAAAGTCATGACAATGCACCAGCATGAGAACAAAGTCAGTATGGTGCAATTAGCCATAGTAATCATTGAAAAGGAATGTTTTCAGACGGCATTTGAACTGATCAGCAGCATTCCTGATCTCTAATGGCAAAGCTTAACTTAAACCTAATCAATACCCATAACCATTAACTCCTACTCAAACTCTAACCCTAACTCTAACACAATCCCTATTCCCTGATCCTAAGAACTGACCTGACCCTAACCATAACCTTAATTCTAACACTCTAGACATTATTTGATCTTCAGTTGGTGCTTCATCATCAGTATGACCGGGGTTAGGGGTGAAAGCGCAATTGCATAATACCCATTGTTATATTGGGCATTCAATTAAGAAATGATTTCAATCTATTATCATTAACTATATCATAACCACGGCTGTTTGATGGCATGTGAAACTGAGTCATTTTAAAGAAAAGCTGAACAATGATTATTTATCTAAAATCTTGTTTGCATATTTACAAGGGGTAGACAATTTGCATTAAAACATCAGCAAACACTAACAAATGACAAAGGAATTAAAAAATATATCATGAAATGTATGGGATAACTCATATTATTTGGCCAATTTGAATTTAAAATAATGTAAATAGCGCCCTCAATTTGCACACAAATGTACAATTTACAGAATTACCACAAAAAACAGAATAGCTGTTGGTAATATTCAGGTCTAGAATCGAACATTATAATAACGTTTTGTAAGAAAAATTAATGAACGACCACATCAAACAACCGTGTAACAGAACAAAATAATGATCTTTGTTAAAATTTCACTAGTAATGAAGGTGAAGAGAGAAGTTTAAAATTCGATTTCACAATTCTCAATGAGAAACACAAATTTTCTTACTAGAATTGATATGTTGCATTTAAGGTGTACTTTTGATTGGCCGTGTATGTTGTAATAGGGAAGGGAACCGTACTATGTTTGGTACCTAAATAATTGCACGAATTTACTCTTTCTAAATTTGTATTTTGATTTTCCTTCGGCCAGTCCTTGTGAAAGACATGACGGTTCGAAATGGTATCGAGCCTTTTTGGACACCCTATACATTTAGCCAAACTCCCTCTTTTGAGTGGAAGGAGAGAAGGAAGGAAGGAAGACTATGAAGAGAAAAGTTGTTTTCCCCGCCCAGGAATTGATCCATCGAACCCTCGGGTGCCAACCAGCAGAACGGGTATAGTAATTAGCCATGCGTGTGAACGGCGTCCGGCCAACGGGTTCGTGCATATTGTAGTTTGGCATTATTACGCAATTGGATCGCGTGGGATGCATGGTCTTGCAGTCGCAACAAAATCAGTACACGTATTCATGATTTATATCGCTATGCATGATAAAAGAAGTTTACTTCTCAAGTTACAACAATGGCATTTATTACATTTATTATATCTCATAATTATTTTGTTTCTAGGCTCCATTATATAACAGTATGGAATTACCAAGAATGTTGCAAAATTTAAGAACGAACTCACAACGATATCACCCTTTGCTATTTCCATATGGCACATACGACATCAGCTGTAGTTTTAAAGTTTCAAATCTGTATACATAACGTGACAGATCTGTTGAGTGTCTAACTGTTTGGGCCAAACCTAAGGTCTGATTTGAAGTACGTGGTTGATAGACTTGTACGGGGCTGTCGCCAATATGCCTTGAAATAAAACTTAGAATATTGTCTGAGAGATATCATAGTTTGATTTTATCGTTATTCTGTTTTGTTATTAATATGAGTGCAACGTGCAATAAGTTGTGTGGGGAGAATCATATGTAAAACATCAATAATGATAACAGTGTTACAATGGAAAAATTATCAAATCTTATTTTGTAAGTTACCGTTTCAAACTGTTCTTCGCTAAAATTTGTGATGTTGGTGGAGGTGAATGAGCTGATTATTGATTTTTTGAATAACTTGAGGGCTTCGGTGAATTCCTCAACATCTGCAATATTGGTGATGTTATGCGGCAGATTGTTCCAATGGAGGCTGATCTGGATGAAGTATGAGTGCTTGGAAACATTGAAGCTAGTGAAGGGAACCCGAAGGTCGTTTGGCTAGCTGTTTTTAATATTGTTTGTTTCCTGGTGGTCATTTCTAATGGTAGTCTGACATCGATCTGTTTTTAATGATATTTAGAAATTGGTAATCTGTTATTGAATCTTCTATCCCCCAAAGTTGGTATAACAAGTTGTTGAAGGGCAGTTAACCTTCTACAACATTTATCCAACTCAATGTGAAATTTACATTGAATCAATCCCCATATTTTACGTTTACATATCCTGGAATAGAACGTAAGTAATTATAACGTGGGAATATAACAAAACATATGTGCATAAGAAAATGAATAACGGTAATTATAGGAGAATTATTAAGATTATTTAAAACTAATTAAAAATGTCCTCTAATGGCCTTGCATTTTTCTTGAATGAAACAAAATTGAGTACTTCTCCCTGTAAGTAGGCGATCAACAAGTGCATGTCTATCATTTTGATACATTTATTTTACATACATTTTAAAATAGCTCCCATCTTGGAGAAAACAAAACCAATTGAACGTTAATTCTTACATTCTCTCGATCAATTTGCTATGTAACCTATGTTTTGATTTGTATACGTTGTTCCTGCGTCTTCACTCTTACATTAAATTTTTGACAGTATTTATTGGTAGAGAAGAGCACTGTACAGAATAAAACTCACTTTGCCTAAAAGCATGTTAACTTGCAAGAATGTAAATCAATAGAACATCAATGATGTCCATTATTTGTCTCCCCATAGCCATTTGCAGGTCGAATTCACTTGCCAAGTAAAAAGTGCACACCTCGCCTATACAAAGCAAATTCCTATTTTTGTCTACTTTTTTTTGTAAAGAATGCAGTACGTTTTGCTAGCAGATCGTATTATACACGAATTTGATGAATTTGATGGATTTGTTGTAAAACATTCCTCCTTGAGGGCAACTTGATATCGATTGTGAATTTGTTAATACATGCAATTGAAGACCTGAGCGCAAGAAGACCGTAAGTCCACTTGGCCCCTCAACATGTATACATTAAAGTTACGTATAGTTTGGTAATGTTTTATACATGTTCAGGGGCTAAAACAAATCTTTCACAACCTTTCATGATGTTTTCACCCAGGCTGGAACATGTATTAAACATTATAAAACCCTTAAACTAGACGTAACTCTAGTGTATACATGTTGAGGGACCAAGTGGACTTACGGTCTTCTTGTGCTCAGGTCTTCAATTGCTCTTTCCAGTCTAGAAATTATAAGGAAGAAAATTATAGATTGTGAAAGTAAAATAGTTCAACACTTCCGCAGGAGTAAAAACAGGTCATCCACGGAAGAGAACATTTTTATATGAACAAAAGAAGTAAGTAAAAATCACGTGTTACCATGGTAGCGACAAAAAGTAGAAACGCGGGATAAAAGAAGACATTGGAGAACCTTTAATATCTGTTGATTGTCATGCAGACATTCGGGGCTCAGGAGTGCTTTCATGGCTATGACATGTGTGAGGAGTGTTAAAAAGTCCATACTGAAAAACAAGTAATATGACTGCATATAATTTATAACTGAAGTTAAAGTTTATGTTTCTTGCCAGAAAGTAAAATAGACCAAAATTAGACCATATGTGAAAAGTTCACTGTAGATTGAATGACGGTATTATAATCCAACCGTATCAACTAAAGCTTACAGTACTCAAATACAGATAATATTATTGATTGCCTGGATAAAAAGCGAGCAAGATATCGCTAAACCAACGGACGTAACACGACATTTGAATGACATTCCCTGAAGCCTATAAAACGTGCTTAGCTGTCACTAATCAAATTAAACAAAAATCCCGTAAGTCATGTTCAAACAAATATGACAGAAAATCAGTTCAGTTGTTGTTTTTTTCAGAAGAAATTAATTCCCTTGGTATTAGGGAGTTATATAGTAAACATTAACAATATCGTCACCTGAGATACCTTTTCAATCAATTGTAAGCTGGAAGGGTGGATCATTAAACCACTTACAGCCACACTATTATGTTAAATGATACTTACTTTTATTAAAAGCTTTTTTCTTATCTTCAGCTTATTACGGGAAAGTGTGGGTGATATAATATTAACATTGACATTAAAGGGATACTTTTTGCGCTTTAAGGGTATTTTAATACCCTTAAAGTTGTTACAATTAAAATTGTTACTAATCGGGATACATAGGGGTCCCAGGTTCAAATCCCTGATATTAATGTGCTTATAGGCCTATATATGTTCAGACAGACACAAAAGCTGTATTGCCTAAGTATTAACATGCAAATGTGGTTAAAACACAGACACACAAATAGCAAAATGTGGTCTGAAACCATAGTACACATACAGTTGCATCTTTTGTAGTATTACATTTGGTGGTTAAAGCATATTTTCTTCAAAGTTGATGATGTCATCAAACTGTTATAGCATACAAGATAGTGTCTTTGAGAGTTACGCTATTTCACCCTAATGGGGGTCTCAATGTATAGAACATGATAACCTTTAGCATATAGTTTGCATCATACAATTAAATTACACATTGCCTTGAGGACTACATTGCCTTGTGGACTACGAAAAAAGCAACAAAAACAACATTTGATGCGACACATTCGAAACAAAAGCTCGATGAACGCTGACATTTTCAATACATTTTGCTGGGGTTGTTTTCGTTATCACAAGATTTCGTTACAATCTTCTGTATACCCTTCTCACGCATCTTGTAGACGCCACATGTTTTGTCAAGATCATTGTGTTTGAAAATTAAATTATCTGTCCTTCCATGATTCTATCGCTCTCAGAATCTCTCACTCTCTCCGTCTCTCTCTTGTTCACCTTTCTCTTATGTTAACCCGTTTCTCAGGCTATTTCTACCCTCGTCAGCTGTATTATTCTTTTTATTCCAGACAATTTACGAAAATAAAAAGATACATTTACATTAAAACCGTATTACTAGTCTACAAAAAGTACAATTTTGCCCATCTAAATGCTATGCATATATGTGATGCGATAAAGCAGAATCAGTTTGAAGAAGGCTCAGGTCAATTTTGGGATTCTTATATTTTCATTTTTAGCGTATTTTAAGTTCCACATTTAAAGCCTAAAAAAATGTTTGATTGGCGTAA
Organism: Amphiura filiformis; assembly: GCF_039555335.1. Classification (NCBI taxonomy): domain Eukaryota; kingdom Metazoa; phylum Echinodermata; class Ophiuroidea; order Amphilepidida; family Amphiuridae; genus Amphiura; species Amphiura filiformis. Next base: position 24,469,682 of record NC_092633.1, on the reverse strand, counting down.
CCCGCTTTTTTTCTTAAATTTTTGCAAAAAAATGTAAAAAAACAAACAAACAAAATAATGGAAATTTAAAAAACAAAAATTTTAAAAGTTCCAATTTACGCAATTTACAGCTTTAAATGTGTGTAAAATTTTTTTTAAATGCCGACCGACCTACCCTATTTTTTTAGTGAAATGAACACCCCATGTCAATACGACCTTTGGTTCCAAAGTTACAGCAATTTGAACACCGGTACATTAAAAAGAAAGAAACGGAGAAAAAGTTAGAGTACTTTAATTGAGTCATTTTTAGCACACCTAAACCATATGTAAATACATTGTCAACGTAGCAACGATACATTTAGTTTAAGATATGACTACAAAAAGTTGGTATAACAAAACGCTAAATCCGATCTTCTTTTGGAATCATTTCACGATTTTTGACAATGATCGAAATTGGTGGTCAAAAAGTTACTTTTTCCAGAATTTCATCAAATATTATTTTCATGTGAAAGAAGAATGTTTTTCCCTTTCCATTTTTCCACCCCTACACACATTATTTGGCCAAAATCTCAAAACCAGGATTGTCGAGATCCGACTGAGTTTGCTTGATCATTTTATAAAACAATCAGTCATTACCGAAGTCGGAATTCACGTACATTGAACTCTGTATAGCCTGAGAGCTGTGTTAAAAGACAGGTCGGGTTTATGACCGATAAGATTTTTCATTGCATTTTTATAATTTCTAATAAGCGATCCAGGGTCTTTTCTTTATAGGAAAATGAAAGGACCTTATAAATTAACTAAAGCCGATGAACAACTGATGAAAGAATGAGCTTGATGGTTTACCATCAATGAAATCATAACATATTCAAAATTAACTTTCATATAACATAATGTTACAAAAATACAATTGCGCCATATTATATTAAGGCCTCAGATAGCGACGTTTTCACGTATTTTTTGTGGGACCGGAGAACACATCAGACATATCGAATTGCAATTTGAATACGAGGAATGTTCTTCTGATATCCAATAATTTTGATTTATTTTTTAAATTCCCTATATGCAGCGCCAAGACTAATTTGAAACGGGTCTGCATAAATCGCAATTGGGGTGTATCGAGATGGTCTCAAATAGATTTTGGATAGGGATAGAAAATGTTCTTTTCATAAGTTTACATTATGGTGTTCACAATGTAGTGAATTTGCTTGAAATGGCGGATTTAAGTAGGATAAACTTTCGCTAAAGTAGGACTGACTTTTTTTCTAAATGTTTCTGGGACAACCCCTTTTCCTTTGGCCTAAGATATTATACATGATTACATAAATAGTTTCTTCAAATATTTCATGATGGCACTGAGGACCCTTTCAAAACGCGTGAAAACACGGCGTCTGACGGATTTCTTTCGGGAACATATTCAACAAACATGGGTCAGAGACATGAAAAGCATAATTAACAATATACAATGGCGGAGATATGTGCCGAGTGTTGTTTTATCCAGAGATGCAGGTGGATGTCTTTTAGGAAGGTACTGGGAGGAGTTCATTGCCGAGTCCTCGTACGTACTGGAAAAACAAGGGAACTACATTCTGTTCATGATAACATCCCATCCACGCATTTATTAATCATTCAAAAACAACTTATATAGGACTAAGGATATAAATATTTAGTGCCCATACAACTTGATCGGTTTCGAACCCGTGACTGCAGGGCATTTACATAAGTGGGCGCGTTTACACATAAAATCAAACAAACAAAAATCTCTGAGACTTCCAAGCTCTATTTCGAGATTATAATGTAGTCGCGACAGCACCGTGACAAGTCTATCATCAACGCACTTAAAACTCGATATTAGGTTTGGCCCATAAAACACAGCTTCTATACACATAGATACACAATAGATCGGTCACGTATACAGATTGGAAACTTTAACCACAGCAGATGGCATTTGTGCCAGAATAAAATGCAAATGTAGGTAATGCCATCCTCAGTGGTCGTTTCTTAAAGGTTGCAATATTTAACTGACAGTCACTGATCACGTGATGGATAATTAATGTGGGTTTTTTCAGTCTCTTTTTCCACTCACTTTTCAAAGTGGGGGACATAATATCAAATTTCCCTAACCGACACTTTGCTTCCCCCATTAAAAAATAATAAAACGGAAAAGGAGAGAAGAAAAAGAGATAAAAGGAAACAAAGAGAATAGACAAGGGAGAAAAGGTTAAATTGCACGTAATTAGGCCCATCACTGCCCATACCTAAAGTATAACCATAAAATTATAGGCCTGCCATTATTTTGGGAATTGTTCGAAGGCGGATTATTGGCCCAAAAGACTGTCAAAATTGCCGCGGGCTCGCCGATATTCAGGGCCCGTCACATGAAATCATCAAAGTCAGTATTTTAAAGACGGACTTAATGCTGATTTCAATATCAATCCAGGCATGGTTTAGTATTTTTCAAAACAATGGTAATAGTGTAAAAGTGATGCCCCAAATTCCTTCAATTGGACCTTCATGTTGCCAAATTTTCCAACGTTTCAACCCCTTCGTATGCATAAAGAAGTTGCCCTTTTCACTTCTGCTTTGGACAACCACAAACAATTTTCACCAGCTTTGCCGTCGTCGTGGCGAAAAGGAATGTGGCTTGTTTAAACCCTACCATGGATGCCGCTGACTTTTACTTAAAGTGCTTTTAATGAGCGTATTTTAAAACGGCTAAGGCTCCCACATGCAAGTGAGTCGAAATATTATATGATCTTGAAAACTAAAGTGAACGTTATGGTAAAGCATGCTCTCCGACAGCTCATTTCACAAAATGTGATTTAAAATAATCAAAACAAATGTTAAGGTATTCAGCATGTGACAAGAGCCTTTAATAGACATAATAATGTCAAAAATGGCTTTGTTACTTGCTGTCTTTACACAGTTAACAAGTAATTTTATTAAGAGACGCATTTAACAGGTGAAGAAGAAAGTTAATTGATAGTGTTTTAGGTGATAAACCTTGTTTCCATCCCTATTAAGTGTATTCTTTCGGATACTAATATACCGGCATTTATCTGCTTAGTTTGAGAAATTCAGGAAACAGGTACAGATTCGATTAAGTACCATATTGCAATATTGCAATTAAAAAGAACTGTAAATGAACATCGTTGATGCAAATTTACTATAAATAGAACAGAATGTTTTACTTTTACCATTAAAATAATCTGTTGCTACTAAATATAAGTTATTTAAATGAATCAATAAATAACTAAATCGAATATGGCAACTTATGCCGAACGATGTATCCATTTAAACTGTTGCTTCAGGCGTATTCTATTCTGTCTGTCGGTTCGTTATATAGAACTATATTTTAAGAAGAATTACAAGGAAAACGTGCAACGAAAATTCTTATACGAGATGTCAGAGGGAAGATTGGAAAAGATATGCATGTACATGGACCCTTATACAAAACTCTCTACACGCGCGCAGCAAAATGAAGCTATTGTCAACACATAGCGCTTCTGAAAAACAAGCCTTACGTTAACCTTATTCCTAACCTCTAGTTCTTAACCCTCACCCCTAACCCTAACCTTGAACTCAAACCATAAACCATAACACTAAACCCTAACCCAAACCCCCTACCCTAACTCTAACCTTAACACCTAACTTTATCCCAGTAACTCTATTCCTGATCTCTTAACATTGTCCCTAACCCATAACTCTTAACATTGTCCCTAACCCATAACCCTAACTCTAAGTCCTAACTCCTGACCCCCAACCCTCACTCCTGACCTCCAACCCTCACTCTGACCCCTAACCCTAATTTTATTCAAAGCAATTCAAGTACATTTTCATTAACATCATTGCTCCTGATTCATGCGGGAAAAGGCTGTTGACACACACTATTTGATGGTTTAAGGTATTTGGTATTTGACGTTGATCAATATTGTCATTTATGGTAGCATTATTGAGTGTTTCTATTATGCTACTTTTTACATGCTCTAAGGATAAACTTCAGTATTACAGAATAAAATGAAAATGTACATCAATAAACTTAAAAACATTTACCACTAATAGATTAAAAAGACCCATAATTTATGATTTGTATCGCTATGCATGAGAAAAGATGTTTACTTCTCCAATTGAAGCAATGGAATTTCTTGTCATAATAAACTTGATCTCATCATTTAGGTTTTCCAGTTCTATAATATGTCACCCGAAAAAAACTAGGTAATTATTTTGTATCGAATATATTACAATATATAATTACCGTGAATGTTGCTCAGAACGATGTTTCTTCTTGCACATAAGACATCTGCAGCTATCTGCTGATGTGGTGTAAAGTTTCAAATTTGTGTACGTAACGTGACCGATCTGTCCCTATCTATAAGAAGGATAGTCATGACGTGTTTTCCAACTATCGACCTGTCTCTGTTCTTCCATGTTTTTCAAAGATTCTTGAAAGACTAGTGTTCAACAGATGCATGAATTACATTAATAAATACAATATTTTAAATGAAAAACAATTTGGTTTTAGGTCTAATCATTCTACGTATATGGCAATTTTGGAATTAGTTGATAAAATCAGTACTTCAGTTGAAAATAATGAAACTACAGCAGGAATATTTTTAGATTTGTCTAAAGCCTTCGACACAATTGATCACAGCATTTTGTTATACAAATTAGAGTATTACGGGTTCAGGGGAAATGTGTTAAATTGGTTTACAGATTATTTGTACAATAGGAAACAATATGTATATTACAATTCATGTAAATCCAGCTATATGAGCATTTCATGTGGTGTACCTCAGGGGTCGATTTTAGGCCCATTACTATTTATACTGTATGTTAATGATATTATAAATACTACCTCTGTTCTAGAATTTGTTTTGTTTGCAGACGACACTACTATTACCTATTCACACCCAGATATTATATCTAAATTTGATCTCATTAACAAGGAACTAGAAGAGGTCAATAATTGGTTTAAAGCAAATAAGCTGTCTGTAAATGCAAGCAAGACAAATTATATGCTACTTGGTACAAGTCGTAAAACATGTATTTGCAATGATAGTGTTAACATTGTATTGGATAATACGAATTTGGAAAGAGTTAAAAATACAAAATTTCTTGGAGTTACAATTGACGAGAACCTGACATGGAAAAATCATATCGATAACATTGCAAAAAACATGTCTAAGGGTATAGGAATCATTAACAAAATTAAACATTTCGTACCTGAGCATATTCTATATTCATTATATTGTACACTGATACTTCCTTATGTTAATTACGGTATTATAGCATGGGGCAGCACTTGTAAAACATACTTAGATAAACTTTTCAAGCTACAAAAGAGGGCACTTCGAATTGTATCAAATAGTCATTACCTAAGTCATTCAGCTCCCCTCTTTCAGAACTATAAAATGTCTACGATACCTATAATCTTGAATTAAGTACTTTTATGTATAAACATTTTACCAATCAACTTCCAGAAGCATTTCAAAAGTATTTTGTAAGGCAGAGTACTCTGCACAAGTACCACACGAGAAACAATGAAGATTACCAGGTTCCTAAATCTAAAACGAATTTCGCTCATAAAACCTTAAAAACAGCGGGCCCAATTAAGTGGAATTCATATAAAGACTATAAAGACGATCAAGCATTTCAAAACCAAAGTGAAAGATAATATTATTCTTAATTACATTTAGTATTTTATCTAATCTCCTTGTACGGCTTAAAGTAATTTAATTGTGTATCGTATTATCTGTAATATAGTTAATGTAGTATTGAATTTATCTCGGTAATTTCTTGCATATTCTTGATCACAAAACAGGCTCTTTTGGTTTTTGTTAGGGTAAATGGGGGGGGTTGACATTTTGCGGTATATCTTGTTGTTGTTGTTATTTTGAAACTTTTTTGTTGTTGTTAGGACAAGGGGTTCTTAATACAGGCCATCCGGCCTTCTGAGAACCTCCTCATTCAATGTATGTGTTTAATTGTTGTGCTGTTATATTTTATATTTGAATGAAATAAAGATGAATGAATGAATGAATGAATGAATGAATGAATGTGTCTATGTGGTTAGAAACTGTGGGCCAAACCTAAGGTCCAATTCGGAGTGCGTAGTTGATAGCTTGGAATACTGTAAGAATACTGAGAGCTTTTTTGGTTTTGTTACTCTGAACACATGTAATATGTCCTGTTTTTATAACATGGTTGCAACATGCAGGAATATGTTTGGGGAGAATCATGTACATGTCAATCATGAAAACTGAGTTGCAATGGAAATTCAAATCCTTATTTGATTCAATTCGTATTGTGTGACATGAACTGTCGGAAACCATTATAAAAGCATGCGTGACCATAATGTTCAATTTAGTTTTGAAGTAATCTTAACTAAACCGTTTTTTTCCTATTTGATATCGGGAGTAAATTATAGATTGCGAAAGTAGAAGATTTCAACATTTCCACAGGTTTAAAACAGGTCATCTAAGGAAGAGAACATGTTTCATATGAGCACAATGAAGTAAATAAAAATCACATGTTGCCATGGTAGCGATAAGGGAGAAACGCGGGATAAAAGAAGACATCGGAGAACCTTTAATATCTGTTGATTGTCTGTCATATAGACATTCTGGGCTCGAGGGTGTTTCAGCGCTTTGACATGTGTGAGGAGTGTTTAAAAAAGCTCATACTGAAAAACAAGTAATGAGACTGCATGTTCCTGACGTTAAAGTTAAAGTATGTAGGCGGAAAGTAAAACTGTACAAATACTATAAATCGGTCTAGTTATTTGTTTGTTTTTCAAGAAATTAATTTCTTTGGTATTAGGGAGTAAAGTAGTGAAAAATAAACTATCTCGTCACTTGAGATACCTTTTTAATCACTTGTAAGCTGTAAGGTTGGATCATTTCAGACATACCATGTGTTAAATGATAGTTGCTTTTATTTAAAACAACTTGCTTCTTATCATAATCATATTAGGAGAAAGTGTAGGCTATAGGATATTAACATTGCTTATTTTGATAAGCAGCAAGAAACCAAATAATCATGATTAATTCTTAGATTATCTCGATTAATTTTCTATGTGACCTATATGTTTTGATTTTTATACGTTGTTCCAGCGTCTTCATTCTTACATTACATTTTTGACAGTATTTATTGGTAGAGAGGAGAACTGTACACTCACTATGCCTAAAAGCATGTTAACTTGCAAGAATGTGAATCAAAGAACACTCGTTGCTTCAGCTATTTTGTGCTTTTCATAGATTGATGTGCATTATTTGACTCCCCACAGCCATTTGCGGGTCGAATTCACTTACCAAGTAAAAACTTACCTCGTCCATACAAAGCAAATTCCTATTTTCATCTACTTTTTTTTATAAAGAATGCAGTACATTTTGCTAGCAGATCGTATTATAAACCTGACATGACTGAATTTGGTGGATTTGTTGTAAAACATTCCTCCTTGAGGGTAACTTCATATCGATTATGAATTCGAAATTGCAGAATGTGAGTAAAGTGTAAATATTAAAGGGAGCACATTATAGATTGCGAAAGTAGAAGATTTCAACGATTCTCTAGGATTAAAAACAGGTCATCTACGAACAAAAGAAGTAAGTAAAAATCATGATGCAGTCATGTCTAAAGTAGAATTCACCACGACCTTTGCAGGACTTAAACCCCATTAAAAGCTATTAAACCAAGATAACACTCATTGATAACAGCTCAACTATGTTACATTAGATCTTCTCTGGTTAAATCCACACACACATGTGTCTGTTTTACCTGTGCAATGAGCAATGAGCTGGTACTATAGTTTCAGTTGGGTGAACGATTATAAAGCAAACGCAAGGTAACAATTACTGTGTGGCCTTTGTTCACGAAATGAGACAATACTGTGCATATTGTTAACCACATTCTTGAAAATGAGAAACATAATGGCTGTGGGCCGTAACACGGTTTGGAAATAATTTCTTCATATTTTTTTGATTTTGATGTTATCTGTCGTTTACATATCCTTCCTAAAACACCAAAGTGCGAATATTTCCAAACACCTAAATTAGCTAAAAATGTAGGACATGTTACAAAACTATATTTTCTAGAATTTTAGAAGAGTACTTTTAATATTGGCCGGTTATTTTTCACACAGCGACGTTAACTATGCAATTACCCATACTTCTAACATTGACTATTTGTAGAGGTTACGCGTCAATGGTAAGAGCACTGTGTATTGTGTATAGGAAAACGGACAGTAACTGCAGTATGTCATGTATTACCCTGGTCAGATAGTAGCGAAAGGACAAACGCGTGATAAAAGAAGACGTTTGGGGAGTGTTTAAAAAAGTTCATACTGAAAAATAAGTGATGAGACGTGTTTTTCGCGGCAAAGTAGGGCAAAGTAGGGCATGCAATAAATAGTTCCCCAGAAAACAAAAAGTACTCAAATGCAGATGATACCATTGATAGCCATAAAGAGCGTGGAGAATATAACTAAATCACTTTATCTGGTATTTAAACAAACGGGCGTAATACTACATTTGAATGACGCCCCCTGAAGCGTGTAAAATGTGCTACAGAAATCCCGTTTGGCATGTTTAAACAAAGATTTAGTTTACTTGGTTTATGCAAACCATGCAAATTGGATGGAAATGACATTTCTTATGTCTATCCTTGGGGTCCCAGCAAACACGAAACGTTTTCGACATCATTCGCAAAAGGTTATAAAAGTTTGTCAGAAAACGTTTAAATGTCGGGTTATATAAAGGGTATATTAAGGGTATAAAACGTTTTCATAACATTAAAAATCATTTTTGATAATCTACTGCTCAGCAAACAAAAATGTTTTACAGAAAACGTTTAAATGTCGGGTTATATAAAGGGTATAAAAACGTTTTAATAACATTCCAAAAACATTTTTGAAAACTTGATACAAAACATTCTAAACAGAATGTTATTTTGGGGTTGAAAAAATATTTTGCGAAAAATAACGTTTTGAAAATGTTTTCATGACCTTTATATAACCCGACATTTAAATGTTATTAAAACGTTTTGAAAAAAAAAACATTTTAAAACATTTCTGTGTTTGCTGGGTGCAAATATTTTAACATAATGTTATTTAAGTGTTGACAAAATATTTGGCAAAAAATGTTTGCAAAAATAGTTTACAATAACATTTTTGAAGACATTTTAAAAATATTGTTGTAGTGTGTTTTTATACAAAACGTTTTAAAACGTTTTCATTACCTTTATATAACCCGACATTTTAATGTCATTAAAACGTTTTTATGTAAACCAAAAGCCAAAATATAACTTATTAAAAACGTTTTTAAAACGTGTTTGTGTTTGCTGGGGTCTTCTTTATACAGTCATGGACAAAAGTTTGGAATATTTTATTTTTGTATCAAATGCAGTTTTCATTCATATTAGGAACAGATTTATTGTTCTGGATTAGTGCTCAGTAGAATTTAACTGAAAGATATGAATGTCCTTTGATGTTTACATCACACAGTTTGTCAATTAAACAAATAATTACCTGAGGAAGCGCATTACAATGGAAGGATCACACAATCGCAACACTTTTTGGTGGTCTCTTTGTATCACAAAATGAGATTAAAGACACTAGAAAACTTTTTTGTTTAAACAAACACTTAAACTCTCACTGTGACATGTTCAGATAAGTATCTTGCTTGAGAAAACACATCTCAATATTTGATGTGTCCACCCCTTGCCAGCTCAAGGTCATTTACGTGATGTGACATTCCCTCGACCATGTTTGCCATGGTCCCTTGTGGAATATCTCGCCAGCAAGCAATGAGGGCGTGTCTAAGTTTCTGCAGGGTGATTGATTGATTGTCCATATTACCTATCCTGCAGGATACTTCTGCCCATAAGTTCTCTATAGGGTTCATATCCGGGCTCAAAGCCGACCAGTCCAGGTGTTCTACATTCTCATTTTCAAGGAATTCCCTCACGCGTAGGGCTCTGTGAGCCGTGGTGTTGTCATCTCGGATCACGAAATCGTTATCGAAGTCTCTTCTTGCAAACGGAAGCATAATTGTATCAATGGCATACAGGTATTGGTCCTGGTTCATGTGTCCTTCTGGCATGTAGAGGTGTGATTTCGACCACCGTGAAATGCTCCCATACTGTGATTCCACTACCATCCCCTGGACTCTAGGAAGGATACAATCCTCAAGCAGGGCTTGACCAACCTGTCTTCGGACCTTGAATCGGTCATCTTGTATGTAGAGGGGGAACCGGGCTTCTTCACTGAAGATCACATTACGTCAGTGGCCTACTGTCAAATCCATATGTCTCTGTGACCAAAGTAAGTGCGCATGCTGATGTCTTTGCAGAAGTATCGGCTTTCTTATTGGTCATCTTGCGCGAAAACCTGCACTAACCAGTCTATTGTTCACAAGTTTCCTGGTACCAGGCGCGTTTATGAACCTGAGCTATTCTGTTCGTAGCCAAGATGCAGACTTCGTGCGGCCATTGCGGCAAAGTCTCAGGAGAGATCGGTCTTCCCTGGCGCTTGTCTTTGGGGGCCGACCTGACATTGGTCTAGGTGTAGTAGTTCTGGTCTCTCGACGTCTCTTCAAAAATTTAGAGACTGCACCTTATGTAATTCCTAAAGCGGCACCAATATCCTTCCGTTTGTAGCCGCGATTACGTAAGTCAATGACGCGGGCGTATAAATCTGCGCTCAACTCGTACTTCATGATCATGAATATCGTATACAACAGACAGATGCAACAAAGTAAAACTGGTTTCTTCACACCGTAATGCAAAAGCCAATGTAACCTTATGAATCGTATCGCTAAAATAACTGCGAAAAGGATGCCCGATGGTTCATTGGTCAGGCATAAGAAGCCATTGTCCTACATTGTGTGATATGGAATGGTACCTAAGACCTTGACAGACACCCGTGATCCATTTTGCATGGCTCACGGGTCATTGATGGTAAGAAATCTGCACTTAAAAACAGGGTTATGCAAAAAAATAAAAATATTCCATGACTGTAGAACCCGTTTTGTCTGTCAGCTTTATTTGTCTCAATATTTGATTACAAATACCGCTATATCATGCTTCCTACGACCCGCCTTAAAGTCTTGTTAATTGAGCGTTTTTACTGCTAAGTCGCCCACATTTGCAGATAATTTTCGCAGTCATATCAAGTGAGTTGAAACAATTGTGACGGTTTAGTTAATTGTAAACATACATGAACTTCAAAAAGTAATTGAACATTATGGTTAAGCATGCTTTTATAATGGTTTACGACAGTTCATATCATACAATGCGAAATGAAATCAAAACAGATGTTGACGTATTCGGCATATGATAAGATCCTTAATGAACACAGACATAATAATGCCACAAATGGATTTGTTTTACACTGCAAACAAGCAACATAATTAAGAGACACTAATAAGGATCTAAAAAGAAAATTCACTGATAGTGTTTCAGGTGATAAAGCTTGCTTTGGCCTGAAATCCAGAAAACAGGTCCAGATTCGTTGCTATTTGTATTTTTATTTAAATTAAAATGTTCAAACACCGATCACGTAGCATACTGCAATGCTCTGTATTGGAAGGTATTGATGTAAAAGAACTGTTATTCACATCGTTGATGGCAATTTACTACAAATAGAATGGGTTGTCTTTACTATCAAAATAGGCAATCTGTTGCTACTAAATATACGTTATTTAAATGAATCAATAAATAACCAAATCGAGTTCTGCAACTTTGCCACACGGTGTATTTATTCAAACTGTTGCTTCTGGCGTTTCCCATGTTATCTGTCGGTTCGTAATACAGGGTGTCTCAATAAAAATAGGCCCTATGGAAATTGGTGCATAACTTAACATATCGGCAGTAAAATAAAAAAATTCTTAAAGATTAAAAAACCATACAGTGTCTGCTTAACAATGGTGCAAAAATTATCCAAATCCGTTCACGCGTCACTGAGCTAATTAAATTTGTACAAAGAGACACATTTTTGGACCATTCCAATGGGGGTAATACATATAAACAGAAATGTGTAGTTTATTATAAAAGAAATAAAAGGAAACGCCAAGTGTTGCTGAGTAGGAGTTCAAAATCAATCAATCAATCTCCCAAAGAATGTTTTTCACATGTTTCTCTTTGGGTTAAGGGCTCGGATAGCAACGTTTGCGCAGTAATATTTGTGGGACATGAGAGCAAATCAGAAATATCGAATTGAATTCTGAATGCGAGGAATGTCCTTCTGATATCAAATATTTTTTTGAAATTTGCTAATTGATATTTTTTGTATTTTTGATACCGTATTTAACCATCTTCGAAGTAAACTTCATAAATCTAATGATATGTACACGTTTCATATTAAAGATATCGAGTTTTTCCCGAAAAGACCTATTTTTTGTGTTTCGGGGGAAAATTTTTTTATCTTCAATATGAAGGGTCAAAATTTTCATATGATATTTCCTGAAATAGAACGTTAGTAACGTGGGAACATAACAAAATACGTGCGCATAAGAAATTAATAACTGTAATTATAGGAGAATTATTAGGACTATTCAAACGATGATTGTAGATGGGGATGAGTAGATGAATAAATTTCACCCATTTTATATATAAGAAAATAAAACGCTGAAATGATGATAATTAAAAATGTCCTCTAATGGTCTTGCATTTTTCTTGAATGAAACAAATTCGAGTACTTCTCCCTGTAAGTAGGCAATCAACAAGTACATGTCTATCATTTTGATACATTTATTTTCCATATATCTTAAAATAGCTCCCATTTTGGAGAAAACAAAACCAATTAAACGTTAATTTTTGCATTCTTTAGATCAATTTGCTATGTAACCTATGTTTTGATTTGTATACGTTGTTCCTACTTCTTCATTCTTAAATTACATTTTGACAGTATTTATTGGTAGAGATGAGAACTGTACAGAATAGAACTCACTTTGCCTAAAAGCATGTTAACATGCAAGAATGTAAATCAATAGAACACTAGTTTCTTCAGCTATTTTGTGCTTTTCATAGATTGATGTCCATTGTTTGTCTCCCCATAGCCATTTGCAGGTCGAATTCACTTGCCAAGTAAAAAGTGATGTATGTTAAACATATTAAACATTATAAAACCCTTAAACTAGACGTTACTTCAGTGTATACATGTTGAGGGGCCAAATGGACTTACGGTCTTCTTGCGCTCAGGTCTTCAATTGCTCTTTCCAGTCTAGAAATAAGTACTCCAGGATACATACTTTTCAAAGTTGTAAATGGTTCCCTTTATACATTTATGGACCTCCAAACATCGTCTTTCGCGTTGCGACACATTTTTTACGCTGACCCCTCTAAATTTCAAATTGATGCCACGGGAAAACGAAATGGAGTATGAAGCTCAAATTTTCGGGATTTTACTTTCTCATCAATATCTACCACCACACAGAAAAAGAAAAAAATTGAAGAGGTGCTGCGGTGCACATCCCTGGAGTTGACATAGAATGGGCCAAGGGAGACTATTATTATAGATTGTGAAAGTAAAATATGTTAATACTTCCGCAGGAGTAAAAACAGGTCATCCACGGAAAAGAACATTCTATATGAACAAAAGAAGTAAGTAAAAATCACGTGTTACCATGGTAGCGACAAAAAGTAGCAACGCGGGATAAAAGAAGACATTGGAGAACCTTTAATATCTGTTGATTGTCATGCAGACATTCGGGGCTCAAGAGTGCTTTCATGGCTTTGACATGTGTGACGATTATGTAAAAAGTTCATACTGGAAAACGAGTAATATGACTGCATATAAGTTATAACTGAAGTTAAAGTTTATATGTTTCTCGCCAGAAAGTAAAACAGACCAAAATTAGGCCATTATGTGAAAAGTTCACTGTAGATTGAATGACGGTATTATAATCCAACCATATCCACTAAAGCTAAAAGTACTCAAATACAGAATGATATTATTGATTGCCGGGATAAAAAGCGAGCAAAATATCGCTAAACCAACGGACGTAACACGACATTTGAATGACATCCCCTGAAGCGTATAAAACGTGCTTTGCTGTCACTAATCAAATTAAACAAAAATCCCGTAAGTCATGTTTATACAAAAATGACAGTAAATCAGTTCAGTTGTTGTTGTTTTTTCAGAAGAAATTAATTCCCTTGGTATTAGGGAGTAATAAGTACAAATGAACAATATCGTCACCTGAGATACCTTTTCAATCAATTATAAGCTGGAAGGTTGGATCATTAAACCACTTTCAGCCACACTATATGTTAAATGATACTTGCTTTTATTAAAAACAACTTTGTTCTTATCATGGAAAGTGTGGGTGATATGATATTAACATTGACATTTGACATTAAAGGGATACTTTTTTGCACTTTAAGGGTATTAATTGTTACTAAATATAGAAATAATAAATCCTGCAATGAATAACCTTGCATTTTCTTGTCAAGAGAAACCGATTGTAAAATATTGCAGATTTGTTGGCCCTCGCCGGATTTTATTGGCCCTCGCCGGATTTTATTGGCCATCACCGGATTGTATTGGCCCTCACCGGATTTTATTGGCCCTCGCCGGATTTCTAAAAGTTCCTTTAACGTGATATGAATAAACACAATGAATATAATACAACTGCTACTTATATGTCATTGTTGTCCTTAAAAGCTCCGTTCGTAAGAACGCTGATGAAAATTTCGAGAGGTAGGAATAAGGTAGGATAGGTTTTAAACTTTAATTATTGAATATATTGAATGTATATATGTTTGTGATGCGATCAAGCAGAATCAGTTTGAAGAAGGCCCAGGTCAATTTTGGGATTCTTACATTTTCATTTGTAGCGTATTTAAAGTTCCACATTAGTGAAATGGACACCCCACGTCAATACGACCTTTGATTTTAAAGTTACACCAATTTGAACAATTTTAAAAAGAAAGAAACGGATAAAAAATCAGTACTTTAATTGAGTCGTTTTTAGCACACCTAAACTATATGTAAATACATTATCAACGTAGCAACGATACCTTTAGTTTAAGATATGGCTACAAAATTTGGTATAACAAAACTCGAAATCCGATCTTCTTTTGGAATCATTTCACGATTTTTGACAATGATCGAAATTGGATGGTGGTCAAAATTCAGATTACATTAAAAATTATTTTTATGTGAAAGAAGAATGTTTTTTCCTTTCCATTTTTGCAACAAAAAAAAAATGTTCGCTTAATCGCATCATATATATCATTTTATAAAACAATCAGTCATTACCGAACTCGGTATTCACGTACATTGACCTCTGTATAGCCTGAGCGCACTAATTGGCTGTGTTAAAAAAGTCAGGTCAGGTTCATGACAGATACAATTTTCATTGCATTTTTTATCATTTGTAATGAGAGATCCAGGGTCTTTTCTTTATAGGAAAAAGAAAGGACCGAATGAATTAACTAAAGCCGATGAACAACTGATGAAAGAATGAGCTTGATGGTTATTACCATCAATAAAATCATAACATATTCAAAATTAACTTTCATATTACATAAGGTTACAAGAATACAATTGCGCCATATTATATTAAGGCCTCGGATAGCGACGTTTCCACGTATTTTTTGTGGGGCCGGAGAATACATCAGACATATCGAATTGCATTTTGAATACGAGGAATGTCCTTCTGGTATCAAATATTTTTGATTTTTTGAAATTCGCGATATGAAGTGCCAAGACTAGTCTAGTCTGAAACGGTTCTGCATAAATAGCACGGGCTAAATATTAATTGGGGTGTATCGATATGGTCTCAAATAGTTTTTTGGATAGGGATAGAAAATGTGCTTTTCATAAGTTTACATTACGCTCGTATGATGTTCATAATGTTGTAAATTTGCTTGAAATGGTGGATGTTTCTGGGACAACCCTTTTTCCTTTGGCCTAAAATCATATACATGATTATGTAAATAATTCAACAAAGATTAACAAATATTTCATGATGGCACTGAGAACCCTTTCAAAACGTGTGAAAACACGGCGCCTGACGGATTTCTTTCGGGAACATATTCAACAAACGTGGGTCAGAGACATGGAAAGCATAATTAACAATATACAATGGCGGAGATATGTGCCGAGTGTTGTTTTATACAGAGATACAGGTGAATGTCTTTTAGGAAGGAACTGGGAGGAGTTCATTGCCGAGTCCTTGTACGTACTGGAAAAACAAGTGAACTACATTCTGTTAATGATAACAAACCAATCACGCATTTATTAATCATTCAAAAACAACTTATATAGGACTAAGGACATCTATCAAAATATTTAGTGGCCATGATACAACTGGATCGGTTTCGAACCCGAGACTGCAGGGCATTTACATAAGTAGGGCGCGTTTACACATAAAATCAAACAAACAAAAATATCTGAGACTTCCAAGCTCTATTTAAGAAATAAAGGGTAATGCATTATCCTTTACACAAACATAATGTGTCCGATGCAGTAAAAACGTAAATAATTATTTAAACGTTTTTACTGCCGAGGACACATTATTTACGTGTGAAGGATAATGCTGCACCGCTTATTTCTATTCTATTGCCATGAAATAGTGCGATTTAAAGAGAGAATATCACATTTTTTGCCCAATCTTTTCAAGTTGTTTACTTGAAGGTGGAGCGCCTACGCGTAGCCAAAGCGTAAGTGATAGCGAGTATTGCAGAACGCGTAACCAAGCGTAATGCTTTGCGTAGAATGCGTAACGACGCTAATATACTGCATCGCGCTTTGCTGTGTGCTGTGGTGCGAGAAGAACATAAAGTTCGTTGCCCTGGCCACTATATTGCTAATTAATGGTCTTTCACGTGACGCGTTTCAACAAATCACAGTGCGCGATTTTGAATAATGGGTCGTGGGGGTAATAGAATTCGAGATATAATGTAGTCGCGACAGCACCGTGACAAGTCTATCAACAATAACGCACTTAAAACTCGATATAAGATTTGGCCCAAAAACACAGCTTCTATACACATAGATACACAATAGATCGGTCACGTATACAGATTGGAAACTTTAACCACAGCAGATGGCATTTGTGCCAGAATAAAATGGCAAATATAGTTAATGCCATCCTCAGTGGTCGTTTCTCAAAGGTTGCAATATTTAATTGACAGTCACTGATCACGTGATTGATAATTAATGTGGTTTTTTAGTCTCTTTTTCCACTCACTTTTCAAAGTGGGGGACATAATATCAAATGTCCCTAACTCGACATTTTGCTTCCCCCATTAAAAAATAAATAAAAAGGTAAAGGAGAGAAGAAAACGAGATAAAAGGAGACACTGAGAATAGAAAAGGGAGAAAAAGTTAAATTGCACATAATTAAGTAGGCCCAAATTATAGGCCTGGGATTATTTTGGGAATTGTTGCGGATTATTGGCCCAAAAGACTTTCAAAATTACTACGGGCTCGCCGATATTCAGGGCCCATCACATTTTATCATCAAAGTCAGTATTTTAAATACGGACTTAATGCTGATTTCAACATCTATCCATGCATGGTTTAGTATTTTTCAAAGCAATGGTAATAGTGTAAAAGTGATGCCCCAAATGACTTCAATTGGACCTTCATGTTGCCAATTTTTCCAACATTTTACCCCCTTCGTATGCACAAAGAAGTTGCCATTTTCACTTCTGCTTTGGACAACCAGCACTTTGGTTTAAAGGCAACAATTAATAATAGTGAAGACTTGTTCACGAATATCTTCAATTAGATCGTCATTTTAAAAAAATTTCGGCTATTTCAATCTAAAATTTTATTTTACACAATAGTGCGTCAATAGTGGCATGATAATTATAACGGGAATTATAATAAACATACTTTTTCACCAGCTTTGCCGTCGTCGTGACGAACACGAATGTGGCTTAACACTACTATGGATGCCGCTGACTTTTACTTTACTAAGTGCTTTTAATGAGCGTATTTTAAAACTACTAAGGCTCCCACATTTACAAGCTTGACTGTTTTACCAGTCATGCAAGTGAGTCGAAATATAAATGAACTTGAAAACTAAAGTGAACGCTATGGTAAAGCGTGCTATCCGACAGCTCATTTCACAAAATGTGAATTAAATCAAAACAAATGTTAAGGTATTCAACATCTGACAAGAGCCTTTAATAGACATAATGATGTCGCAAATGGATTTGTTACTTTGCTGCCTTTACACAGTTAACAAGTAACAATATTATGAGACGCATTTAACAGGGGAAGAAGAAAGTTAATTGATAGTGTTTTAGGTGATAAAACTCGTTCTCATCCCACACCACTCCACGCCATACATAAATTCTGCCAGTCACATTTCCCCAATATGAAATTTTTTAAAAGTAAAATTTCAATTTTAATTTTACTTCATTAAAGTTTGGCGGAGGCGGGGTTCGAACTCACGGCGGCGGCGGACTGCTTTGGATACACTATGAACCCAACGCCTTAGACCACTCGGCCATTTGTCTTCTTGGAATTCATTTGAAACTTATTTGAAGGTATAATCGCAACTTCAACATAGGCCTACCACGTGACAAGCAAAGGCAGAAAACGTACCATATTTTGGAATTTTATTTGCCTAAAACATTTATGTGTATTATTAGCGCTCAATTAAGTTAACTGCGTGTTTTATACAAAAAATCCAATAATAAACAGTGATAACTGGGCGTCTGTATGGACAATACATTATATCGATTTTGACACGTGCTTGTGTCTCAGTACATTTCCATGGTCAGTAAAATACTATAGAGGAAAACCTACCATTTTCTTGTATCACGTTCGATGTTTTATCAATTACATAAAAATTCCATTTTAGACCCCAAATGTTTTTTCAGGAAATAAAAGATTAGATTACCATAAAAACGAAACAGTAATCTTTTGCCGGGTCTAATGTAATATTCACATAGGATTTTCAA
Source organism: Amphiura filiformis (assembly GCF_039555335.1). NCBI lineage: Eukaryota > Metazoa > Echinodermata > Ophiuroidea > Amphilepidida > Amphiuridae > Amphiura > Amphiura filiformis. Next base: position 24,450,785 of record NC_092633.1, on the reverse strand, counting down.
CGTTTTTTCTATCCTTATTTTTGCTCAATTAAAAAATATTTTGGCGTATATAAAATTGAAATAAAATTCTCTGCTTCTTAAACGACATCAAATGTGCCACAATTGGGTATCACGAATCGTTATATATGATGTGCAGTTAATATTCATATTTTCTTTTATGCAGAGGATGCTTCAGTTTTGACAGGAAAATATTTTCTTGAAAACCCTCTCACTCGGTTATTTTAAAAGGTAACCACGCTTCCCTAGAATGTGCAATAAATTAGCATTAAAATTTTTCTTATTCTAACAGCAAGCGTTTCTAGAATGTATTTTGGCGAAATGTGGTGTGTTCTCATCCCTATTAAGTGTATTCTTTCGGATACTAATGTACCGGCATTTATCTGTTTAGTTTGAGAAATTCAGGAAACAGGTACAGATTCGATCAAGTACCATATTGCAATACTCTGGAAAAGAACTGTAAATTAACATCGTTGATGCAAATTTACTATAAATAGAACAGGGTTTTTTACTTTTACTATTAAAATAAGCAATCTGTTGCTACTAAATATAAGTTATTTAAATGAATCAATAAATAACTAAATCGAATATGGCAACTTATGCCGCACGATGTATCCATTTCAACTGTTGCTTCAGGCGTGTACCATGCTGTCTGTCGGTTCGTTATATAGAACTATATTTTAAAAAGAATTACAAGGAAAACATGCAACGAAAAGTGTCTTATACGAGATGTAAGAGGGAAGATTGGAAAAGTTATGCATGGACATGAACCCTTATACAAAACTCTCTACACATGCACAGCAAAATGAAGCTATTGTCAACATATAGCACTCCTGAAAAACAAGCCTTACCGTAACCTTATTCCTAACCTCTCGTTCTTAACCCTCAAACCTTACCCTAACCTTAAACTCAAACCATAAACCATATACCATAAACCATAAACCCTAAACCCTAACACTAAACCCTAACCCATACCCCTACCCTAACTCTAACCCTAACACCTAACTTAACCCAGTAACTCTATTCCTGATCTCTTAACATTGTCCCTGACCCATAACCCTAACTCTAACTCCTAACTCCTGACCTCCAACCCTCACTCTGACCCCTGACCCTACCTCAAATCTCTAACGTAACACTAAATCCTTTTCTAACACCTAATCCCTAACCTTAACCCTAATCCCTAACCCTTAATCCTAACCCTAACCATAACCATAACGATAACTATTACCCTCACCCTCACCCTAACCCTATCCCATAATCCTAACCCATAGAACCTAATCCCAGCCCTAACCCTAATCCTAACGCTTACCCTATCTTCTGCGATGGTTGAATACTCCGCTGCAAAATGAAATGCTAGCATTTGGAATTGATATTAATAGGTTCAAATGTAAATACTGTTCAGAAACCGTCAAAGACGACTACTTTTTATCTGAAATTTGATTCAAAGCAATTCAAGTACATTTTCATTAACATCATTGCTCCTGATTCATGCGGGAAAAGCTGTTGACACACGCTGTTTGACGGTTTAAGGGTTTGGTATTTGACGATAATCAATATTGTCATTTATGGTAACATTATTGAGTGTTTCTGTTATGCTACTTTTTACATGCTCTAAGGATAAACTTCAGTATTACAAAATAAAATGAAAAATACATCAATAAACTTAAAACATTTAGCACTAATAGCTTAACAAGACCCATAATTTATGATTTGTATCGCTATGCACGAGAAAAGATGTTTACTTCTCCAATTGAAGCAATGAAATTTCTTGTCATAATAAAATTGATCTCATCATTTAGATTTTCAAGTTCTATAATATGTCACCCGAAAAAAAAAATGTGTATCGAATATATTACAATATAGAATTACCATGATTGTTGCGAAATTTAAGAACGAACACAGAACGAAGTTCCTTCTTGCACATACGACATCTGCAGCTATCTGCTGATATATATGGTTTAAAGTTTCAAATTTGTATACGTAACATGACCGATCTGTTGTGTGTCTATGTGGTTAGAAACTGTGGGCCAAACCTGAGGTCCAATTTGGAGTGCGTAGTTGATAGACTTGTCACAGGTCTGACGCCACTATTATATGAAACAGAGCTTGGAATGCTGTAACAATACTGAGAGATTGTTTTGTTTTGTTATTCTGAATATTATGTCCTGTTTTTATTACATGGGTGCAACGTGTAAGAAGATGTTTGGGGAGAATCATGTACATACCAATACTGAACTGTCAGAAAACATTTAAAAAGCATGCTTTACCATAATGTTCAATTTAACTAAACCATCGCAAATCCTATTTGATATCGGGAGTAAATTGTAGATTGTAAAAATAGAAGATTTCAATATTTCCGCAGGTTTGAAACAGGTCATCTAAGGAAGAGAACATGTTTCATATGAGCACAATGAAGTAAATAAAAATCACATGTTGCCATGGTAGCGATAAGGGAGAAACGCGGGATAAAAGAAGACATCGGAGATTGTCTGTCATATAGACATTCTGGGCTCGAGGGTGCTTTCAGCGCTTTGACATGTGTGAGGAGTGTTTAAAAAAGCTCATACTGAAAAGCAAGTAATGAGACTACATGTACCTGACGTTAATGTTAACGTCTCTAGGTGGAAAGTAAAACAGTAAAAATACTATAAATCGGTCTAGTTGTTTGTTTGTTTTTCACGAAATTAATTCCCTTGGTATTGGGGAGTAAAATAGTGAAAAATTAGAAATCTCGTCACTTGAGATACCTTTTTAATCACTTGTAAGCTGTAAGGTTGGATCATTCTAGACATACCATATGTTAAAAGATACTTGGGTTTATTTAAGATAACTTGCTTCTTATCATATTAGGGGAAAGTGTAGGCGGTAGGATATTAACATGGGACATTTTACTTTAAAGGGACATTCAGATATCCCGTCAATCTCACACTAAAATATTTTCCATATTAATGTCAAGAATTTTTTGCTCTTTAAGAATATCACATTTTACTAAATGTACTAATTAATAAAGCCTGCAGATTTTGTTGGGCCTCACCCGATCTCTGAAATCCCTTTAATGTGATATAGCAAGCATTAATTTACCAAAATTTATACCGTATTTAACAACACCGTCGCCTTAACAACATAGCAGCTGACCGAAACATTTCCTCTACCACTCTTGCATTTCTTTTGAAAGAAAACAAAATATAGTACCTTTATTTTTATTTTGATAAGCAGCAAGAAACCAAAGAAACATGATTAATTCTTGGATTATCTTGATTAACTTTCTATGTGACCTATATGTTTTGATTTTTATACGTTGTTCCAGCGTCTTCATTCTTACATTACATTTTTGACAGTATTTATTGGTAGAGAAGAGAACTGTACACTCACTTTGCCTAAAAGCATGTTAACTTGCAAGAATGTGAATCAATAGAACACTCGTTGCTTCAGCTATTTTGTGCTTTTCATAGATTGATGTGCATTATTTGACTCCCCACAGCCATTTGCGGGTCGAATTCACTTATCAAGTAAAAAGTGCACACCTTGTCCATACAAAGCAAATTCCTATTTTCATCTACTTTTTTTGTAAAGAATGCAGTACATTTTGCTAGCAGATCGTATTATAAACCTGACATGACTGAATTTGTTGTAAAACATTCCTCCTTGAGGGTAACTTCACATCGATTATGAATTCGAAATTGCAGAATGTGTGTAAAGTAGATATTAAAGGGAGTAAATTATAGATTGCGAAAGTAGAGGTTTTCAACATTTCTCTAGGATTAAAACAGGTCATCCACGAACAAAAGAAGTAAGTAAAAATCACGTATTACCCTGGTCAGATAGTAGCGACAAAGGAAAAACGTGGGATAAAAGAAGACATTTGAGGAGTATTTAAAAAAGTTCATGCTGAAAAATAAGTGATTAGACGTGTTTTTCGCTGCAAAGTAGGGCATATACGAATTGTTCCCCCAAAACAAAAAATACTCAAATGCAGGTGATATTATTGATAGCCATAAAGAGCGTGGAGAATATAACTAAATCACTTTATCTGTTTCAACAAACGGGCGTAGTACGACATTTGAATGACGTCGCCGAAGCGTATAAAATGTACTACATAAATCCCGTTAGCCATGTTTAAGCAAGTTTACTTGTTTTATGCAAACCATGCAAATGGGATTAAAATGACATTCCTTATGTCTAGCCTTGGGGTCTCCTTTATAGAACCCGTTGTGTCTGTCAGCTTTATTTGTCTCAATATTTGATTGCAAATAGGCCTACCGCTAGGTCATGCTTCCTACGACCCGCCTTAAAGTCTTTAATTGAGCGTTTTTTACTGCTAAGTCGCCCACACTTGCAGATAATATTCCCAGTCATATCAAGTGAGTTGAATTAATGAAACACTTGTGACGGTTTGGTTAACTGTAAACATACATGAACTTTATGGTAAAGCATGCTTTTATAATGGTTTACGACAGTTCATATCATACAATGCGAAATTAAATCAAAACAAATGTTGAGGTATTCGGCATATGACAAGATCCTTAATGAACACAGACATAATAATGCCGCAAATGGATTTGTTTTACACTGCAAACAAGCAACATAATTAAGAGACACTTTTAACGATCTAAGAAGAAAATTCACTGATAGTGTTTCAGGTGATAAAGCTTGCTTTGGCCTAAAATCCAGAAAACAGGGCCAGATTCATTGCTGTTTGCATTTTTTTAAATTAAAATGTTCAAACACCGATCACGTACTAGTATTATACTACAATGCTCTGTATTAGAAGCTATTGATGTAAAAGAACTGTTATTCACATCGTTGATGGCAATTCACTATAAATAGAATAGATTGTGTTTACTATCAAAATAGGCAATCTGTTGCTACTAAATATACGTTATTTAAATGAATCAATAAATTACCAAATCGAGTTCTGCAACTTATGCCACACGATATATTTATTCAAACTGTTGCTTCTGGCGTTTTCCATGCTATCTGTCGGTTCGTAATATATAACTTTATTTTTTATTATTATTATTAGACAGCATTTATGAAGCGCCTTATCAAAGAGATCACAGAGACTTTAAAAATTACACCTTAAATTACAACTTACATTACACATACTAAATTGCATACACTGTTAAGCTACAAATTAAATATACACATGCTAAAAAAACATATATAAACAGGTGACAAGCTCACTATCAAGAAGCAAGTAGAAAATTAACATATTGGAAAAAGGTGGGTTTTGAGTGATTTCTTGAATCTATGGATGGAAGGGAGTTGGCGGATGTGAATGGGCAGAGAGTTCCAAAGGCGCGGAGCAGCTGCCGCGAAGGCTTTGTCCCCAAGTGTTCGTTTTGTGCGTGGTATGGCAAGACGTAACTTGTCGTCACCAGATCTCAAATTCTCTCTCGATGGAATATGAGGAATAAGATAGGCCTACTCGGTGAGATAAGACGGCAGTAGTCCATGGATACCTTTATAAGCCAGCAGCATGAGTTTGAAAACTATCCGGGATTCAAGAGGCAGCCAATGGAATTCTCTGAGCAATGGAGCTGATGAATGTCTCCTATCTAATCTAAACACAATCCGCGCCGCCCTATTTTGCAGAGATTGAAGTTTCTTCAGATCTTTGGATGTGATGCCATACATCATAGCATTTGAATAGTCAAGTCTGGATAAAATCAGTGAGCGGACAAGTTTGTGGCAGTTATCAACAGTGATGTACCGACGGATCCTGTAGATGTTGCGGAGGTGGAAATTGACGGACTTCGCCGTGTGTTTCACATGTCCTGTCATTGACATCGTCTGATCAAAGACAACACCAAGGTTTTTGATGACAAGAGATTGCAATATAGTGCTGCCACCAATATTAATGCAGATGTCCTTGATATATTTGATGTTATAGTTAAACGATGCTATAAAGAACTCGGGTTTTTCACTGTTAAGTTTTAGCTTATTTCTAGTCATCCACTCACTGATTTCATTAATACAAGAAGAGAGTTTGTCAATGGCAAGTTTGATATCACTTTTGGATTTCGCATTAAACGGTAAATAAAGCTGCACATCATCGGCATACATATGGTACTTGATCTTGTACTTACGAATTTTAAGAAGAATCACAAGGAAGACCGCACTGAATATGGAGATATCTTTAAAACGTAACGCTCTTGGAGACCCATCCTAACCCTAATCCATACTCTAATCTTACCCCCTGATCACTAAATTCCTAACCCCTATATCCTTACGCTAACCTAACCCTAACCAGCTACCATAACTAATATCCCAACTCTAACCCTAAACCCTACCGTAACCATAACCTTAAACCACAAATCCTAACACTAACCCCAAACTTAACCTTAATATAAAACGCTAATCATTACCCTAACCCTGACCCGAAACCCTACCCTCTAACCCTTGAACCAAACATTAACCCCTAGCACTAACCCAAACCTTTACTCTAACCACTAACCCTAACACTAAGCCCTAACCCTACTCTAACTGTAACATAACCATAACCCTAAATCTAACCCGTCCCCTAATCCTAAACCGAACCACTAACCCTAACCCGAACCACTAACCCTTAAAGTGAACCATAACCCTAAACCCTAAATCGTATTAATAACTTTTACCATTATCTATAATTTCTTTATTATGGAACATGATGCAGTCATGTCTACAGTAGAATTCATCTCGACCTTTGCAGGACTTAACCCCATTAAAAGCTATTAAACCAAGATAACACTCATTGAAACAGCTCAACTGATTAAATCGGATCTTCTCTGGTTGTGCACAAGTGACTGTTTTCATGTGCGATATCGCAATAAAGATGGTATTCATAGCTTCAGTTGGGTAACCGATTATAAAGGAAACGAAAGGAAACAATGTTATGTGTGGCTTTGTTCACGAAATCAGACAATGTCGTGCTTTTTGTAAACCAGCATTCTTGAAAATGAGCAACATAATGATTTTTGACTTAACACGGTTTAGAAATAATTTCTTCATATTTTTGGTGTTATCTGTCGTTTACATATCCTTCCTAAAACACCAAAGTACGAGTATTTCCAAACATCTCAAATTGCTAAAAATTTAGGACATGTTACAAAACTATATTGTCTAGAATTTTAGAAGAGTACTTTTAATATTGGCCGGTTATTTTTCACACAGCGACGTTAACTAGGCAATGTACTATTACCTATAACATTAACTAAAACACCAAAGTACGAATATTTCCAAACATCTAAATTAGCTAAAATTTAGGACATGTTAAAAACTATATTTTCTAGAACTTTAGAAGAGTACTTTTAATATTGGCCGGTTATTTTTCACACAGCGACGTTAACTAGTCATATCCCCATACTGTTAACGTAGGGCTATTTGTAAAGGTCACGCGTCAATGGGAAAGAGCACTGTGTATTGTGTATAGGAAAACGGACAGTAACTGCAGTATGAATAAAGATTCATTCATTCATATCCTGACACAAAATTCTAACCCTTACCCTACCCCATATTACTAACCACTAAACTTAAACCTAATCAATACCCTAACCATTAACTCCTACCCCAAACCCTAAACCCTAACCCTAACCCTAACTAGAACTCTATCGCTAACTCAATCCATATTCCCTAATCCTAAAAACTCACCTGACCCTAACCATAACCTAACACTCTAGGCTAGTCATATGCTAAAGATTTAAAGTTAAATTTGATCTTCAGTTGGTGCATCATCGTCAGTATGACTGGGGTTATATTGGACATTCAATTAAGAAATGATTTCAATCTATCATCATTAACTATATCATAACCACGGTTATTTGATGGCATGTAAAACTGAGTCATTTTAAAGAAAAGTTGAACAATGGTGGCGCTATTTATCTAAAATCTTGTTTGCATCTTTACAAGGGGTAGACACTTGTAAAATGGTATTAGAACATTAACAAATGACAAGGGAATTTAAAAAACCAATTATCATGAAATGTAAAGGATAACTCATATACTTACTCATATAATTTGAATTTAAAATAACGTAAATTACGCCCTCAATTTGCACACAAATGTACAATTTATAGAATTAAAATTACCACAAGAAAGCAGCATATCTTTTGGTATTATTCAGGTCTAGAATTGCATTATAATAATGTTTTGTTAGAAAAATTAATAAATGACCACATCAAACAACCGTGTAACAGAAAAAGATAATGAACTTTTTACTAGTAATGAAGGTGAAGAGAGAAGTTTAAAATTCGATTACACACATTTTCTTTACTAGAATTGATATGCTGCATTTAAGTTTTACTTTCGATTGCCCTTGTATGTTGTAATAGGGAAGGGAAACGTACTATGTTTGGTATCTAAATAATTGCACGAATTTACTCTGCTGAATTTGTATTTTGATTTTCCCTCGGCCAGTCCTTGTAAAAGATGACGGTTCAAAATGATACCGAGCCCTTTTGGACACCCTATACATTAACCCCTACTCCCTCTCTGCTTTTTGAGTGAAAGGAGAGAAGGAAGAAAGGAAGACGATGAAGAGAAAAGTTCTTTTCCCCGCCCAGGAATTGATCCACCGACCTCTCGGGACTTGGGTGCCAACCAGCAGTAAGCCACGCGTGTGACCGGCGTCCGGCCAACGGGTTCGTGCCTATTGTAGTTTGGCATGTTTACGCAGTTGGATCACGTGGGATGCATTGTCTTGCAGTAGGTGGTTGATAGACTTGTCACGGGGCTGAATTTGATGGATTTGTTGTAAAACATTCCTCCTTGAGGGCAACATCATATCGATTGTGAATTAGTTAATAAATGCAATTGAAGATCTGAGCGCAAGAAGACCGTAAGTCCATATGGCCCCTCAACATGTATACATTAAAGTTTCGTATAGTTTCGTAACTTTAGTGTATACATGTTGAGGGGCCAAGTGGATTTACGGTCTTCTTGCGCTCAGGTCTTTAATTGCTCTTTCCAGTCTAGAAATTATAAGGGAGACAATTATAGATTGTGAAAGTAAAATATTTCAACACTTCCGCAGGAGTAAAAACAGGTCATCCACGGAAAAGAGAACACTTTTATATGAACAAAAGAAGTATGTAAAAATCACGTGTTACCATGGTAGCGACAAAAAGTAGAAACGCGGGATAAACGAAGACATTGGAGAACCTTTAATATCTGTTGATTGTCATGCAGACATTCGGGGCTCAAGAGTGCTTTCATGGCTTTGACATGTGTAACGATTATGTAAAAAGTTCATACTGGAAAACAAGTAATATGACTGCATATAAGTTATAACTGAAGTTAAAGTTTATGTTTCTCGCCAGAAAGTAAAATATACCAAAATTAGGCCATATGTGAAAAGTTCACTGTAGATTGAATGACGGTATTATAATCCAACCGTATCCACTAAAGCTAAAAGTATTAAAATACAGATGATATTATTGATTGCCGGGATAAAAAGCGAGCAAAATATCGCTAAACCAACGGACGTAATGCGACATTTGAATGACATCCCCTGAAGCTTATAAAACGTGCTTTGCTGTCACTAATCAAATTAAACAAAAATCCCGTAAGTCATGTTTAAACAAATATGACAGTAAATCAGTTCAGTTGTTGGTTTTTCAGAAGAAATTAATTCCCGTGGTATTACTTGGGAGTAATATAGTAAAAATGAACAATATCGTCACCTGAGATACCTTTTCAATCAATTGTAAGCTGGAAGGTTGGATCATTAAACCACTTTCAGCCACACTATATGTTAAGTGATACTTGTTTTTATTAAAAACAACTTTTTTCTTATCATCAGCTTATTACGGGAAAGTGTGGGTGATATAATATTAACATTGACATTTGACATTAAAAAGGGATACATTTTGCACTTTAAGGGTATTAATTGTTACAAAATGTAGAAATAATAAACCCTGCAATGAATAACCTTGCATTTCTTATCAAGAGAAACCGATTTCAAAACATTGCAGATTTGTTAGCCCTCGCCGGATTTTGTTGGCCCTCGCCGGATTTCTAAAAGTTCCTTTAACGTGATATGAATAAACACAATAAATATAACACAACGGCTACTTATTTGTCATTGTGTTCCTTGACAGCTCAGTTCGTAAGACCGCTGCTCGGGATACCTAGGGGTTCCAAGTTCAAATCCAGGTAGAGGATGAAGAATTGTGTCTTCCTTGGCAGTGACGTAGCGTTATAGGGGCACGGGGGCACGAAAAATGGCTTGTGTCCCCCCATGGCCCCATCAGACCTGGTGCCCCCAATCATGGTCGGTGCCCCCCCCCACTGTTCCTTGTCCTACTCCAGGGAAAGAGTCGTGAATACCAGTTGCATCTACGATCTCTTTGTCAGATACACACACTACACAAAATTATTGCAATATTGATGCAAAAAGAAAAATTCAACAACGACATGTAAGTTAAACATTCATCCAATATCCTGTCGATGTCACATGACTCACTGGATGGAAATATTGTTTGCATGAAATATCATAAGAAATAAAGGATGACCTTGAATCGCACCAATCATTACGTATTTAAATGCCATTATGTGTTTTATGGAGTTATCATGTGACATTATTATGGCAATTGAAATTGCCGAGTCCCCAACTCCTACAAGATGTCGGCCATCTTTAATTGTTCTTTCTGTCCAATCACCACTTCGTGCAACTTTCTTCCACAACGATTTTCCTGGTACCTTATAGAAACCAATTAAACCATTTGGCGATCATTATAAAGGCATTTGGATATTTTGTGAACTAAAGTTTGTTCGTCTTCCCATTCAAACGGATTTCCGTTTGCCTGAAATTTAAAGCACTGGAAAAAGCGCATGATGTCCCCACTAGTGATACCCTTCATCCAATTTTAGCCTAATCTTACGTATAACATGCAAAGAACAATACGCCATGTGCAATCGACAGGATTTAGGATGTGTATTTGGGAGGGCGAGTTAGCGCAGCGGTAATTCCCTCGCTTTGCACCACTGAGGTCCCGGGTTCAAGCCCCGGTGCGGCCCAAGGACTCATTTTGTGCACTTGGTTTATCCCGATTCCATGCTCGCTCTCGCAGGTTTTCTCCGGGATCTCCGGTTTCCTCCTGTATCACAAAAATCGGTGATTAGTTGTTTGGTTATCAAAAACTTCCTTCACCCAATGGAATTTGGGGAAATGCACAGATAATTGGTGGATGTTACAATCTAAATGCGGATAGGTGTGCGCCGTTCGGCAGCAACCTAGTTGATGCGACCTGATTGTGATGATTCACCATTGCAGCGAAATTACAGCGCTTTGGGTCCTCTAAGATCTGGAGAAAGGCGCTTTATAAATCCAAAATTTATTTTATAATTTATTTATTTTAAACTCAACATGAAAACCGTAATTCAAAATTCAGGTTTATTTACAGTGACAGTTGAATGCTCTGCTGCTATATGAAAGATAGCATTTGGTATTCATATTAATATGTTCAAATGTAAATCAAGTTCACGAAACCTTATTCTCATGGACTGAAATCTCTCTGAAATTTGATCAAAATCAATTCAAGTATATTTTCATTAACTATTTGCACTTCAGAGGCAGCTTCTTTAGCTTCTTTATCGGTCAGTGCTCCTCACGTATGCAAGAAAGCTATTGACACACAGTATTTGATGTCTTTTAGGTACTTGGTACTTGGTAATGATCAATATTGCGCGGCTTTAGGGTAACATTATTGAGTATTTCAACTATACTACTTTTTACATGATGAACATGCTAAGCGCAGGGATGCAAATTGCGATTTCTTCCTCAAGAGCAAGGTTTTAGGCTCAAGATTTCCTCAATCATTCCAGACATAAAATAGTTTTATTCTGCACTTCGAAAGATGAGAATGGAAACATAGCAGGTTCTTTAAAGAGACTCTACTTGTAAAGTATTCGATTTCCAAAAAAAGGGCTTTGTTGGGAAAAAATGTGCGCACGTAGCGCGCAAAATTCGGTATTTTACACTAGTTTGGCCCCATAATTGGGGTAAATTTTGGTGGGACACAGGCTCCTTTTCCCTTTCGTTTGCTTTGCCCCTCCATTTTTCTCTGCCGCCGCCTCTTCCTCTTCTTCATCTTCTTTCCTCTTTTTCTTCTTTTTCTGTCTTTATTTATTAGCATCAAAGGACATTTTTGGTGGGACAACACCTTGAGTGCGCTTTGAAAAGCTTACTCCCAAAAAACCCCAAAAGTATACATTCTACTTAATGATCTTGATATAATGTTGATAACAGATATTAACTACTTTAGTAAGGATGACATCAATTAAAGTTTAAACAGTCATTCAACTCAAAGATAATTAAGAATAACTTCAATATTGCGACATGTGAAGACACGCGTCTTCATCAATAAAGCATTAATCGTAACGGTAACGCCGTCATAACAGAAGTTCTCCTGATGAAGACGTATGACTGTCTTCACGTTAAAATATTGAAGTTAATCTCAATTAGTTTTACGTTGATTGACTATTTAAACTTTAATTGTTGCTTTAACTTCCAACGCGTATGAAAATTCACTCTAATAATGATGACATGGTTATTTTATGCTAAATTTTTCTGTGGAAGCAAACCTTTTGGAGGGTGATTGTATTCCACAGCCCTAGCTACGATTTTCTTTCGCACTTATACTTTTTCAGTTTAACTTTCAAATATACCCAAGCATATTCTGAGATACAATACATGCAAAGTCTGAACTCCATTTGCCAAAAAATCATACGATGATTTCACACGATGATCTATGGCATTGTCCCTTAGTCCAAGCCTACCCACACCAATCAATACCTGAATTTTGCCTCCCACCACCGCACCACCCCTTGCAGCACAAACTGGGTGTGGTACGTACCATTTCTTGACAGAGCTTCCTCAATTGTTACCAAGGAGGAGGAGCTTAACCATCAATTCAACAACGTTCACAGATCTTTAGCTGTATATGGATACGACAAATGGAGATTGGACACAGCTAACAACAAAACCAATACCAAACATGTTCGCAATAGCGACTCGGTGCAACAAGTCAAGGGCTCGGTTACCATCCTGGCCGGTGTTTCGGATAGTCTGAGGCGGGTATCTCATGCATTGTAACCCATGTCAAGCCCCAGAATACTATACGTTCCCTTCTTGTACTCCTAAAGCTATATCATATTTGACGTGTCTTGTCAAAAACAGAAACCTTTCGGCAGGTTATCAAGTTTGAGGTTTTTATATATCTTAAATAACTTTAATAAGAGATAACTTGCTCCACAACGCCGTTTTCCCAATGAAATTTCTTAGGACATGAAATATCTTAGGACATTCCTAAGCCAAGATATTGAGTTCGTAAGTTATGGTATTATAAAATTGGCAATTGAGATATCGGCCTTTAATATTATTGACAATGTTTAGAGTAGAAATGAACTTCAAAAATGTCTGACAAAATACAAGATACTAGTTATATTCTGGTCTGAAACTTGTATATAATACTTTAAACATTATTATCACCACAATTTTGTCAAAAACCCAAATTGTGAAAAAAACACTCCGGCAGATTTTTGGCTAGTTCTCTATTTACGACCCTGCCTAAAAGTGTCTGCTTTCGATATATATACCACGTCACATATGTCACCTATGGGAAAGTGCCAGACCATTAAGGGCGTACTACACCCATATATTGGTTTGATTGGTCTAAAAAAAATTTTTTCATTTATAGCTAGGCGATATATGCACGGATCATGTGAAATAAAAAAAATTATGAAAAAACTCTTGAAAGTGTCCTTTTCACCTATTTGTCTTAAAGTTGATTGGTTGATAAGGACGCTTATTTTTTAGCGATAGTACCAGGCGGCATAGGAAGCGCAACACGTGACGTACGAGGCTGGCGAAGATACAGGGCTGACGGCCCCATTCAAAATACACGGTTAGCAATTACAAATGGAAAATTAACATACTTGCAGTGGGGTACTTTGTCGAACCCCGATGGTTTTAGAGTAAGATAATTTTGCTTTTACACCACATAACAAATTTAGAATTGTTTGTGAAGATTTCATAATTATGTGTTAATCCAATGGCGACCTCAAAATTGGCGATATCACTTCCATCACCGCCTGGATAGTACGTAGTCAATCTCCATTGGTACCGATTGTCGATCTAGAGCAGTCAGGGGGTGGGGGCCGAATTTTTAGAAAAAAATAAAATAAAATGTAAAAAATGGTTGCGGAGCTGATAGCTTGCGCGACGCAGGGGTTGTCTGAGGGGGATGTTCTCCTCAGAAGTAAGAAACTTGTGCAAAATGAAGATCTAATTGAGTGGTGGACAAAGTGTACAATTTTAGTTGAAAAAGCCACAAATTTGTAAAATTGATTCCCTATAAATTGTGTTAACATAGGAAATTTGCAAATGTCGAAAGAAGAGCGAAAATGGTCATATGTTTATCCACTACGCTGTCTGGGGACGGATGTTCCCTCCTGAGAAGTTTGAAAAATTTGCAAAATGAAGGTCCAATTCAAGACATTTGGTGCATCATTTTTACACCATTCAAATCAATTGCTTAAAAAAAGGGCCCGAACTCAATTTGCAAAATTTGAGATTCGTAAACATGGTTAAAGCCGTGCATAAATCGCCGGGATGAAGTCGGTAGGAATAATGACTTTGGTGGCAAAATGTGACGGACCCTGTATCGGCGGGGCCGCACTAGTAATTTTCACATGCTTTTAGGATGCGGACCCGCCTTCAAGCCCAATGCCTAAAATAATCGCAGGCCATTATTATAGGACCTACTTCCAATCGACCCGACTACTGCGGGTTTTATTAAGCATAGCCCTACTCAATTACGTGAAATTTAACCTTCCTTTTCTCTCCTCCTTTTCTCCCTTTTCTCTTCTCCTTCCCCCCCCCGTTCTCTTCTCTTCTCTTCTCACCTTTCCTCTCTTTGGGGTGTAGGGCCAGTCGGCGCTCCCCTGAATCCGCGCCTGAAATGAGTAGGATGTGTTTGTTCAGGGGATGCGGGATACGTGTGGCTGTAGGCCTACCACATTAATGAACTAAACTTACTCTTCGTGGGATTACGAATCGTAAACACAAACAACACAGGTGATAATAAAACCAGTAACAAACATCACTTTAATCAACTAGATGCAACAAGTTTACAACTTTCTTTTTAAAGCCTTAATGTACGATCGTTTTAAATTTTTAGATTTTTCTTTTTTTCTTCCAAAATGATAAAATAGTTAAAGGCACATTCTCCGATAAAGCGTTCAAAAAGCCAAATTTGTGTCGCCCATGGTTTCAAGTCGTATTCAGACTTGTTTCGTCTGAAAGAAATGACTTTTTTAAATATAACTAATACTTAGGAGTTGCTTTCTAAAATGTGTGGGGCTAGAGGTTCTAACATGCCTAGAAAGTATAAAACAATAAAGCTGATTATGCATATCCATTGTTTTCCTCCATGTCGCCAGCCAAGGTGCGTTCCGTATAATGTGTCCCTGTTCGCTATACATGCGCGCATAATAATGGATTATAGGTACTATTCATTAGCTGGTATCATGCCCTAATTATAAAGTATAAAACATCACAACGCAGGTTATTAACTTTTTCCAACAGGTCTTTGAGACTATGTCGCCAATATTGTTCACAGATACGTTACCATATTTCTAATGGATAGCAATCTGTCAAAATAACTAGCAATATGAATGTTCTCATATGTGATGGATCAAGCAGGCTCCATAGTTATATTATATATGTGGTACATAACACAATGGTTTCAAAGTAAAAAAATCAGGTCTATTAACGGCAAAAATCCTGACGTTACGTTCATGTCGTCACAGATACGTTACCTAAATTCTACTCCCCTCGGAAAAAACGCTGTGATAAATGAAGCCAAATACCATACCAGACTTTAGTACTTTGGGTGATGACTGATCAAGTATAGTATTAAGTCGGTAAGTTTTTACACTTGCACGATTAAGACAAAAGTGGGAAAAGGCTTCACAGATACGTTACCACTGATACGTTACCACCAATGCGTACAAGTAATATTGCTCAAAAATTAAGTATTGTTGAAAAATCACCCATGCATTGTTTTGTGCTCTGAAACTATTAAAGTTTACGATTCTGAATGATTTTCATGAATTCTTCGTGGTTGGAATTTTGCAATTTGCGAGACCAAACTTGGACGCTTTATCGGAGAATGGGCCTAAAGGCCCATTCAGTGATTTGCTCATCCGGACGATAGTAAAAATCATCAAAATTCAGATTTTGGTACCTTTGTCATTGTCATAGATGTGCCAAACATAGCCTGCGAGTGGTTCAGCCGAAAGACATTTTACACGAATCTGTAAATTTAGATACTGACAGTATCTAAATTAGCTACGTGTATTTGAATGTGGCTTCAACTTCGTCAGTACTGCTGGTTTTTTTTGGTTTTTTTGTTCACGGCAGTGAACATTTCTCCCACTTGAACCCATATCTCATATGCATAGTTTATCCCTTACATACACTGTCTTGAATAACTATTGTAGCCCATCAACCTGTTGTTATGAGGCTAGGAAATAATTCCTAATGCCTCATACCCAGGTTTGTATCCCTTTATCTAATCCGGCCCCACATGACGAGGACTTTTTAACATCTTATCTTGTATTGAGACAATGGCAGCCAGGACTATTTTGTTGCCTTTTTTCTAAGCATGTTTACTATTGGATTGAGCCATCACATGATTATAATAGGCTTTACTGATTGGTGGGTAAGGTCAATGCTATTGTTTATTTTGTGATAAGGCTGAGCATATTACTGCATATATGAAAAATACACTGCTATTTTGATACAGGCGATTTACTCAATTCCTTCCAACTGACAAAACTTAATTCCTGTTATCTACCAAGTAATGTGTGCTTATCTAAATTGGATCCCAAATAATTATTGGGCCAAGGTTTTAATCTGCATGGTATTAATTGAATTTCAATAAGCTATGATAATGAGTTTCTTTCTGGATGGAGAGTTATATAGCCAGAGTCAGGATGTAGGAGTCATTATGCCTCAAATCACTAATTTATTGTAAAATCAGTGCAGAGTAGGTTAGATATGAAAATGGAAAGTTATAGAACAAATTACTATGTACCTGATCCGTGAACTGTGTCTTTTTGAAAGACTCTTCTTGTTTCGTTTTATGCCAAATTTGAAATTTCAAAAATACCAAATGACAATTTGAATGACTTATCCTTCAAACAATTTTATTTTTTTACACTTGCGCTGAATCACTGAATGGGTCTTTAATATGCAATCATTATGAAAGTTCCCAATACATTTGGAGGCGAAAAACATTGGAAATTTGAAACAAAAAAACAACAACATAAATTTCACCTCTATCACTCGAAATATCTCGCACATATCACGCCATGGTATGCCGCTGAGTGTATATCCCATAGACAATCCCGGGGACATCGAAAATCCATTGGAAATCACTATACCACACAATTTATTCTCTACCTGAAGTCGAGAATGAAAGATTAGAATATTTGCTTATAATTATTTGTTTTCAATTTTCGATTTTTTTTTGTTTTCAATACGTTTCATAATAATACATTTTATTTTTTCTATATTCTGTCAAAAAGCTTCAAAAATAAATCAAAAGTGGCCTATCGTATGGCCGATACCAATTAATGGTATCGACCAACCGGCGGTATCACCCATCGAGTATCGCCCAGCACCAAAATCCAAATGAAACACAGACGTAAAATGGCGACGGTCAGTACAGGAATATTTAGCTGGCAGAGACAGTTGTTTAAAGTGAAATGGACCGGATTAACGTGCCTGATGTAAGTAAACTCGGTGGCATATTAATTATGCTCCAACAAACACTGTCAACGTCCCCACTTTAGTTGATTCTGTGCAACAAGTTGCCACAAATTAACGTGTCTGTCCCAAACACATGTGATTATGTAGCGTTTTACATTATAATTCAGTGTTGGTGTTTTACTCAGACATTGTCAGATGGCGACCCTAAACATCGCCTATTACTAAAAACCAACCATAATATTATCATTCAGATTTTACTGTTTCAAACCTGAAACAGATGTGCTGGCTAGCGAACACAAATTTTGCATATCATTGTCAACTGGAAGGGAAAAAAGTACGTTTAATTTCATTGATAACAGAAATTGATGCATATTTGTGTTTTCAAAGCTGTGTATAATTAGTGAATTTCCCCAAAAAATAAATTTTAATACTTTTAGAGCCGGACATTGGTGCTAAATATGTGTGTGTGAACCGATTCACGGCAGCAATTCTGAAATTCAAGATATACTCCTGGTTATGAATGTCATGTAAGCTACATTAATACCGATGCCACCAATAGAACGAGAAGATTTGCCCCTTCGTTTTGATTACCACTTTGTCCATTTTTTTTTTTCGAATTTCTTCACAAAATTCAAAAATCCCGCAAAAAATGTGATGGGTGTAGTACCCCTTAAGGGATGTGCCTATAGGAATGAAGACCAAACAAACAAATTCTTGTTTATGCCGTAATATGGTAGTCTTTTAACCCTTTCACAACTTCAGCTATGTAACTTACAAAAAATCCCGCTAAAAAGTGGTTCTTTTAATTTTAGAAAATACTTTAAAAATCGTCTTGGAATTTTCGTACTGATCGTACTATAAATGACCACACTATAGACTGGGATTACATGTGACGTCATTGCCAGGCAATAAGTCTCTATTGTTCCTTGCCCGGAAATATGCACATGCACGCATCATGATGTGCTAAGGGACGGTCCTTTTAAAACGCCCGCCAGATCACGATAAGGCCATTGAACTGTGTACTGGTCATACGTATTCGCTGAAGCATAACAGCCTGCACGGTCCCTTAGCGACTCATTAATAATGTGTGGGAATAGGTCATGGACGACAATATGATAATTTCAATCCTTTCTTTGAGGTCAATAGATGAAAGAAAGACCTTCAATCGCACAGGTGCGTGATTGTAGATAATATTTTATCATCAAAAATGCTGGCATGGGATATGTTATGGAGGGTATGTTACGGGTCTGCATGAAGCTAGAGATATAGTTTCATGTTCAATGTAATCAATTAAAAACTATAGCTGGATATCAAAAAAAATCGCGAGGCATTCCTTCTTGTTATGGGCGACAAGTATTAATGTTGATATCATTATGACAAAATCCATCCCTTCTCAATTGATTAGGCTTTCTTTTCGAAAAATAAATCATAGGGCCTAGAAGTCATGATATAGGCCTAACCTAAATCCATATCCGGTATGCGGAAAATTCAGCAACTCAAAGTTAGTAGTTATTGATTTATTGATCAAATATTGGTTTTCCTCATTTTTGACTGTAACTCCACAACTGTTGTCTGTGCTGAAATAAAATTTCCAGTGCAGTAGTTGTAGTCCTTGCCCCTATAATATACATATCTTACTTGTCCCCAATGCGCTAAAATTTTAAAGAAAAATGCAAAAATAGGCACAAATTTGGGCAGGGGTGTAGTACCCCTTAACAATAGCATCACTTAATACATGCCTACTAAGATCAAGATAATATTAACCTTTCTGGTCGTCCCAGAAAGCTTAAAAATTAATATCGCATCTGCACATATATTAAATTGATAATAGACAGGTTATATTTTGGGTTTTGGTTTAGATAAAAACGTTTAATAACATTACATGTCGGGTTATATAAGGGTCATGCAAACGTTTTTAAACGTTTTGTACGAAAATACACTACAACAATGTTTTCAAAATGTTTTCAAAATGTTATTGTAAAATATTTTTTGCAAATATTTTTTGCCAAATATTTTGTCAACGCTTAAATAACATATTATGTTAGAATATTTGCAGTAGGTTATGAAAAAATGTTTTTTAATGTTTCGTTTTATATCTTTGATATCCTCTTTATAATGTATAACCCAACATTGAAACGTTTTCTTGAAACATTTTCGAACCTTTTGTGGATGATGTCGAAAACGGTTTGTTTTTGCTGGGATGATAAAGTTTAAATCAGTACCTTTTACAAACGGGACCATGTTTCAAAAAGTGAGCCGAGGTGGATGGCTTTTAAAACTTGCTGTTTTCTTTACGTTGTCAACGTTTTTGGTAGATTTACACTATGCGTGGAGCATCTCTCACAACAAACCTAAATAAAACTTTCAAATACAGGACAAAGCTATGGACAGACACGAAGCAAACAAGAGGCATAAAGCCAAAAACAACAGCAAGTACAGGAAATCTAAGAGACTGTTTGTATGACTGAAGTGATGCTCTAGTAGCTGTAGGAGATTGTTCCAAGCAATAACTGCTGAGTAAACGAAAATCCCACGCCATGTTTGTCACCAATAAAAAATAACTGAAATTTTATTTCATCTCACTTTCATTTCATGAACGTATGTTTTACGTGTCTCCGGTTAATGTTATGGTTACCAATATATGAAAGATACCTTTAACGAGCATACTATAATACTATTCCAACTGCAAACATGGTGTTTATGGAACTTTTATTTTTTATCTTTTCTATAATGGCAGATAAGTCTTAGAGTGCAAACAGAGTGTGATGTAAAGTTGGTGTCTAAAAGTTGTGTATTCTGCATAACTTTCAACGAAATTTTCAACACTCTACTGTAAATACTAAGGAATTATACACTCAATGCCGTTTCAAACTCCACAAAAAACAACAACAAAAAACCAAACAAACAAACAAACAAAAAACACACACACAAAAAAACACAAATGACCACAGTCAACTGAGACATCTTAGTATGGGCTAAGATCCGCAATTTCGAATTGACGAGGTGACTGAAGAAATATGCAATTAACCACTAGAAATAAATCCATAGATTTTATACAATGTATCAAATGTAGCAACATGGTGACATCGCAGTTTGTCAATCTGCCTGTCCGTTTCATTATTAAAAATGTGTTTTTAAGTACTAAATATCCGCGGTGTTAGTTTATCATTGCATATTCGCCACTTTGTTTTTCTCAGACGATCGTAATATAGCTCACACTTTTACAAGTAATGAGACAGGCATATAACTGACGTTAAGTTTGAAGATGTTTTTTCGCTGGAAAGTATAAAAACATTAGGGCATTATGTGATATTTTTGATTGAAGATTGAATTACAATATCATAATTGCAATATATCTACTAAAGCAAAAAGTACTCAAATCCAGATGATTTTATTGATTTGCAGGATAAAAAGCAAGCAAAATATTGCTAAGCCACTTACGACATTTGAATGGGAATCTCCCGAAGCGTGTTCAACGTCCTTACCTGTCGCTCATCAAATTAAATACAAACTCTCCAAAGCCATGTTTAAACAAAAATGGCAGTTCATCCGTCTCTTTTTCCTAAGATATAAATCCCATTTGTATTTAGTATAATAGTGACAAATGAACACTCTCGTCACTTGAGACCTTTTCAATCAATTATAAGCTGGAAGGTTGGATCATTAAACGACTTTTCAAACCACACTATATATTAAGTGATACTTGATTTTATAAAAAAAATAATTGTTTCTTATAATAAGCTTATGGTGTAGGTGATAGACAATTATCCTTTGGCATTAAAGAGACATTCAGAGATCCAGTATTCCTAAACTACAATATTCTCCAAAAATGTTGTTTTTGCTGCACTATTAGGATATCTATTGGAGTCTAATAAAAAACGAGTTCCAACAAATAATGATGATATTTTAAAATGTACTTTAAACCATCATTTAGTATTTACATATGTCAAAGGCACGTCAATTTGCTTAAATTTAACGACATCTTATACCGTGGACCCCATAATGTTTAACATTCATGAATGTATCTGTGTCTATGTATAGTTTTTAGTATATCAACTCCAAGTCTTGAAGCTGCTTTTTGCTGAGAAATGGCAGGCCATTTGTTTTAACATTTGGGGCCCTGGAGCCCATAAACATCAATTGCTATAAGCCCATTCGGGAATTTGAGAGCAGTTTGGGGACAGTTTGGGGACAGTTTGACCTCTGACATATCTAGTAAATTTCTGTAAAAATTTTAAATAATATTTTGTACGCACAATATATAATTTTCCCGATAGGTCAGAGGGTAAAGTGTCCCGAAACTGCAAAAACGGTCACACAATGCATTGAAAATTTCAATGCCGGTGGGCTTATTAGTGTACCAACTCAAAGTGCTGTAGCTATTTATTGCTTTATTTACTGAGAAATGGTCGGCACTTAGTTCTAACACTAGTAGTTTGGGTCGTGGGCCCAATAACATTTAACACACGGGGTTCATGTACTTGTGTCAATGTAAAATATTCAAGGGCTATTAGTGAACCAACTTAGAGTTTTAAAGAAGCTTTTTAATGAGAAAACCACGTGCATTGTACATACATTGTAAAATGTTAGTGGAGCTTCAGCCTGAATACAATGATAAGCCTATTATGATTTGAAATTTAGGTCAATAAAGTGTGAAATTGGGCAATGTAGGGGAAGATCAACTTTCAAGTTCGCAATGCTCTGCCATGGCACATTTGTTTTGTAGAGGGACTGAGCGATTTGATCTGGCCTCAGTGGCAAAGATTGCGCAAATTTAATGATGTATTTTCTGTACGCTCAGAAAGAAATTCGTTATGATCTCTATCAAGAATAATTTTGCATGATTTTTTGTGACTCTCTCACGATATGTTACTTGAGCCTTGATTAAGGTAAAGCTTGCGAGGTGAAAGTGATTTTTTGAAATATTAGTCCTATTAAGGGATCTAAAATGAGCGTTTATTGCGTTTCGACAGTATTTTTTGTGGGACATGAGAGCACCTCAGACCTATTGATTAAGGTAAAGCTTGCGAGGTGAAAGTGATTTTTTGAAATATTAGTCCTATTAAGTTCATATTTGGTCACAATGATACTCATGTGAAACCAGTTTGAATTTAATCAAGCAGCATTTCAAAACCGAAAGTCGGATTCAAATTAAATAAAAAGCATTCGATAGCTAAGATTATACATTTTTAAATTATCCAAAAACCTCAAAATGCAATTTTTACTCCTATTTCCTGTTTTCACCTTGCAAGGTTTACCTTAGAGCGGAGTCCCAAACTACATGCACATACTCAAGCATAGGTCTTACATAGCCTTAGTTAATAAGTAGGGCTAATTAGTATATACAAACAACAGCTTACAATTCTTAGCCTTTTCTTACATGAGTCCACCTGAGGTCGAAATTGATTTTGTATGCACGTATTAAACAAATTAATACTTATGTCCCATTAAGACCACTGCATGCGTACAAAAACTACCCCATTCTCTCACTTTCTTCAGGAACAAGTATTTATAAAAATCCATTCTGTTCCACTTACATTGACAGATGTGTTGTTTTATGAACCAGACTTCAGCAAGTCAACAGGAGAGTATATACGTCAATTTTTTGGGGAAAAATGCGCACGTTGGCGTACACCAAATCTCCTTCATTATCGCGTAACATCTCACATAATATGTGATATTATCATTATCACATATGATAATGATATTTGATATTATCATTATCCATAACATCTCACATAAATTATTAGATTTCTATATACATGTACATAAGCATTCGGTATGGAATTTTCATACATTTTCATCATTTTGTACTAGATATTCCACCTACTTATTTTTCAATTATCATTGTACGGAATATCAGATCTTGACTAGTTATTATATTTTGCTTTGTTTCAAATTTATATTAATAACTTATCACTTCTCAGAATTATTATTTTGCTTATCTTCAAGACTTTTAAAAACAACGGCAACCCAGCGACCCAATGAATCTTAAAATGCAGAGACTAGACATATTTACCATGCAGGGTAAATGTTCTGTCAGGCTGTAAACACGTGGAAAACATATAATAATAAACATTGATAATCTGCATGCTCAAAATGGTATACAAATAGTAATAAAAGTCAAACTACTTTTGTGTCGTATTTTGCCATTACATGTTCTACCGACCTTATGGCATCTATGCATAATGGCTACACTGTCCTGCAAATAGTTATTTTGTTTTATTAATGTAGCCCCACTAGTTTTGCTTTCAGAACATAACAGCTATATACTTATATGCTATTGGCCTCTTCGGTAGCTCATTGGTAAGAGCACTGTTCTGGATACCCAGGGATCCTAGGTTCAAATCCTGGTAAAGAGTGATTTTTACTCGTGCAAATCATTAACCATCGAGTACTCAGTAACTCGTAGTCAGCTACGTATACTTTATGATTCCGCTGAAAAACAAAACAACTTAAGTGAAGTGGTTAGTGACTTTAATACGCGCATGTAGAAAAAAGTCGTCGAAATGGCAACAATCACATTGCACGAAGAGCAAATTGAAGTATTGGCTTTAAAAGCTATCTGGCGATCATGGTGAGTATTAGACAGCAACATATGTGGGTAATGGGAATAAAGACTGCTTTCAGCGTTTAGGTCAAGTTCTCCCTTTTAAATCTTGCGGGTACTTCAGGTATGATCTAAAAACATGGAACTGTGTGTTTATTATTTGCTTGTTTCTCCTAAGATCGCAAAAACAGGAAGTTATTGTCAACAAGTCGACATTCTATTCTAGTTTAATATGGATTTTTTTGTGATTTGCCTGATTGACTTGTTGGACTAGGCCCAATTTTTAATGACATCGTAAATTCGATACATCGACAGTGTTGATTTATTCCATTACAAGCAAGGATAGAGTACACGTCTAACAGCATATATTTAGTTTGTTTAGTAGTTCTATACCGTGCTTCACGTCCGGGAGGTCCCGTCTTCGATTCCAAGCTCTGGGAAGACTGGAAAAGTACTACTATAGAACTGCATTTGGCGCGCAATCTGCGTTAACCATTTTCTGATGGGTGTGTCTGTTACAGACACCCTCGCTCTGGAATTCAAACCATGATTCGCTCTCTTTAACTTGGCTAATTATTAAATGTATCGAATATATTACAAATTAGTATTACTACAAAATATTGCCACTTTAAAAAACGAGCCAGCTAAAACCGATGTCACCTAGATTTGTTTTTTCCTTCTGGCACCAACACCATCTGCTGTGGTTTAAAGTTTCAAGTCTGTTTACGTGACCGATCTGTTGTGTGTCTATGTGCACTCTTAAAACGTAATTGACAATTTGAATCATGTCAAATTTGACTCAGAATATCTACAGTTTCTGCCAAAGAAGAATGGCACTTGTTTGAGAGCGTGCAGAGCGTAAACACGGAAGTAGGGTTTGGATTGGTTAAATCAATCGTCTGACAATCATAGCAACAGACCGATAATCTGATTGGCCGATTACGCGCCAAAAAGTTGGTCGGCGCAGATCGGCGCCCTTGAAGGACACGTAAAGCTCAGCGTATGTCACTCATTATCAGGGCGCTCGCGTTAGTCTGAGCAAGGGACTGCCGTTCTTCTCTGAAGCCCTGTGTAGTGAAATCTTATTTCACTAGAAATCTAATCAAATTGACTAGCAGTTTTAAGAGTGTGGTTAAAACCTGTGCTTTTTATTATTAAAACTAAGGTCCCATTTGAAGTGTGTGGTTCATAGACTTGTCATAGGTCTGTCGCTATAATGCCTTGAGAGCTTTGGTACTGTCTGCGAATATCTGTTTGATTTGATTTACTATGCCTTGTTGTTTGTTTATTACATGGTTGCACCATTTGGGTGGGTAGAATCATTATAAAAATATTAAAACCTGGTTACAATGGGAATCTATACGATTAAATATTTTTAAGGACACAAACTGTAGAAATATTGAGTTCAACATAATTTTCATCATCTCTGTTAATGGTGCTTCCCCGCGGCATCCAATCTGCTTTTCTAATCTGTATTTTCTTCCTGTTGGACTTTAATCTGATACTTAGCCAGCTCTTAGCTAATGTGGTTAGTTGATAAAGTTAGAGAAGAAACTCGTTGCTGGGAGATTTCTCCAAGCAATAGCTGCTGAGTAAAAGAAACTTCCATGCCCTGTTACCAATGAGAAATGACTGAAATGGTCTTGCATCATGAACATACTTTTTATCTATGTCTCCGAAGCGATAATACATGTATTTACCTTTTGGGTAACAATCGATAAAAGATACATTTTACGAGCATACTATAATTTATAATATCATATTCCTTTATAACGGAGTTTCAAAGAGTAATATGGTGTTTATCTCAAATGTAATGAGAATTTTTTCTTATTAATTCCATTTGCCTCTGGTAGTATTGGCCTATATCTTTTCTACCATGTCTGTAAACAAATGGCTGATAATCTTTAAAGTGCAACAGAAAAGAAGCCGTTACCCGATTGTAGCAGTAATCTAAAAGTTTCATATCCTATGGTATTATTCTCATGTCTTTCAACACAATTTCATGTCTTTCAACACTCTACTTGAAATACGTACGTTACCCGATTGTAGCAGTAATCTAAAAGTTTCATATCCTATGGTATTATTCTCATGTCTTTCAACACAATTTCATGTCTTTCAACACTCTACTTGAAATACGTACTAAGGGATTTTACACTCATCCGGCGTTAAAATTTGAATATTTAATTTTTAAAATATTCCACAGTGTTTTTATAATCAAAGATTACACATTTTCGCTTTGTACGCGTTTTCTACAAATGGTCAATGACGCGTCTCACTGTCAAAATTGTGGAGTGAATCTTGGTCAGTACGTTTGCAATAATGAAAATACCTCTTTCCGACAAGATTCAATTTATTTTGGCTTAAGTCATATTACGTGCAAACGATATGTATGGCTCTTTCCGGGCATATGTCATGCGATGAGAGATTCAGAGAATACTAAGTAAAAAAAGTAAGTAAAGGAGACGATCCAGTATACACAGTGATCGGAGTGCCCATCTCTCTTTCATTGGTGATTGGGCCAGACTCCTCCATGTAATGTTGCTCTTAGGGGATCGCTACACCTCCTCCACAGCGAGTCTGTTACCTTCCCAGCATTTAAGAATGCCGATACCCATTTATACCCCTGGGTGGAGAGGAGTAAAGTGCCTTACTCAAGGGCACAACACGATGGCGTCGCCGGAGCTCGAACCCGCGACCTTCCGATTATGAGTCGAGGCCCGTTCCGCTCGGCCACCGTGCTCCCTATAAATACTTAATTTTTATATTTGACTCTTTTTGTATTGGTAAAATATGGCATAACCTTTTTGGGATACAAACAGGATTATGAAGGCAATAATTTTAGCCATTATAAATTAGGATGCACCATTTCACCCAGCATTTAATGAGATGAAGAACATTCTCATTTGGATATTCGAATTAATGCCCATAGAATACTACCATATAGTTTTGCTGTAATCTAAAGTAATGGGATTGGCTCGTAATACCATTTTCAAGGCTTATCAATCGTTAGGATTAAATTCCGTAATAATGAGCATTAAGAAAGTAAAGGGAACTTTATTAATTTTGAATAATAATAATAATAATACATACATACATACATTTGAGGCATTTATATAGCGCTACATACACAAAGAGCGCAGCGCATAATAATAATGATAATGATAATAATAATAACAACAACAACAACAACAACAACAACAATAATAATAATGATAATAATAATAAAAATAATAATAATAATAATAATAATAATAATAATAATAATAATAATAATAATAATAATAATAATAATTATAATAATAATAATAATAATAATAACAAATAACATAATAATAATAATAATAATAATAATAATAATAATAATAATAATAATAATAATAATAATAATAATAATAATAATAATAATAATAATAATAATAATAATAATAATAATAATAATAATAATAATAATATATTTGGTGTGTCCACTCTTTGCCAGCTCAAGGTCATTTACGCGACGTGACCTTCCCTCTATCAGGTTTCCCATGGTCCCTTGTGGAATATCTCGCCGGCAGGCAATGAGGGCGTGTCTAAGTTCCTGCAGGGTGATTGGTTGGTTGTCCATGTTACCTATCCTGCGGGATACTTCTGCCCATAAGTTCTCTATAGGGTTCATATCCGGGCTCAAAGCCGACCAGTCAAGGTGTTCTGCATTCTCATTTTCAAGAAATTCCCTCACGCCTCCGGCTCTTCGCGCCGTGGTGTTGCCATCTTGGATCACGAAATCTTGCAAACGGAAGCATAACTGTACCAAGAACATACAGGTATTGGTCCTGGTTTACGTGTCTTTCTAGCATGTAGAGGTATGATTTCGACCAACTGTGAAATGATCGCCATACTGTGGTTCCACCACCATCTCCCTGGACTCTAGGAAGGATACAATCCTCAAGCAGAGCTTGAACAACCTGTCTTTGGATCTTGAATCGGTCATCGTGTCTGTAAAGGAGGAACCGGGCCTCTTCACTGAAGATCACATTACGCCAGTGGCTTATTGTCAAATCCCTATGTCTTTGTGACCAAAGCAAGCGCGCATGCCGATATCTTTACAGAAGTATCGGCTTTCTTATTGGTCGTCTTGCGCAAAAACCTGCACTAACCAGTCTATTGTTCACAAGTTTCCTGGTAACAGGCGCGTTTATGGACCTCAGCCATTCTGTTCGTAGCCGAGATGCTGACTTCGTGCGGCCATTGCGGCAAAGTCTCAGGAGAGATCGGTCTTCCCTGGCGGTTGTCTTTCGGGGCCGACTTGACCGTGGTCTAGGTGTTGTAGTTCCGATCTCTCAATGTCTGTTCAAAATTTTAGAGACTGCACCTTATGTAATTCCTAAAGCGGCTTCAATATCCTTCTCTTTGTAGCCGCGATTACGTAAGTCAATGACGCGGGAGTATAAATAAGAAATATCCTATACAACAGACAGATGCAACAAAGTAAAGCTGGTTTATTCACACCGAAATGCAAAAGCCAATGTAACCTTATGAATCATATCGCTAAAATAACTGCGAAAAGGATGCCCGATGGTTCATTGGTCAGGCATAAGAAGCCATTGTCCTACATTAGTTATTGTATGATATGGAATGGTACCTTGCCAGGCACCCGCGATCCATTTTGCATGGCTAAAGGCCGCGAAGTAATTTGAGCTGAAATTTCCTTCGCGGTGCAGGTTTCTTCGCTTCGCGGAGAGTTGGATTTTGTTCAACTTTGGGGGGGGGGGGTAGGCCAGCAAAGTTTCTATATGAAAGCACAGAGCGGGCAACAATTCTTCGCGATACTCGGCGATATTTTGATGAAGTATACATGAATGCCTTCGCGCGAAGCTGCGAATTAATTTTCATCACAGCTTCTCGCGAAGGGGCGAAGTGGAGTATACATCGGACTTGATGGGTCGTTGTTGTTAATAAATCTGCACTTAATAACAGGGTTATGCAAAAAATTAAAATATTTTAAACTTTTATCCATGACTGTAATATATCTATTTAGAAACAGAATAAAGAACGTTCTAAATATTAGATCGACGGTCTGACAATTAATCCGTGGAATGTTTATATTTGACTCTTTTTGTATTGGTAAAATATGGCATAACCTTTTTGGGATACAAACAGGATTATGAAGGCAATAATTTTAGTCTGACACTCGGCCAGTATAAATTAGGATGCATCATTTTACCTAGCTTTTAATAAAATGAAGAATATTCTTATTTGGATATTGGATATATTGGGCATAGGCCATTAAGCTACGAACTTTGCCGCACTTTTAATGTTTCAATTACTTAGGAGTCGAAAATAGTAAACGACTTAGAGCCTCAGATAAATGATCAATCTTTTTTCCTACGCATGCCCCAGGCCACTTTAAGTTTGATACCTGTATATGTTTAAGACTCATCGTAGACACATGAGGTATTGAAATTACGTTTCCCTGTAAATAGAAGTGAGTGATCATTTCTGTCATCATTTGACTTTGTTGTTCATGTTGAGTGTTTATTATTGATATAAAGTTGAGTCAAATCTTCTTTAAAAGAATGATCAAGCGTAAATTTATGTCTCGTTTAAGAGTTATTGGTTGACATGGCAATTTTGTTAAACATGTCCGCCATTTTGTTTGACAGTGTTCACTGTGCCTAAAAGCATGTTAACTTGCAAGAATGTTGATCAATAGAATACCCTTTGCTTCAGCTATTTTGATGTGTATTCAGTGGCGTATATAGCTAGACTCCTCGTAAACACATGAGGTATTGAAATTATGCACAGATACTTCTAATGTGGTTATAATAAAATTAAATTTCGGTCCGAAACGGTCTTCAATATGTTGAAATACATACCAAGACCAGCAAGCCTGACCAAATCCTTATGACATGGAACACTATACAGAAGGATAAGAACTATAAATATAAAATATCAAATTTAAGTATTAATTGAATAATACAATTCTTATACATGGGGAGATTCCGAATGTACACTCTAAATTACAAGGATTTAAAAATAAATCCTTAAGACTGTAGTTAGGGACCAATCAATTTTAGACTTAAAATAAATCTTATAGATTTGAATTTTAAATCTAAAAGATTTAATTTTAAATCTAACACTTGATTGGTCCCTAATCACAGTCCCTTGAGATTTATTTTAAATCCTTGAAATTTAGAGTGTATAATATGTTATCAGAAATAACACTTTGAAAGTATTTGCCGATTAAAAAAAAATATTTATCGACGGAAATGTTTACAATATTATCACAAATTTATACAAAAAAGACAATTTTGCAGCACAGTCTGGTGTTGTTTACCGCCTTTTTTCATTCAAGTGTACAGGAAGACCACCCGCTGTGTCAAAGGCCACTTCCATACTTCCTGTCTACAGCCTATTATGGCAGCGCGGAGGTTGTCACGAGCGTATTTATAAATACGTATTTATAAATATAGTCGAAGCATACTGTTTGAGGGTAACATCATATTGATTATGAACTCGTTATTAAATGCAATTGCTATTTTAAAAATATATGTATGAAGTAAGGGAGCATATTATAGGCTGTCAAAGTAGAAGATGTCAATATTTCCGTGAAAACAGGTCATCCACGGAAAAAAACCGCCCTTATATGACAAAAGAAGTAAGTACAATTCACCTGTTACCATGGTAGCGACAAGGGAGAAACACAGGATAAAAGAGGCCATTGAAGAAACTTTAATATCTGTTGATCGTCTTTCAGACAGACATCGGGTGCTCGAAAGTGCCTTCAGCGCTTCGACATGTTAGAGGAGTGTTTCAAAAAGCTTATATTAAAAACAAGTAACGAGACAGACATACAACTGACGTTAAAGTTTCACGCTGGAAGGGAAAAAATAGAGCACCTGTGACTAGTTTACTGTGGATTAACTTACAATGTTATAATCCAATGTATCCACTACAGCACAAAATCTTAGAAGTACTCAAATGCGGATGAGATTTGATTGCCAGGCTAAACAAAAAGCAAATAAAATATCGGTGTGCTAGATCTCAACCAACGGACGTAATACAACATTTGAATGACATCCCCAGGGGCGCGCTTAGTTGTTATAGTGCTAACAAAATCCTCTACTTTAAGCCATGTTTTAACAAACATGACAGTTCATCAGTCTAGTTGAAACCACATCCTAGTTTTTGGCAAATTGAGTTTCTAACCAGCAAAAACTAAAAGAATCGGAAATCTACCAAAGAAGTTTGATGTTCCCAGACACCAAAATCGTAAAGGAATTCGAAGCTATGATATGTGGAGCTTTCGAATCCTTGCACCACATGGAAGATACCAATCTTGAAGAGCTCTGGCCTATGTACATTTAGAGAAACCACCAATCAGATTACGGAAGCGACCGTGGGATTTAAAAAAACGCGATAGGTTCCAGATCTACCGTAAGAAGTTAGAGTGGTTTGTGGCCAAAGGGGAAATGCCAATATACTTATGCTCAACGAGCCCTCACCAGCTAACAAAACCAGCTATTCTACATTGAATAACATGTAAAATGGGTAAGAATGCTTAAGGGGTCGAGCTGTATTGTTTCAAATATCTCCGAAATGAGAGAAATTTGCCATGTTTGATGTGAATTTTTGCCTAGCAATATTGATCATAGGTTCAAAATTGATGGTACATATCAATGACCAAACTCTCTAGTTTTATATTTGAGCCTGATCACTTGTGTAAGGTCTTAGGAAATTATGTAAACAGGCGTGTATATTTGATGTTACATTATTGCTCACGCACTTTCTAGTGGCAACGAAGATTTCATGAATTGACTTTGCATCGATTTCGCCAGAAGTTCGCCTTAATATGTTGCACACTCTATATAAATAATTACGGTACTTAGGGAGGACAGTTTTTATGGTCTACTTAGCTCAGCAATGCTTTGCTGTCTTCGATAATGGTTCATGTACGCTAGAGCGTTCGATAGGAACAAGCGAACAGTATACGAGTTTGCTGATATCTATCGGAGCGTTCAGCAGAGCAGCAGGATTATAAACACGGTCGATGGTAAAACTAAAATCAATTTCCTTTGTGTTCAGTAAGTACATAACGACCCACTCAAGTGGTCATTAAATACGCATGTCTCGGGTCGTGTCTGTGGTCAATAGAAAGTAAATAATGTGTGTAAGTTTATGTTTACATAAAGTGGTGTAATTAGGTTTCAAGGGGTTGTTAATTCAAGCATGGTCGTAAAATTGATTCGATCGATATTTTGGTCAATGCGTTGTATCGGAGCAGAGTTGTCAATTGAGCGGAGCCTAAAAGAGTTTGCTACAGGCTTTAATGGGTTTGGGCTTTGATAAAAGCCAGGTGCCTCTCCGATACAATGCGCTATCGAAGACAGCAAAGCATTGCTGAGCTCAGTAGACCATAAAAACTGTCCTCCCTTACTTTCAACTTGAGGGTAAGGCATGTGTCTTAATTGGTATCGTTTGTGCACACAATTCATCGTAATTTTGCAACCTTGGAAACGCCTATTTCTTATTGCAATTTTGTCCATCAAAATTTAAAAAATGTCCCACTTTTTTAACGAAAAAGACTTCTACACCCATTCCGTTAGCGAAGAAACCCAAATTTGTTTGTATTTAGTAAATGCATCCTATTCAAAACGTCCACTTTAGTGCTGAGTTTTGCCTTTATATGTCATATCTACAGAATTGATGTTATGGAATTTTTTAGCATAAATTCATTGATTTTATTTTTTTTACTCACCGCCTTGCCTCGAAATTTCACACATAAGAAGGCCAAACACAAGCGTTGCACAGTGGTTACTATGTTTCTTCCGATTGGTGTCTTGAATTAGTATAAATCCACATTTTCCTGGTAACAGTCCATTGCAATACTTCATAACTAAAAACCATGTGTCACTCTGAGCAGCTCTGGATTCAGTGTCGATATATTTATCATCATTTCAAGGGGTCTCAATTTAGGTTGTCAATATACGCTTAATGTATAAAACCGAACTTAGTCTCTGGCCGCGATACTGCCCAGATCATTTTTCTACTGCCAAAATATGTTCTAAAAGCCTTCTAAACATTGATCGCTTCGGCTAACGACTAAAATTTACAGGGACCGGCTTATTCTATACACTGTTCAATAGCCTTATTGTGATCTGGAGCTAGCATTTTTTCATAAATATCGCTTTCAGCCTCTATTGGACTATAAACCATTCGATAAAGTAGGCGGGGCATACATCGGAAAAAACGACAACCAATTTTTTATATTCCAACATGTATAATTATTTCTAGAGTAATTTAGTGAGAGTTATTAGTAGAATTTAGTGTCGAGTTATTAGTAGAATTAGAGTTAGATCCGAATGGGGTAGGCCTATTTGGGGATAGCCCGGGGTAGGTGTGTGTTTTAAGTCGACGGAGTGTGGATTTATTGATGTGGGTGCTGTAGGGGTGTGTGGGATGTGCGTGTGTGAGTATTAAGGGTTGCAAGGTGGAATGTGTGCATAGGTGAGGAGTTGGAAGTCAGAATTGGGATTCAGAGAGTCAGGGGTTAGATAAGGTTTGGGGCTAGGTTTAGGTTTAGGATTAAAACTTAGGTTACAGGTTTTAAGGCGACGTTTAGGGTTATGGTTGGGGTTAGGTTTAGGATATATTTGTGTCTTATCATTAATTGTGAACAAAAAGAAAGAAAGAAAAACAATAAAAAGATGCATTTCAGCATATACCTTCATATTACATAAATGTTTCATTCAGTCAAACATTTTACCTCAATCACCCTAAGAAAATAATACCACAAGGCAAGAGCAAAAATTAGGAAAATGTACATTTTTCGGCAGGCATAATTGATGACGTTTTAACGTGAAATGTGTACAATATTTCAAAACCAAATTGTTTTTGTATAGGACAACGGATCAAGTTTTAATATGCCACAAATGGCCATATTAAAAGATAAGCGCACCCTAAAACAAGCAACCTGCCCTACACACCATCACATGTTACGCCACACTATAGGCCTACATGCTACCACACAGAGAATGCTGCAGTATTTTAAAACGTAGTTTATAAACTCTGCAAAGTAAATCACAACTCGCCAATACTATATTCCACAAATATGGACATTAATGTATTCGGATCACTGAGGTGTGTCCAATGTAAACATTCGAACTGCTTTCTATAAAGCTTAACAATATCAATTGTTATACCTTTACGGTTAAGCTCGGTTGGTTTATTCAGGGATGAGACATGGGACAGCTTTAAGGTGATAGAGGCACAGGTGTGTAGTTCGATTCCAAAACCACTAACTACCATTCATACCCATCACCTGTTTTTATCTGTATTATCATTCGAATTGCCCGTGGTACCTTATACGATGTCAATATTTTATATTGATGATGAGGTTGACATGAGTGACATTATATTGTATACCCTCTGTTGCTTTAGACTTGACCAAGTCTTTTGACATGGTTAGAACAGTAAAATTAATTTGCAGAGAAAATTCATGATGTAGGCTGTATATGCCTAAGCCTAAATTACTAAGTTATAAGAGGTGTGCGACATATTATCATTATCATTATCAAGATATCATAGGCCTATTATTTTGTATTTAACATAGGCCCTACTTTACAGTTAACATGGTACTTTATGAAGTAGTATTAATGAATCATCAAAATTCAAAATTAAATTCATGTAGGCCTATATACCAAAATTATTAACTTCAAAATCTTCCAAACAGGACATAAAAGGTATAATTTACGAGGATACTATTTTGGTGCCACACTCTACATGCATGTAATCTAAGACCAATTGTAGGATATTGAGTTTGGATCTATGATTTGTTCAGTTTCTTGTGAGTACACAATTTTTGGTCCTACATGTATGTAATCTAACAGTATGGAAAATGGTGCCAGGTGCAATGCTAGCCATTTACATGTAAACATTAAAGAAACCACCATGAGTTAATATCAGCACATTTATATTTTTTGCAAGCTGGATTTGACCAGGGATATGAGACAACACAAGGGGGGGGCATATAAAGCAATTATTGAATAGGCCTATATTGTATGCTTTCCCACATGTGACTTATAGAACCAAAGCCTTGGGCCAAGGCTACTATAATTGCTTTAAGCAATGCATTATGTAAAGCCACAAAATTTATTTAATGACCTGGCAACAAACACGCCCACGGTACAAATAGTTGTAGCTTGTAAACATGGTAAAAGATACTGTTTATCGCAAAAAACATTAAAAAATGATACTTTAAGGTATTGTTTTGTTAATTTTTGTATGGCACATCATACATACACATGTGCTGAGGTCAAAAAGGTATCAATTTTGTTTTTGACCCCTGACTCACCTGTCATTCAAAACAACCCCTTAAGTTGACAAACATGATAAGAAACACGCCAAACATGTAGCAACGTACAAGTAGATAATTTATCTGTACACTCTTTTAGAATATTTAGTACCAGCAGGGAAGGTGAGAAGGTTGGACGAAATTTAAGTTGCCATGCATCTACTCATATAAATATACTGTGATTAGATGTTTGTTCTAATTATCACACCCCAGCAAACACAAAAACGTTTTTAAAACGTTTTAAATAAGTTATATTTTGGCTTTTGGTTTAGGTAAAACGTTTTAATAACATTAAAATGTCGGGTTATATAAAGGTCATGATATCGCTTTAAAACGTTTTGTATGAAAACACATTACAACAACATTTTTAATGTTTTCAAAAATGTTATTGAAAACTATTTTTGCAAACATTTTTGCCAAATATTGCACCAATACTTAAATAGCATTATGTTAAAATGTTTGAACCCAGCAAACACAGAAATGTTCTTAAAATGTTTTTTTTTCAAAACATTTTAAAAATATTTAAATTATAAGTTATATAAAGGTCATGAAAACGTTTTTAAAACGTTATTGAAAATATTTTGGGCAAACATTTTTCGCAAAATATTTTTTCAACCCCAAAATAACATTCTGTTTTAAGTTTTGTATCAAGTTTTCAAGAATGTTTTTGGAATGTTATTAAAACGTTTTTATACCCTTTATATAACCCGACATTTAAACGTTTTCTGTAAAACATTTTTGCTTGCTGAGCAGTAGATTATAAAAAAATGTTTTTAAGATTATGAAAACGTTTTATACTCTTAATATACCCTTTATATAACCCGACATTTAAACGGTTTCTGACAACCTTTTATAAGCTTTTGCGAATGATGTCGAAAACGTGTTTGCTGGGACCTTATAACACAGTGGGTGAGGGGCCTGGGATGAGAGTGATAAACAAGGTACTCATAGTACTTTTTGGGAGATCACGGTTGACATGATAAATATGTATTTAATTATATTTAAACAAACATATCCCCACGTATCAAATTTGAATTTTGATGCGATGTGACCAACGTTCAATGGCAAATAATAAATTTGACACTATTTGACGTCTACAACCTTATTGAAAGTGGAAAGACATTCCCTCATTTCAAATATATAGTTTTGGTTTCTCTATTGTTCAGAAACCAAAAATCAAGGGATTAAAATGTGGAGATGAACTGGTATGCAATCATAACACTTTTGTGCTGGGAGGACACAAGAGGGTATATATAATCAAAAGTATAATGGCCTATAACCATACGTATATAATAGCCTATTGTGCTAACATATGAATTATCGATATCTATCAACGCCGGCGACTTTTGATGCTCTCTGCCGTAGGTGGCACACTTCCATGACACCATAAAATTGCACCCAAGTTCCGATAAGTTATGCATAGTCTTATCATAGACATCGTTGAGACATAAAAGATGGATATATACGAGGCCTAGACCTACATGTAGAAATCATGTGCATATATTGAGGGGTGGGGGGGGTGTTTTGTTTATTTGTCTGAAATATAAACGATGCATGATGATGTAGATGATTTGATTATGAATTAGATTATTCCCCGGAAAGCACAACCCATACCTCTTACCTATGTTCCCTCCGCCACCTATATATATCCTCCTCCTCCCCCTC
The DNA here is from genome assembly GCF_039555335.1 of Amphiura filiformis. Taxonomy (NCBI): domain Eukaryota; kingdom Metazoa; phylum Echinodermata; class Ophiuroidea; order Amphilepidida; family Amphiuridae; genus Amphiura; species Amphiura filiformis. The sequence continues at coordinate 24,413,486 of NC_092633.1, read as the reverse complement.
CCCACACTCGATATCGACTCTTCCCTATTATTCCACACCACTCTGAAGCCCCCCTCTCCCCATCCTTCCCTTCCAACTTCCAATGCTCTCTCCCTCTGTTTTTCTTTCTCCCTTACCCTTACCCCTCCTCCTCCCCCTCACTCACCCCCTACCCTCTTTCCCTGGCGATCTCTTCTATCTCTCTCTCTCTATTCTCCAATAAATAAATTGAATAAAAGTTAGTTTAAACCAGCTTTCTATGATATTGATCTTCCGTCATGCGACATGCACATAAATAGAATTGTGTATGATAGTGTTTATAACACTGAAGTCATAATCTGTCAAGTGCCTATTGTAATGTCTGTGGAAATATTTTGATGGTCTATATATTTTCACAGTGAAATCAGCTTAGGCTAATTCGTAGTCTCAAGTCAATGCTTTCAAACTAAATCAATGCTTTCAAATGTAGACTTCTTTGTTCGACTTCTCTGCTCGTGAATATTGCACTGCGAAATTTAAACATTTCTTTTGTATACTTAGAGTAGGTAACTTCAAATCAAATAATTTTACGATCCACACCACTTATAAGAAACTGAAACCAAAACCGAAACTGACTGTCACAAATGTTCGGTTTTAAACAAAAGGTAGAAACAATGAGTTCGATATCGTATGATTCAAGTGGTTAGGCAGGACAATAGGAAAACACGTGACCAAAACCAAAACCAAAACTAAAACTATATATTTGAAATGAGGCATTGTGTTCAGCTATCAAAACATCGTTGGTATGTTTACAGGAAATGACAGAAAAAAGCAACAATATTGTTTACCAAATTGAACATGCTCAAAATCACTTACAAATGTATTTCAGCCATTTGCTTATACTAATTTCATACAATTATTTTGTAATCAGTAATAAGTTGTTCTCCTTTTCATGTCACACTCAAATGACAATATTATAGCATGCATTAATCTAACAATCCATTTAAAATAATTGAAATTGCAAAAATAGAAAAATTCATACTTCAAGGCAAATAGTAATCAGACCGAGAACAAGCAGACGATAATAATACCGTCCTTTAATCACTTCAAAAGGAATGAAAAAGATGTAACTATTTTTGTCTGGTCGCGAATGTGATGCTCGAGAGAGTCATTATGATATGGTACACACTCATTTCCTGGCTTAACGCTGGAGGAGATTAATCTAGAGTGGAATTTATCATCAGAAAAACATGCACTAGCGATCTGAGTTATTTACAATGGGATGAAATACCCAGTATCGTACTTTGTATTTACGATGCTTCAAAGTTGGTCGACCATATTTTGTACGACCACAATGAAAGAATAACGGTCGCTCTTTTTTTTACCAATTATTCAATAAAATATGTTAGCATCAAACATGTACATTTTAAACAAATGATCCAGTGAATGTATTCTTATTCCTCATTCTTTATTTCGTAATGGCAAATCTGGCCATTAAAGAAATAGTGCCTAGAATATGTAGAATTGCATATCATCTATAGACTTTTCTAGACATTTCTTTGTTTAATAACCAAATATTATGATTCCATATCGTTTAGTTTTCATACGTATATATAATTAACGTAAAATATGTAGCCGTATTATTCGTAATTAATCAGCACATGTCTGCATATACGAGTTGGCAATGGCGCGCCGTGTTACATGGTCCTGGGGGTACTTTCATGACTGAAAACTGTAACAAGTGTACTTCGGTTATATTAAAATGCGCTTTTATAAATAAGCACGTGACTCATGGGCACGACATACCAAGACCAGCAAGCGTGACCTCATACATTAACCACTATACAGAAAAACAAAGGAACTCTGTAGATCATCAAATCAAGAATCAATTGAATAGCACAATGATTATACATAGGGGTATTTCAAATTTGTAATATGTTATCAAAAACAACATTTTGAAAGTATTTGACGACGGAAAAATATTCAACGACGGAAACGGTTACAATATCATCACAAAGTTGAACAAAATAGACAATAGTCTCGTGTTGTTCCGCCTTTGCATTCAAATGTATATGATGACCATGTAAGACGCTATGTAAAAGGTCACTTCGAGACTTACTATCTACAAGCTGCTATGGCAGCGCGGAGGTGGTTACGTGCATACGTGCGTATTTATAAAAGCGCATTTATAAATATAACCGAAGTACACTGGTAAACGCATGCATGGAAGAGTTTGGAGTATAAACGTTCATGCCTACTGAATGACAAATTCGTTATCCCCTGTCTGTTCATGCAATATGAAAAATATCACTGGTTTGAGGTCATATTCCACTTACCCATCATGGGTATATGCATACTCTCACTCATATCATAAATCGTTCTATAACTACCGGAACCATGCTGGATGACCTCAAGTATGCCATATCAGATTGTCCTCACTAGTATATCTAAAATTCTTGACAAGTGTGTTTATGTTCAGTTGCATGCATTTCAGTCTTGCTTAAGGCCTGGTTTCTCTACAGAAATTGTTCGATTTATTTGATTAATTACATTTTCAAAGGTAAATAGTCACAGAGGGCATACTCTAATTGAACGTGAAAAAGGCTTTCGATAGCGTCAACAACTAAATTCTATGTCCCAAAATTGAGGCCATTGGCGTCAAATCTACTAGAGTTAGATCATACTTTCTAATTGCTAGCATCTCGTTTGCATCGATGCCACCAGTTTATCCTTGCAGCAAATATCATGTGGTGTGCCACAGAGGAGCTTGCTCGGTCCTTTATTATAATTATATTCATATAATGCTATTGCGAGGTGACCTCCGTTGCAGGCAAGCTGTTGTTATATACTGACAACAGCATTGTCTCAGACAAGGATTACAGCGATGTATTAAATTTATAATCATGATTATAACCATAATCGTGGACAACAAGGTCTCGCTGCACTTTGAAAAAAACAAACTGAATGTATCCTTTTTATTACCAAATTCATGCTCAAAAAGTTTCTGACTTCGGCATTACTTCTGAAATCAGACTACCATGAACCAAAAGTCAATTAATCACCTGAGCGTGATGATAGACCATAAACTTTCTGGTGAGGCTGTGGTGGGTTCATTTTTTAACAGAGCTTGTGAAGAATCACTTTAAATCATACAGGACCGGACGATACCTAGCCATTTATCACGTGACCAATGCTACCGGTCAGCTGCCCAAAGTCTGGTGGTTCCAGATGCAACGTCGCAAAGTTGCTATTCTTTAGTGTTGCTACATTAAACTTACTTGACCTACTATATGCTTTGTCACAGATTGATGAGCATTATCTGCATCCCCGTAGGCATGTGTGGTTCCAATTCACTTGGCAATAAAAACATGCACATCTCGTTCATACAGAGCAAATTAGTTTACATTTTGTGCCATGGTTTTGCTGGCAGAATGTATTGTTATTTGATGATGTACGTTTGAGGGTAGCATCATTATTGATTCTTTTTAAATGCAACCGTGAATTTAAGAAACTGTGCATTTCTAGAAAGTACAGGTAAGTTATAGATAGTGAAGGAAGAACATGTCAACATTTTTCCGCAGGAGTAAAACAGGTTTATGTATTCAAACCCAGTCAGCCACTAAAGCCTCTAGAAATCGAAGTGAACGCGAAAATCTATAGTGAGCCGTAAATTATGAGGTTAAATACCACTAATAGGCCTGGGCGATACATTGAAATATGATGAGGAACTATTTGTTTACATGGCATTCGAAAAGACTGCATTAAAATCGCTGAAATTCATCAAGTAATATCTCCAACAAAACAAGTTTTAGACATTGTTTCTTCATAAATGTACATTTTCTCTCATTATATGGCATTTTTGATGTAATAGTACCAAAATTCATACGCACGGCTTCGGTTTTTAGTAGTAGTCTTATCATATTGTAACTTTCAGCTTCGAGGGCGCACTGTCATTTTAAGGTGTTTCCGGTCGAGGGGGTTAAAACAAGAAAAGTCTCAGGTCAACCTATGTTGAATTTTTGATCATTTGGCATCTAAATCATATAGTTTCACCTGATATTGGTGGCATTGAACTGTGAGAGTTCTGAATATGAGAAAATTTCACCCGAAATTAGGCATTTTCCCATTGAAACACGTGTAATACATAATTAGTGGTATTTAAGCATGAACAAATATACATCAATTGTTTCCATATTTCCTCATGTCCTCATTTACCTCTTATGTATTATCTAATTTGGTTTTGGTAAAAAACGCCATTATGCTGTTGAAAATTATTAATTGAATTAGGTTCAGATAATTTTCTGTCCCAAACGACATGCTTGGTACATACTTTTGTGTGTGCTCATGACGTATTCAAATTCAGTTTGCGAAATGAAGTTTTTTTTAAACTTCAACGGCAAGGGGATTAAGTTTCCGAATAAATGGTATTACTGGAGCGAGCAGTGTAGCATAGTTCTGGAAGAACAGAGTAAGTGCATAATATTTTTAAATAGAACATGACATTGGTTGTGTTTGGTATGAAAGGGGATAGGGGGAGGAGAGGAGGGCATTGGAATTGAACATGGAGGGCCAGTGGCGGTAGCCAAAGGGGAGGGACAGCTCCCCCATGGGACATCTTGTCCTCATACTTGACCCTCCTCCCTGCCGGATGATGTCCGTCATGATATTTTACGTTAGAGTGCTATCAGCATTTTGGCATGGGTGAAGAGTTCGTAATTGAAAAACAAAACAAAAATAATTGTCCAGTTTTGGCAATTAATAATACAATTTATATCTGCAGGACAATAATGATACAATAATATTTGAGTTGAATGCGCAGATAATTATCGTTTTTCTATTACCTTCTAAAGAGAATATACCACTTAAATATAAATGTCATTATTAAATAATTATATTGGGTGTAAACTTTGAAGTTTATGTGACTTTTTAAGCATTTAACCGTGAATTAAGTGTCACCCCCTTGTTGTGTATAAATTTGTCATACTTTCGAATTAAATTTACATTTATTTATAATATGCTAGTGAGGTAGTGTTGCACTGAGTCCTCGACATTTTATTGTAGATTGAATAACAATATCAATATCCAAATGTGGATGATATTATTGATTACCAGGATAACAGGTGATCTGTTATCTCAACCAACGGACACAATACGACATCCCCTGAAGCGCGTTAAACGTATTTAGCTGGCGCTAATAAATTGAAACAAAAATCCCCTAAGCCATGTTTAAACAAAATTGACAGTCTCGTCGATTTTTTCATAAGATGTAAGTCCTCTTGTATCAAGGGATAATGTAGTGTAAAATGAACAACCTCGTCACTTGAGATATCTTTTCAATCAATTTTAGGCTGTAGGGTTGCATTATTAAGCCTCTTTCCAACCACTCTGAGTTTATATAATGATAAAAAATAATTTATTTCTTATAATTACTGTGTTATGAAACGGCGTTGTAGGCTATCAGATTTGACATTAAACGTGATATAAATAACAAAGAAATAGTTTACAGAGAAATATACGTCCTGTCACATATACCATGGACCTTGTCTTAAACTTTCAAATAGCCAATTTACTTTTGTGTCGCTAAACCTATCCCCAGCTATGTGTCATGCATTTGCTATTGCTGGATCTACAGAACATAACCGGATCGGTACCGTATGCCTATGGACAAAGTATTTATTGTCTGAAGTCTAACGTCTTTTTTGGCTAACCTTCGACATACCGCTCTGTAATCCTATTTCCGCCTCAAGAACATGCGGGGATTTGCCATTTGGTCTAATGCCACTTGGTCTAATATCCATATCGTCTACATCCATTTCGTCTAAACCCATTTGGTCTATATCCACTACGTCCAATAATCCTTTGGTCCTTTAACCATTTGGCCCAATAACCATTTAGTCCGATAACCATTTAGTCTAATAACCAATAAGTCTAAAACCATTTAGTCTAACAACCATTTAGTCTAATACCCATTTGGTCTATAACCAGTCGGGCTAATTGCCATTTGGTCTAATACTCATTTGGTCTACAAACCATTTAGTCTTATAGGCATTTAGTTTATTAATAAATAGACGAAATGGTATTACACTAACTGGTTATTAGACCATACGAGTATTAGACCTAACGGTTATTAGACCAAATGGGTATTAGACCAAATGGTTATTAAAGAAATATTAGACCAAATGGTTATTAGACTATATGGTTAGTAGACATACCGGTTATTAGACCAAACAATATTAGACTAAATGGACATTAGACTATATGATTATTAGACTACGTGGCAATTAGCCTTTCTGGTAATAGACCAATTGAATATAGACTAAACGGGAATTAGACGAAATGGTATTAGACCAAATGGCAATAGACCGAACATGCGCCTATACACGATTGTTTGATGGCGTGTAAAACTGAGTCATTTTAAAGAGAAGTTTAACATTGATGGCGCTATTTATCTGAAATCTTGTTTGCATCTTTACAAATGGTAGATACTTGTATAATGGTATTAGAACAACATAAAAAGACTTACACATGGCAAAGAACATTTCTGACAACTTTTTATCATGAAATTTAAGGAATAAGTCATATTATTTGGTTAATTTAACATTAAAATATATGTAAATAACGCCTCCAATTGCACAGAATATAGAATAAAATTTACCACAAAAACATTAAAAGATGAATAATTTGATATAGAAATAAAAATGTATGTTTAAAGGTTTAAATAGGAGTATAAACTGACCAGTAGATACCAGTTGTAGTCCTACTGTATATGGCATATTGGATGGCCTAGGGGAAAGTTAGCCCATATTTGCAAGACTATCCTTGCCTTCAAGGTGAAACAAACCTACTCATGTTACCCTCTGGCCATGGGCTGTCCTGGTGTCAGATCTTAGTCTTACCCAGGGAAAGGCGACGTTCCAATATGCGACTTTAAAATAGCTGAAAAATATATGTGTATATTAGTGTGAAAGTGTTGGTATTATCCAGGGCTAGAATTGAACATTTTATAATATTTTGTAAGAAATATTACATCAAACAACCTATGTACTTCATGTTGCTTACAAATTTCGGCTTCATATCTGCTAGTAATTAATGGATGAACAAACAGCAATCAGTGGATAACTGAGCAATCAGTGATTAGTCTTTTACACCTGCCGAGACAATCCACGCTCAGGTGGATTACTGTGCTATCTCGCAATTCTGTAAATGGTCTACATTTGACCCAGTCCTATATATTATTGCAGGGAAGAAGTAGCGCCACACGATATGACTGCCGAGAATAGGCACACATCTGATGGGAGTCTGGAAAACAGGGACACCGAAAACGGGGACCCCCTTAAAAATCACCCCATAAAGTACCTGACAGATAACTAGGGTTTTCCAGATTGACCCAGAGTTCTCTGGAAAACGGGGAGCCGAAAAACGGGGACCTGACTACTGCGATTGTCGGGGTAGGACTGGAACACTCTATGGGCATAACCAATGATGCAAAATTCTTAGTTCAACCGTTGCAACAGAATACGGTTGGTTTCTTGCCCTGCGGGGCGATTATATATTGGAACTCAATTACAGTGAGCCAAAGAATTAAGTCACCAGTTGTGTTCACATCTGTATATCCTAAATAAAGACAAATGTGTCAAAATTAATTTAGCTCTGATTCAAGGTCTTATTTGTTTAAATTGGTTGAGAATTGAAGAAACGGTGATCTAAAACCTAATGAAGACACAAAATCCGAAGTTGCACTTGTGTTCTAATCAATTAAAGCATGACACTAGTTTTAACGTAGCTAATCAATGGAAGCACGGCGCCACTGTTCGCGAACGCTTTATGTAAAAATCAATAGGGCATGCAAATGGAGCAAGCTGCAACTTTTAAATTGGCATCTTCCTTGGGTTTTTGGATCGTAGTGTCTGTTATTTCTTAAACAATTTCAACGAATTAGGTCTTACATTCGAGCTATTGGCTGCTGGTTCCAATTATGATATATCTGTCTTTTTTAGGATATGCAGGGGTGGACATAACTTGTACCTTAATTCTTTGGCTTACTGGAGTTGCATTTACTCACTACGGCCTCAGCCCTGTCGGGCTTTTATGTTTTTGTTTTTGTTTTTGAGTGTGTTTTTTTTTGGGGGGGTCAGTTTTAACACAAAAAAAGTATCCCATGCATTTTTGCATGTTCTGCTATTCAAATTTGGTTCTGTGGAGCTTCTTTTCCAAATATTTGCATTTCAAACTTATTCATTTCTATATGCATTCTGAATTATACGGCCTAACACACACAAGGATACTGTTTGAGCGCACTATGAACTATGGCAAAATTAACTTGACACTCTTTCCTTATTATTAATATATTGTCTTATCTTAATTAAAGTTTTTTTAGTTTCTAATTATGCAAGAAGCAAATCTTTTGACCATTCTAAATTGGGAGCTTTCAATGAAAATATAACACTATGTTGGTATGCTTCATTTCCATAGTATGCTACAAATCTTTTTTGGGGTAATAAGTATATGCATTCAGAAGTACGTTTGTGGTATCAATTGAAATACATGTACTTATGAATATGAACAGGAAAGCTCGTCCTTTAATTGATTTCAACCCATCTCCATTGCATCTATAATACAGGGTTTGGCGTAAGACTATCTTCTTTTAAACTATATCACAGTCGGGTAGTTCTGACTTTGAACGGAAAGGCTGCATAGTAAGCCGCATTGTGCTGAGTGTAGCTGAGAGTGAATAACCATTTGACTACTTACTCTAAACGACTGAACTAGAAAATTGTGCAATGTAAGCTGTTGTATAACATCGATTTTAAACCATTAAGGGCTCTGGTAGCTCCTTTGTACAGTATTTTTGTGGGACATGAGAGCACATCAGACACATAATTATAATTGCATTCTGAATACGAAGAGTGTCGTTCTGATATCAAATAATTTTATTTTTTTTAAATTATTGACATAATACACATTTTATGGCAAATGATTAAAAATTCATATTTTTTATATTTAACCGACCTGGAAGTAAATCCCATCAACGTGAGTATCATATCGTTATTGTATAGTTTGAAAGACGGCAAAATAATGGCGATTTGTCTCTATGTTAAATCTCAAATATCTTTTTAAAGATAAAGATAAGGAACTAACTGCTTGACAGATCATAATCTGATATAAATATTTATATGTACTACTTCTTGACACACATCAGAATATTTCCAACATGCTCCGTTTTTGTGGACTCTGATAGAATAATAGAATGTGCCATTCAAACAACTAAGCAATAGGAAAAGACTTAAAATATATCCGACACCTTATAAACACGTTGTTATCTAAAGTTTCCTCCCGGGGCTTTCAACCCGTATTTCAGATTAATAATATAGATGCTGTGATATAGATATTCATGTAATAGATGGAATCTTTTAAATCCATTTGCTTATAATTGGATCACGTAAAAATATACATTGATACTTTTAAAAACCTTTCAACAAAGTAATTTTTGTCGTTTTATCAATGTCTCATATCTTACAACAATGACCATGTGTTATACTCATAGGTTAGATTCTCTTTATCGTTTTAGTAAAAACTTGTATCCATTGTGTTGCTAACAACTAATGAAACTTTTGATGATTGTGTAAAAGTAATTTGTATTTCGATATAAGGTGTTTTGAATTGCGGATAGGTATCTGGCGAAACACCATAAGCATGATAAGGCGACGAAAAAAACCTGTTTAACGGGCGGGTGGACCTTTTAAATAGGATCGGTCGGCTTTTTTTCTGGAGGCTAAAATTACCCTAAAATTTCACAAAAATCTAAAAATCTGAAGAAAAACAGTTGTTTGCAAACATATTTTTCTTGCCAAAAAAAAAACGGGTTGCTTTTACATGATTTAAAACAATGTCCCCAAAATGCAAATCTGGGTCGGTCAGACCCGTAGAGCAGGGTTTTTTCTTCGCCTAATGCTGCATACTTTCAGCAGCTTGTCGTTGAGCGGCATGACAGACGCTTCATTATACCGCTTGTACTTTACTGATGTCGCCCAGCATCCCGGGTTGACTTGAATATTAAACTCCTAGTGATGCTGCCGCTTTGGCGAAGCGGTGGAATGATCGATATATCGGCTTGCCGCTGGACACCGCTAGGGTTTCCTGTGCATCTGCGCAGTGAAGCAAATTCGTCGTCAGAGCGACAAAGCGGCAAGCGGCAGGAAAGTATGAAACAAGCATTGAGGTAAATATTGTTCAGCGTGAGAGCAAGCAGACGATAAGTAAACCGACCTTTAATCAATTGAAAAGAAATGAACAAACAGTAACGATATTAGTCTGGTCACGAGTGTGAGACTCTCGAGAGCCGTTCGGTTTCGTTACAAACTCATTTTCTGGCATAACGCTCGAGGTAAATAATCTTTAACGGAATTGGTTCATCAGACAAACCTACCCTAGTGATTTGAGCTATTTACAATAATGAGATAAAGATGGCATTCAATGATCATTACTTAGTGTATAAGACTGTTTAAAGTTAGTGGAATATATAACGTTCATTGTATACTGCAAAAACGGCGGTATTAAAAGTAACACCAAGGGTGTTGATTTTAACACCGAGGTGGTGTTATGAGAGGACCACATTCTTTGGTGTTATTTCAACACCATTCTTGGTGTTAAGAGCCGAGGTGCGTTTTTGGCTCTATTGGCCCAAAGAAAAAAATCACAAAATATATTTCTCAGTGTAATATATACATTTTCAAATGAAAACAAACAATTTTGGATTAAGAATGAATGGAAAAAAATTGACAACCCAATGTTAAATACGCGAACTTTTAATTGTATATAATAAGAGTAAACATCTTTACAGTGGTGTGTACTATTACACCTCAATGGATTTGAGTAGTAACATATTGCTTGATAATATAAATACACTTTTCGAATTATTTGTCATAGTTACCAGCTGTGGACGCTGTGTGGTCCTTACTGTACCGAAATATTTTCTTTTGCCAACCATAATATTCGGGAGGCACTGACATACATTAGCGTGTTGGCTCTGTCAACAACAAAATCATGCTGAATTAAAGTAGACACTGGCATAAACCGTTAAAAATTGGATAGTAAAGTAATTAATATAATAGACATACATGTATTTTGTGAAATTTACGACTGAGTGAATAAGTTCCACCCATTTCATTATACAAGGCAAATGTATATAGCAGGAATTTAAAAAAGCAATACCATTTGCCTCCACCGGTCCTGCATTTTCTCTTGAAAGAAAAATATCGAATACCTTCTCTCAGTAGACTTGTATTCCTAGAGCATCCTGTCCATCATTTCGATACAACATATGATAAACAGTTATTTGTGATAAAAGCATCAACATAAAGGGTTTTATTTGTTGGGACTATCGATCACTTTATATGTGACATATATTACATGATAATGGCTTTTTGTTATGTGTCAATTCTTCATTCGTACGTTACATTCATGTCAATGTTTATTGGCACAAGGAAGCTGACTTTTAATGTGGTTTTTCGTCTTCTTACCTTGTAAGATTGTGAATATTAGTTGTTGTTTTGGCGACAGAAAAAAACAGACAGAAAATGCATTCCATCAGAAGTGTTTTCAAACGATCTAAAATCAACACTCTATCAATTTATTTGATCTAATCTGCCAAGGTTAGAAGAAATACCTTAATATCAGTGTAATTAAGATTTAATTTATATTTCGTCTAGCAGACATACCCATTTCTGACGTTTTAAAGGGGTAATACATGCATCATAAATTGTGTATGTGATAAATATTTCCAGGCAAAACGCATAGTAAACGTGATATGACAGATCCCTTCAATTTCTGGCCAGTTTTGTACTAAAGTGGCTCACTCGTTAAATATAACTTCTGTGGGTGTTACAATTGTGCAGAAATAAAGGGGAAAAAGAAAGAAATTTAAGACAAATTGAGAGCGTCACTACATCGCACAATATTGCTTTAAATGCAATTACTGTTTTTAGAATGTACGCATATATGTCAGTAAGTATTACCAGGGAGTAAATTATAGGCTGAGTGTGTTCAAAACAGGTCATCCACAGACGAAAACCTAATATCTTCGTCTACGACACACGATCAATATAAACACAACACAAAAAGAAAGTCCTCACTTATGTAACCCGGATCTAAACCTGATTATGTTGTGACGATGCGACAATAAGTGTGGAATATGTATTCACGAATTTCCAAGACTATTCTAAAAGGGGTCTGCATAAACCACAAGGGCTAAATATTGAGTGAGGTGTGTCGGGTGATGGTGTAAAATAATTGTTTGATAGAAAATGTGCTTTCCATGAGTATAAATTACGTAGTGAAAATGGCGGATTATTCATTAGGCGGAGACGGCGTATTCAACGTTAGCTTTGGACATTTAATTATTTTACACCGACTTACGCGGGTGAAAAATAATTAAATATCCAAAGCTAACGCTATAAATACGGCGCCTCTTCCTAATGGCATAATAATTCATGAACGATATATTTGCTATATTTATCGTGAAAGGAACTGAATCGCTATTTTGGCATCAGAGTGGTCGCTGGGCGTTAATTTTTTCAATTTTGGGGTGGTAATTTGCTTTTAGTGTGTTGCTTATATTGTGTATGCTCTACTGACTGTATTACAGTCATGCACAAAAGTTTGTAATATTTTTGATTTTTTGCAAAGCCCTGTTTTTAAGTGTATATTTCTTACCATCAATGACCCGTCAGCCATGCATATTGGATCACGGCTGTATGTCTTACGTACCATTCCATATCACACAATACGTAATGTAGGACAATGGCTTCTTATGTCTGACCAATGAACAATCGGACATCCTTTTCGCAGTTATTTTAGCGATATGATTCATAAGGTTACGTTGGCTTTTGCATTACCGTGAGAAGAAAGCAGCTTTACTTTGTTGCATCTGTCTGTTGTATACGATATTTATGATCATGGGGTGCGAGTTGAGCGCCGATTTATACGTCCGCGTCATTGACTTACGTAATCGCGGCTACAAACAGAAGGATATTGGTGCCGCTTTAGGAATTACACAAAATTTTGAAGAGACGAGTCCAGTACTACTACACCTAGACCAAAGTCAGATCGGCCTCGAAAGACAACCGCCAGGGAAGACAGATCTCTCCTGAGACTGCTCGACTGGGAGTTAGTGAAGACGGGCGAGCCTGCATCTCGGCTACGAAAAGAATGGCTGAGGTCCATAAACGTGCCAGTTACCGGGATTTTTGTGAACAATAGACTGGTTAGTGCAGGTTTTCGCGCAAGACGACCAATAAGAAAGCCGATACTTCTGTAAAGACATCGGCATTCGCGCTTGCTTTGGTCACAGAGACATAGAAATTTGACAGTAGGCCACTGGCGTAATGTGATCTTCAGTGTCTACAGACAAGATGGCCGATTCAAGGTCCGAAGACATGTTGGTCAAAGCCCTGCTTGAGGATTGTATCCTGCCTAGAGTCCAGGGAGATGGTGGTGGAATCACAGTATGGGGAGCATTTCACAGTAGGTCGAAATCACACCTCTACAAACATGATAGAAGGACACACGAACCAGGATCAATACCTGCATGTTCTTGATACAGTTTGCAAGAACAGACTTCGGGAACAATGTTGTGATCCAAGATGACAACACCAAGGCGCACAGAGCCCTACGCGTGAGGGAATTCCTGGAAAATGAGAATGTAGAGCATCGGGACTGGACAGCTTTGAACCCGGATATGAACCCTAGAGAGAACTTATTGGCAGAAGTATCCCGCAGGTTAGGTAACATGGACAACCAACCAATCACCCTGCAGGAACTTAGACACGCCCTCATTGCTTGCTGGCGAGATATTCCACTAGGAACCTTGGCACACCTGGTCGAGGGAATGTCACGTCGCGTACATGAACTTGAGTTGGCAAAGGGTGGACACACCAAATATTGAGTTATGTTTTCTCAAGCAAGAGACTTATCTGAACATGTCACAGTGAGAGTTTAAGTTTATGTTTAAACAATAACGTTTGCTAGTGTATTTAATCTCATTTTGTGATACAAAGAGACCACCAAAAAGTTTTGCGATCGTGTGATCCTTCCATTGTAATGCGCTTCCTCGGGTATTTGTGTACCTTTGCACAGTGAAAAACATTTGTAGTTTTTGTCGTTTTGCATGTCTATTGTTCAGCGCATTGAGGCTTGACATAACGCGCTATATAAATTTCTTTATTGCTTATTTTTATTTATTTTATGATGAACAGTATACTAGTAGCTATAACATATGCAGCAGACATCAAAATATTCTGTAGCAATACATTCAGGGATTCTGTGCATATTCCTCTGGGTACCGGGCAGACCATCGCCTAGCCTAGTCTGGCCAGCTTTTGTATATACTTTTGTTTCTTGAATGGCTTTCTGTGGTACATTTTCCTTCATCTTATCACTTATGCTTTCTGTTAAACTTGTTAAGATTTCTTGTTACAAGTGAATTGCACATTCCTTGTGGAACTAAATTCAAAATGCATTGGTTTCTATTTTGTAAAGGTTTTCCCGCTCTTATCTATATGACAAGGGAGAAACGCGGGATAAAAGGAGACATTAGAGAACTTTTAGTAGGTGCTGATTGTTTGTTAGCTAGACATTGGGGTGCTCAAGTGCCTTCATCGCATTGACATGTGCGAGGAGTGTTTCAAAAAGCTCTTACTGAAAAACAAGTAATGAGATAGACATATAACTGACGTTAAAGTTGAAGTTTCTCGCTGGAAAGTGAAGAAGGGCAAACTAAGGGCATCTGTGATTTGCTTACTTTAGATTGAATTACAATATTATAATTCAAATATATCCACTGAAATAGCCTAGATAATCTTAGAAGTACTCAAATGTGGATGATATTATTGTTTGGATTATGAAAAGCGAGCAAACATCGCTAAGTCGCTTGATCTGCTGTCTCAACCAACGGATGTAATGCGACATTTGAATGACATCCCAAAGCGTTTTAAATGTCATTAGCTGTCCCTAATATATGTAATAAAACTAAATAAAAATCCCCATATAGCCATTGTTAAAGAAAAATGACAGTTCCTTAGTCTCTTTGATATTTTTTCAGAAGATATAAATCCCCAGGTATTAGGGAATAAAGTAGTGTAAAATGAACAATATCGTCACTTGAGATGTCTTTTCAATCAATTATAAGCTGCAACGCAGGATCCTTCACCTTTTCCCAGCCACATCAGTTACTTTTGGTTAAAATCAACTTGTTTCTCGTAATAAGTGTAGTTATGGGAAAGTGTATAGTGCTAACATTTGACATTAAACGTGATATTAATAACAGATAAATAATTTACAAAGAAGACAGTATGCGGCATGTCACGTAGGAGAAAATGCCCCTTAACTAAAAGTGCAGTCAACCTCCGCGGGAAACGCAGTGGACCTGATCATATCTGATAACAATTACAATAAATCTATACTTTGTGTTTTCGTATTGTACTCTCATTTAGTTGTATAAAGGGGTAAAATTGACGCTCTCTTTTTTGAATGAAATATAAAATAATGCAAATTAGTCTTTGGTTTTGGTACTTATCAATGTGAAGGTTTGTTAATGTTTAGTATGCTATTTGGTTGTTTGTGAGCTGTAGACAAGGGAAGTCTTTGAAGTAAATGACATGTGGATTATTTTGATATGAATCGTTAACTATTGATGTGAATATGTTTGTTTGTCGTGTTTGGGTCAAAATATGCATCAATTTTGATGGGCAACCTAAAAGTTATCGGTTTTCTTAAAATAAAAAACATGAAAACCCTAGCCCAAGGATCATTATTACAGAATTATATAGTATTATATTAGCTCTGAATTGACAATAATTGGGTTTATTTTGTGGTGCATTGTCAAAGTAATTTGGAAATTAAAAGGAGTATGCAGATTGCAGAGCATGTCAAAGTCCGAAACGACCGCTAGGTTATATTGATTATACCATGCCCGAGTGTGCAGCAATAAAGCATGAACACAGTCTGAGAGCGCGGGTATTCTGAATATTCGACGTATAGTAGAATACACCAGGCACAAAAAGAAACTCGTCAGTTATATTCATCCTTGCTGTTCAATAACTTGATAATTTTGGATTATTCTGAAATATACATTTTGTCTTTTTCATTTGACACCCAGTTCGTGAACATTGAGCAAGAATTGACCAAGATATGCGCCTCCAAACTCTCAAACCCTAAAATGAAAAGTTGCAATTTTAACGATTCAATTGTGCATGTTGGCGCGTGTGCTTTACTGATTGGCCCGTGGTGCTTGTGTGCAATACAACGATGCGTTCCCATTGAAAATCGTTGAAAATGCGACTTTTGATTTTGGGGTTTGATGCTTTGGAGGCGCATATCTTGGTCAATTCTTGTTCGTTTTTCACGAACAGGGTGTCAAATGAGAAAGCAAAGACCAATTAACAAAATGTATATTTCAGAATATTTCACAAGTTATTGAACAGCAAGGATGAATATAACTGGCGAGTTTCTTTTTGTGCCTGGTGTATTCGTTCAACAAGTATTCGTTATTCAATCTATTTCAATTCAGTTTGCTTGTTGACGGAAAATCAGTTATATCTGACGTCGAATGTCTGGTGTATTATTAATGATTTACCTAATCAAACATTTAAGTGCTCCTATAGAAGAGTCAATTGATTTCCACATCAATTGTAAAAACTGAAGAATTTCTTCTCCAAATTCCACTATCGACGGATCACTTGTAAACCATATTGTCACCAGTGTGACCACTTTGTTTAGCCAAGGTGTGGCTGGAAAAGATAAATTCATTACATTGCACTCTATAGTTGCAGCCCAAAATATTAATATTTGCAACTTAGCATCAGAAGACCTCAAGAACAATTCAGTTCAAAGAACGCATAAAGAGCATGCACTTGAAAGTGGATCTGCTCACAAACTGGCAGCAGTGTATATTTTAGTATGGGTGATGTGACTTATGTTCTTGTTCATTGACCCAAGTCGTAAGTTTGATAGTATAAAACAAGCAAAAAATGGCAAGTTGAGTAGAATGTCAACCCTGCGTAACCTTAAAAGTATGAAAACACGTTTAAGTGCTATGTTATAATTTGTTGAGAAAATAGAGAAGTGTCCCTCTGATTAATTATTAAACCATTTGGGCCCTTACGATAAGGCATCCATCTCAGTAGGAACCCATTTCCCTTAATACTTGATTCTCAGCCAACATTATCTAGAATATTGTGATGAATATTCAAAATTCAACTCCTAAACAAAACAATCTATATCTCAGATTATTTCTGTCATATCGTGTTGCATATCAATGGATAGCTACTTTATTCCCCTTTACAACAATGACACCACATTTGAAACAATCGCCTTTTTCACGGCTGAGTACACGTCTTGTGAATGTAGTGGAGCTTCAAACAAATTGACCATTATTCTGTACTTACACATAACTTCAATAGTGGGTGGAAAAACCATACGCCGCCACAACAACTAGGCACCTCCTCCTCATGCTGCTCACCAGCAGAATAATGGTCAATTTGGCACATTCTGTTTGATACCCCACTACATTTACAATAGGTGTACTCAGCCATGAAAAAGGTGGTTGTTTCAAATGTGGTGTCATTTTAAAGGAGAATAAAGTAGCTATTTATTGATATGTAACACGACATAAACATGTCACAACCTGAAATAAAGATGCTTAAAAAAACTTTCCAAACCTTTGTTGAAGAGTTTATAACAGATCATGAAGATAACGATAATATATTCACTTTATATTCTCTTCATACATGTATAGCATAGTGATCCATGTAATTACGTGTATCATTTGAATTACCAATGAGTCGCTTGTCAGCACAAGCTTTACACACGTCCCAAGATTGGAAGATGATTATAATTATATTAATCTTAAAATTCAGTCATATGAATTATATTTTGGGTAAAGAAGGATTTATATAAATGTCACTGCTAATTGCTAATTTGTTGGTAATACATGAAGAGCGTTGTAAAGCACATATCAATAATGCAATAGCAGACATTGATAGCATGCTAATCTGTCACATATAGTTATTTGGATTGGAAAGTGATTAGTTATATTGCTCCGTTTATTTTACCAACCGAAAATTATTGGAGACAACATGCTACGTGAGCAATATCACGTAAGCTTTTAGCATGAAATCAATCGCATTTGGTACATTATATCTTACATAGTGTTAATTCCTATTAGTGTAATCACTTTAAATATATTTGATCAATACCTCCTGTCAGTGATTTAAATAAGACTACCAAAAAACGTTTCAAAGGGACCAAAGACCTGTGCGGCTTTTCACCCTTTTTTAAAACTTTGTTAAAGTCGTAAGAACATGGAGAACTTGTCACAGATATTATTTTTTATATTCAACAAGGTATAGTTATGAATATTTGAAATAAACAATTTAATACGTCATTACAATGCAGATCGCTAAGAGGCGAAGAGCCATAAAAAATTACACGGATGACCCATTTTGTCAATACAACCTTTTCCTGAATACTTATCACAAATTTGCTTGTAGAAGTCAACAAAAGGTAAACCTATCTTAGCATGTACCACCACTTAACAAAATTACACGCTCTTATTATTATTATTATTCATAATGTATATTATATACTTTCTTTACTGTTTTACTCACTCATTGTAATGGAGTGGTCACCAGTTAATCGAGAAGAGCAATATAAAAAAAACATGCTTGACTAATTGGTACAAAGATTTTACATGTTATAGACATTTTATGATATTATTGAAAACAAATTTAGGTTTCATTAATTAGTCAAACGTGTTCTAATATAAGATTTGCCAGCTAAGAAATGCCACAGGTGTTTCTTATAATAATGATTCAACATTGCTTTCCTTGCAGATTATAATCATAGCCACAAAGACGGATCCGCTACATTGGCAATCACTTTTGCTAGCTATAAAAGCTGTATTACTTTGGATTTATTCATCTGTTTTTGCTTTAGAAACTACAGGAACAAAATGGAAAAGATAACATAATCGGCTTTTTACAGTAATATTTAGGTTGATAGTAAATGTTAACATTAGTAATTCACTGTATATTTCATTGTTACCCAGACAGAGGCAATATTATTACAATTTTTAGTCCATGATACTGATTTATTCAATCTACTTACATGTACTAACCTAATTGCTACTCAGAGGACAGATAATATTATGACACTTTGTGTCGATAAAAACTGTGATTTATGACAAACGTGCAATAGAGGTGAGACATAATAGTACTTGGTGATGTGTTAAGGCCTAGAAAGACTTTTCTCAAATTTAAGAATTGTTTCTTTTTTGAAAGTATATGAATGAAATCAAAACTCGACCGGCGGTTGACCGCCGGTTCCGCCCGGTTCCGTCCGGTTTCCATTGTTTAGAACACTAAAAATAAAACGGAACTGGACGGTACCGGCGGTCATTCGCCGTTCGAGTTTTGATTTCATCCCATACTTTAAAAGATCCAAATTTGTAATCCTTTTTGTCCACATTTTTAAAACGAAGAAAAATTCTAAAATTTGAGAAAACCGTTTTTAGTTTTGTGCTTTTAAAACATAAATATGCATTTCTGTTATCGTGGACGAAACAAATCAGCATGGAAAATCAAATTTCCCATTTTGAGTGATTCTGCGTGCCCCCCCCCCCTAAAGCCAAAATGTGGGATTTAATCCACAGTGACGGCCTCAATTTACCTAGAACTTATACTTTTTGGATGATTGTAATGCCCATTGCTATACTAAAAAACCACTTGAAAGACTAAGACTGTAGTACTTTAACTACAGTGAATTTTAAATTTTATATTAAATCCGGAGATCTGTGGTTTCATTCGAAATCAAAAGGGGACAATGTGATCAAATAAAAGTAACATTTAAATAGGAATCTATTCTTTATGCAAATCACACATTGATGCTTTAAAGGGTATAGACTATTATATATTTTGTCCTTATTGACCTGGTAAACTATCCTCAAAATGTGAAGGTTATCTTCAAAATGCCGAGGTCTTAGCGTTGGCTCCTGTGCATGACCAGCTGTTAACATCCTTCTAGCAGGTCCCTAAGTATTGTCTTCGCTGTCGACGTTTTAGCTATTTATCCATTGTCATAATAATGTAAGGAAATATAATATAAGGGAAAATTTATAATACTCGTAGTATGAGTATATCTGTGACCATATCAAGTTATTTTTGAAGTTGATGACACCTTTCAAAGTAATTATTTTTTGTGTTGTGATATAACCAATTGCCAACATTCCAGAAGCAAGTCCCTTTTTATTTTTCGTTCAGTTACTACCTTTCAACTTGCATGCACACATCATACAACAAAGACATTTATTAATATCGAATGATTGAATGTTTACAACCGTGACAGCAATTATGTCAATCACGGTTTGGAATTAGACACGAACCGGTAAAAATTTCACTGGTTTCCTTTTTGTCAACCAATTTAGGACATTTTGTTATGGTACCAAAAAACGTTGACGTTCACAATGCTACCATAACCACAAAAAGCACTGATTTTGGCAATAAAACGTGGACATTTTTGAGTATTTTATGCATATCACTGCACATGATTAGAAACCCCTAAGATATAATATAGGGTAGTCTCATGTACATAATATTAAAATAGCTTACTTACAGCTGAGCGCACTGGATGATCTAACAATTACATGAAGCCGTTTGGCGTTTTATGCGAGCGTTTTATAGCGACAGGAAAACAATGATACGTGGGGATGCATTTAACCTCCCCCATTGTTAGAAGAAGATTAATACTCCGGGTAATAAACCCTGTATCACTTGATGATCTGAATTGATTTATGGGTAGTTTCATATTCCCTAACCTTTCTGGTAATGAATCAAAGCCTAAAATTACGATAATATAATAGGTAATATAAAGTTTGAAGTTTACACCTTTAACTATTTAGAAATATTCAACCAATTATGCATTGTATCCTGAGATATTGATTTCACTTTGCTAAAATAACTAAAATGGCCCTTAGACGAGACAGTTCCATTCAGTTGTCTATTTGTTTGTTTCAGCAACAACTTATAGTAACTATCGTAGCCGTACTACAAATGATATGATATCAGCGAATTTAAAGCACCGTCAACACGTTATTGTAACTCCAATAGGTGTCAGGTAGCTATATGCTTCAAGGTAGTCTTTTGTGTAGAGCGTCATGTGAATGAAAAACAAACTTCTCGAGGCATGCCCTGAAACCAGTGCAGTTTCTGCAAATGTCGCAAATGAAGCGTTCGTATCTATCACCGTCACCAATGTTATTCTATCACTGAAATTGGACACCATGAAGTCGGTAAAGTTATCTTCATTAGGTATTGATTTACATTACTGGAAGCTGGTGTTGTGTATTTTTACTTTTGCACGACAGAATTGCGTTTTCAAAATGTGTTTTGTTGACGGATACGAACTTACTGTTTTAAAAGATGGGTACCTGATACACTAGCATTTGTGATTAATTTGATACCTTACTTCCAGACATACGTGATAGACATCATTATTGGCCCAGCTGCCTCCATAAATATCTTTTCTTTTTTCCCTTAACTTTCTTACATCTTGATTTATTTCCTTGTTTTCCTCATTCTGCTTTTCGTTTGAGTTATGTGCGTTTGTGGTGTATGATACAAGGGGCGGTCAATAATTTGATAGAACACGCTTTTCTCGAAGGGTAATGAACTGTCTCATTTGAAAGTTTTTTCCTTCACAGCATTGCTGCAAACTGCGAAAATATCACTTTACTTACTGATTATCAACTCTTAAACTTAAAAAGTCATCATACTTTCCTTTGTTTCGTTTTGGAGATAATTAATGTAATTACTAATATCTTGTTATTGTTTTTATACAATGTTGGTAAAGTCACCTGACGTCCTATTTCACCCGAGATTAAACGGCATATCTCTGATTTTAACACGTTCGAACTCGGGACCTAATGTTTCTTAATGCCCATCATTATTTTGCAGTGTGTGTGGCCTAATAATTTATTTCAAGTATGTAGTATCAGTTATGAATATGTGAAAGACAAAGGTACAGTCTTGATATGATAATAAACAAACGTCATCAAAATAATCCGTAATGGTCAACTTTCATATCATACTGACCGCCCCTAGTATGTGTCCTAGTTAAAGCATTTTACCATGCACTTTGTAGATCTATTTCCTCCTATTCGTAATTAAAAGCATTATTAAAATGCAATTTTAATCATCTGTGTATTCCCAGAAAGTATAAGGAAGCAAATGATAGATTGTGAAAGTAGACGATTTCGACATTTCCGCAAAATATCCGCGGAACAGAGCCTCTTCTATGTGACAAAAGAATTAAGTAAAAATGGCGCGTTACCATGGTAGTGAAAAGGGAGAAACACGGGATAAAAAAGACATTAAGAACCTTTTAAAACATGTGATGGTCAGATAGACCTTGTGGTGCTCGAGTGCTTCATCGCTTTGACATGTATAAGGAGTGTTTCAAGTAGGTAGTGCATCATCCCCAAAATTGAGATTTTATCTTTAAAATGAGTCTACATTCAATCGAGTCCTATTAATTTCACATAGTCAAAGGGTGTTCAATTGTTGGCAAAAATGATCTAACGTAGATTAGGCTAATCTTAATTGTTTCATGGGAAGAGCCATGATATCTATTATAATCCATGCAATGTATAATCGAGCCGAGTGTTGAATGATATTACAGAGACCTCTATTTTAAGGGTAGACTAGGTATGGTTGGTCGAAGCAGCCAAAACAAAATCGATTTTCATTATCTAAATCAATATATTATTGAAAAATAACTCTTTAATGTTTTGCAAAAGTACATTCTACAAATCATATACTTTGAAAACTTGCTTGATTTATTGTTGTTAATGAGTAATGTATGCTTTAGAAAAGTGTTGTTATTTCAGCTCTCTTTACAGCATAACTCAAGAACCGCAGGACCTACAAAAGTATATCTGTAATATTTGAACTCTTCTACACACTCTACATTATCAATGCAATTTTTGCCAAATCTCACTATCATTCGCAAGATGCTATGAACTACCAAATCGCAACAGTTTAAAATAGTTGCTAACTTTAAGGTGTTACAATCAACGGCTATATAAGAACAGCGCGTGTAAAATAAGGATATCTGTTTTACTGTACATTGAATTAGATATCGAAACAGCACAAAATTCTCGAATGTGGAGGAGATTGCCAGGGATTGCATCGAAAAAGGGAACAAATGTCACTCTATCTGCTATCTAGCTCAACAAATGACATTACCAAAAGCGCGTTGTACATGCTTAGCTCTCACTAATGAAATTGAACAAGAAATACCAGAAGCTATATTTAAACACAAATAAGAGTTTCGCAGACTCGTTGATTTTTTTTTCAGAAGGTATACGTCCCCTTGTATTCAGGAGTAAAGTAATGAAAAACGAACAACCTCGTTACTTGAGATATATTTTCAATAAATTATCACTGCAATCATATCACCTGATCATCATCCACTACGTAATAATGTAAGTAGATATTATATAGTGACCGGCTTCTGACTAATACGGCACATACACGTTCAATTTTATTGGGCGATATCAAAGACCCCAGATACAAAATCTATCGTTGCCACTGTACGCACGATCATTATTAAATGATAAATTTTGTATCTAGGGTCTTTGATTTTGCTCAATATATTGAACGTGTATGGGCTTCATAAAAAGCGATATTGAAATTGATGAGCCCTTCTAAAGTCGGGTTCACCTGTGTCCTACTTAAGTTTTTGTATTATGAAACATATATTGGGCGTCCGAATAGTGCAAACAAAACAGGCATCCGCTCAGTTCATCATATTACCAAAGTGGTCATCTAATGAAGTTGGCACAACTAGTGAATAAATAAATCCGTGACCACGATAGCTGACAGGACGGACGCAATTTGCTTGCCAAAATCAATGGCTCAAAAGAAAACGCAGATCAATGATTCAACAGCGAGTAGTATACCAGCCTTCATTCAGTAGACTGGACAAGAAAACAGGCTGTTCGAAAAGGTCTCCCTCATCAAAGTATTGGTTTTGTTAGGAAATTAGTTTGAAATGTTTAGTCTCTTGAAAGGAAAAGGATACTGAGTGTCATACATGTTTTTGTCCGTTGAACTGTTGAACTAAAGTCTGCACAAAAAGTAACGCAGCTGTTATAAATACGCCTATAGCGTCAGAACTAATAATTGTTTCCACACTATTTCTACATAGAAAGAATGAAGATTTATTTACGCGCATTTTGATACCCCACTTGTTAAATGTCGTTCAATATTAACAACATAGTAGGGCTAAATATACCCGAATTTAAAAGTTGCAGTTTACAACGATCAATGGTTACTACACAAGCATTGTGGCACGTTAAACCCTCCATTATCTTCGCACTGACTTCAAATTAATGCAAATAGCTGCAAGTTTTAAATTCGGGTATTTTTCTTTAAAAACACAGCTGTGTTGTCAATATTGAACGAAATTGGACAAATGGGGTATCAAAATGCGCGTAAGTAAATCACCCTTCTTTCTATGTTGAAACATTGTGAACACAATTATTAGTTCTGACGCTATAGGCGTATTTATAACAGCTGCGTTTCTTTTTGTGCAGGCTTTATATAGCGCTCGTTTAAAATAGCGTTTGCTCCTGTGATTGGCCAGCTGTCAACATTCTTCTAGCAGGTCCTTATTACCATAATATTATTACCAATATTACCATCATCATCGTCATTGTCATCGTAGACTAGTTGTCGTCACGTGTAATGTATTTAGATATCTTTCAACTTGCATGCAAGGCCTTCAGAAGTTTAATGAACTTGAATAAGTTGTTAAACAACTTTCAAAAAGTAACACGTTATCAATATCCTTCTATCATACACCAAAGACATGTTGTAAGGTCAATCGTTGAAATCGTGGTATGTAACAATACTGCCAATCACAGCTTGGAATTAGACACGAACGGGTATTTTATTTTCAACCAATTTAGTACATATTTTACATAATTAGTACATATGTGACTGGACACTACAAATCAGCCGTAAAGTCGGCCCGGTTAATTTTGTTTTATTTCGTGTTTAGAAAATATATAGCATAAGCAAAATACTATATCATTTGACTTCACACGATATCCAGAAAGCGGGGTTATGGTTTGTTGAATTCTGCTCCTTCAACAAAATTGTACCCTTTTCGGTTCTACGTGTGTCTCTTTTTCGACATTGCTGGTAATAAAGTCATTATTCGCCAGCGAAGTGTTACGTGCAATCCGATTATCACTATGCCAACTGAATCACGCTTTTGAGTTCTGCACCACGACCGAAATGATCGCAACACAAAGTCTACGGCATGTACTACCAATTCCAAAAGGTGCGTGATCCAGTTACCAAGGGGTTATGTAACCACTTTGCTGGCGAATTGGCGGTCATTGCAAATCATCCCAAGTCAGTGAGGTTCAGGAATGTCCTCTCATTGTTATTGTTAGTTATACATACCTAGACAAAATACAATGCAATTATAACCCATTACTTAAACAGGATTTAGCAAAAGCAAACAAAGACTAGAGCTATTTAATGATTCTGTATGTAGAAGATTATTATCCTCTTCAACAATATAATAGGATTATTGATTGGTTTAAACGCTATCAAATGAGAAACTTGTCGCGCCTAATTGAGAGACCTATGAATACGAGCTTCACGCACATTTTGCACTGTATCTCAGAATACAATTTGCCGAGTTTACGGCTCATTCGTAGTGTCCACTCACATATGTTCTGTCCTGTACTGTGGACAGTGGCCTCAATTATTGCATACCCAACAATCCTAATAAAGTCTGATGGATTGTTTCTCTATGAATTTAAAAAAATAAATTGTATACATAATTATTGTGTTCAATCGCCTGAACATCGAATTTTACATCAAATGTGTACGTATTGTCATTATATCATCTTTTGAACCTTTTAATGTTGTTATATTTTATAAACATAGTTACAGGTAGTTAGGTAGGTTGGGTTTACAAACAATAGCGTGTTTATTACGGATAAGTAGTCACGAACAAAACAAGCAGAACGAAGAAAACAAGTTAATCACAAGTTGATCGTTATACGTACCAACGGCATAGGATGAGGAAGAGCTGATATTGAGAAGAAATGAGGAAAATGTGAAGATATTTAGTCTGGTCACGAGTGTGAAGCTCTAGAGAGCCATTCGATATACGGTGCACACTCATTTGTTGGCTTAACGCTGGAGGAAATTAATCTTGGCAGAATTTGTTCCTCAGATAAATTTACCCAAGCGATTTGAATTATTTATTAAAATGATAAGATATATATGACATTCAGTGATCATCACTTAAGTAATCGGAGGGCTTTGGAAAGTAATATACAAATATTTCAATAAAGAAAGATGATTTACGATTGTCTATAATGTTGCCTCTATCTATTGATATTTTAATATCGCTGATGTTTTAGTTGTCAAGATTTGCCCCAATTTGGATTTCAGTAAAAATCATAGAAAAGTATTCTTCACTGGAAATGATAACAACCAGTTATAAGTGAGGAAGTCTCATGCATATCCCATTAAAATATCTGACAAAAGTGATATGGTGCAAAGGATAGTTTGGCAATTACAAAAAGCCGTTTAGCGTTTTTTATCGTTTTATAGCGACAGGAAGAAAATTGGAGGGATACACTCTTGTTATTTTCGACATATGTTAATACACATCCATAGCACATGATGAAGATCTATGTATTACTATAGGGTGAACAACTTATAAGTTCCCCCTACATATTTTTTTAATAAATCGAAAACTATTTGACGAAATGCAAACCTGTAAAAATGATATGGGTAGCCTTATTTGTTTTACACATGTGGACCAAATTTTAGCGTCACACGTCATTGCTTTCAGTCACAATGGTTCATTATGTAAAAAAAGGAGACCGTTTTAAACAGTGTTAAAGTTGCATCTGAGTCCATAGGACTCAATTCCCAAACAATACAGTAGGCCAGGGATATTCATGTGTTTGTAAAAGAAAACGTTATCTTTGGTATTCTTCTTCTTCTTAAAAAGCAAAGCAGATGTTTTATTCTTTTCTTTTTAATGATAAATGTCTGAGATGGAAGGGATATGTACTGCAGTGAGAATAGACCATATTGCCAGTAGTTCATCACATGTGAAAAGTCACATTTTAATAATGCCGCGTTTGCCCGAATTTCTTCGCGGTAGAGCAATAAGTTTGCTGGATGAAAATGTACCGGTGAAAGAAATTGCTCATCGTATGGGCCAGCAAAATCTCCTGACATGAACCCCTTTGAGCATCTTTGGGACCATGTTAAAAATGAGGTTGACCACCTTATCAATGAAAACACAACACTGCAAGAGCTAACCCGAGCAATCCAACATGTATGGAACAACATGGACCAGCAACGGGTCCGGAATTTAATAAACAGCATGCGGCGACGTTGCAATGCACTTGTCAACAGTGCAGGAGGACACATCCCCTACTAAACATCTAGACTTTAAGTTTTATTTCCATTACAAACACATGGACAGGCCTAACATACTGTATTGTTTAACAATTGACTCCTATGGACTCAGGTGCAACTTTTTTTTTACATAATGAACCATTGTGGCCAAACGCAATGATGTGTGACACTACAAATTGGCCCAGATTTGTAAAACGAATAAAGTTACTCATAACTTTTTACAATTTTACATTTTGTTAAATAATTTTCCATTTATTTCAAAAAGCATTAGGGGGAACTTATAAGTTGTGCACTGTATAGCTTCATATACCCACTACCGGGCCCAAACCTTCACGAAATGTGATTTTCCTCCATTAAATTGATCGATTAAAATATTTCAATCATTAACGGTTGCTGATAGGAGTCAATGTAGATAGATTCAAACATAACGATTGAAATGTTTTTTATTGACTCTTACTCTTTTAGTAGACTGATTTCATACAACATGTACAAAGCCATTTAACTACCGTTCATTTGAGGCAAAACAGGTATCGCAAATTAAAACATGCTCCGAATTTGATTTTAAAAGATTGCCAAATTTGTTGGCTTGCAAACACATTTTAAACAAAGATGTATGTTACAACTATCAAAACCCACTGAACTCCGAACTGTGATGTTACCTTTGTAACAAAACACCTGACAAAATTATGGCAAACTAGTCTTATTTTACCAGCGTGCAAACTGAAATTAGACTTTACATTTTCAGTCTTGGTTTAGCAGCGACATAACTTATGACACCATCACATTGTCTTCATTAGTAGTGTTTACAATTGTCATGTGACCGAATTATCTTGATTACTTTTTGGCAAAGGAACCATTTGAGACCATTTTTAGATCAAAATGGGAGCATTTTGGTCCACCTTGACCCCCTGGACTCCCCTGTAGCCTATATATTTTGATCCCTCTCAGGATTTCTTCAGGACTTTAAGTATTTTCTGGGGACCTCGCATGGAAATACGGTGTGGTGACAATAAATGTTGGGTATCATTACCAAATAGGGTGCAACTTGCTAGACTTGAGTCCAGTCCTCGTTTACGGAGTTTAGGATTGGGGTAGGGCAGTCTTGTAATAAGACTAGTAGAGCTGCACTCTATTCGGCAATCGCTCCAAATGTTGCAATTAGTTGACAAATTTTAACAAAAATCTATTTTTTTGTTGTGTTCCATACATACGTACAGCCAATTTAAAATAAGGCATCTGTGACTAGTTTTACTGAAATTCAAATATATCCACTACATCACTACATTATTCATATATATCCACTACATCACAAAAGCATAGAGGTACTCAAATGTGGATGATGATAAAAAGGGAACAAATGTCACAAAGTCACTCTATCTGCAGCTATCTCAACCAATAACATCACCGGAAGCGCGTTAACCGTGCTTAGCTCTCGCAAACAAAAAATCCCCTAAGCCCTATTTAAACGAAAATGACGGTTCATCAGCCTCGTCGATTTTTTGTCAGAAGATATAAATCCCCATGGTATTAAGGAAAGCAGTGTAAGATTAACAGTTTTGACACTTTTCAATCAATTGGCAGCTGTGAGGTTGGATCATTAAACCTATTTTAGAACGTGATATGAGTAACAAGTAAATAATTTGCACAAACATGCTACTAATTTCTTAGAGTGTGTAACTAAGAGAGTATAACCATGAACTAAAAGGGTAGTTTTAGAAAGTAGAAAATAAAATCTACTTTTGTATATATTCCCAACCACGTGTGTCGTATTTGTCATTGTTAGATCTATCAGCCTCACTTGCACACATTTGTGCCTATAGCCAACTGTATTATCTTGATAGCATTTATTTTTTCTTTTCAACTTTGCCCCATCGTAGTTTTCCCTTGG
Organism: Amphiura filiformis; assembly: GCF_039555335.1. Classification (NCBI taxonomy): domain Eukaryota; kingdom Metazoa; phylum Echinodermata; class Ophiuroidea; order Amphilepidida; family Amphiuridae; genus Amphiura; species Amphiura filiformis. Next base: position 24,384,128 of record NC_092633.1, on the reverse strand, counting down.
GAGCATAACATACAATTCGGCTACATAATATTTTAAGCGATTAGTTATTTAAATATATGCATGAAGAAGCCTGAGAAACTATAAAATTTGTCGTATTGCATGAACAAAACAATTGTTGTGTGTGTTGTAGCTATAGGCACTGATCGTGGGAATCATGTCTGGGCATAAGTGACAGCAACTGCATACAAGGAGATTAAAGACTGCTTTTAGCATGAGGTCGAGTTCTCCCTTTTAAATCTTGATGGTACTTAATGTGAAATCTAACAAGATAAAACTGTATGTACTGCTGGTATTCGTTACATTTTTTTCTTCTGATTTCGTCGTGATATGAGATCATTGTTAATAGGTCGACATACTTTTAATATAAACGTTGTAACAATCAAAACGTACATAATAGCAAAGGATCTAACGTAGTAAATAATTATGACAATTATGCCATAATGTTGGCACCGCGGAAAGCGAAAAAAGAAAATTGTTCCGATTTTGTTGAAATGTTCTCATATCACACATCTTGTAGTATATGGCGCTGTGTAGCGATATTTGAATTGCCATGACTGACTTTGTCTTGCTACAATTAATTTTCCTAACGAGTGGAACAATTTGAGATGCATTGCAACATTGTCATGATTATAGGACGATTTTTAAGTTTTGGCACTATTGTTTTTAACCAAGTCAGAACAATTTTAAACTTGACCATTTTAAAAGTTCATTGGCCTTTTCCCACCAAATAGGTGTATGATCGCGCATTGAGTTTGTGACTGACTTCAATCTATTGGACTATATACGTTGCAAGGTGGAAAAGTCGTGATACACAAAAACAAGCTAAACCAAAAAAACTTTAACAAGTTTGACTATATTGCAAACGTCATATATCGAGGCAAATAATGTTCAGAGTGAGGAAGACCTTGCAATGAGAAACCCGACCGATAATCAATAGAAAATGAATGCGCAAAATGTAAGAATATTAGTTTGGCCATGAATGTGAAGCTCTATAGAGCCTGTTGTCATACACAAAAACAAGCTGAACCAAGAAAACTTTAACAAGTTTGACAATAAAGCAAACGTCATATATCAAGGCAATTATTATTCAGAGTGAGAAAGACCTGGCGATGAGAAACCGACCAGTAATCAATTGAAAATGAATGCGCAAAATGTAAGGATATTAGTTTGGACATGAATGTGAAGCTCTATAGAGCCTGTTGTCATACACAAAAACAAGCTGAACCAAGAAAACTTTAACAAGTTTGACAATAAAGCAAACGTCATATATCAAGGCAATTATTGTTCAGAGGAGAAAGACCTGGCGATGAGAACCCGACCAGTAATCAATTGAAAATGAATGCGCAAAATGTAAGGATATTAGTTTGGACATGAATGTGAAGCTCTATAGAGCCTGTTGTCATACACAAAAACAAGCTGAACCAAGAAAACTTTAACAAGTTTGACAATAAAGCAAACGTCATATATCAAGGCGGTCGCTGTACAATGAGAGAAAGACCTGGCGATGAGAAACCGACCAGTAATCAATTGAAAATGAATGCGCAAAATGTAAGGATATTAGTTTGGACATGAATGAATGTGAAGCTCTATAGAGCCTGTTGTCATACACAAAAACAAGCTGAACCAAGAAAACTTTAACAAGTTTGACAATAAAGTAAACGTCATATATCAAGGCAATTATTGTTCAGAGTGAGAAAGACCTGGCGATGAGAAACCGACCAGTAATCAATTGAAAATGAATGCGCAAAATGTAAGGATATTAGTTTGGACATGAATGTGAAGCTCTATAGAGCCTGTTGTCATACACAAAAACAAGCTGAACCAAGAAAACTTTAACAAGTTTGACAATAAAGCAAACGTCATATATCAAGGCAATTATTGTTCAGAGTGAGAAAGACCTGGCGATGAGAAACCGACCAGTAATCAATTGAAAATGAATGCGCAAAATGTAAGGATATTAGTTTGGACATGAATGTGAAGCTCTATAGAGCCTGTTGTCATACACAAAAACAAGCTGAACCAAGAAAACTTTAACAAGTTTGACAATAAAGCAAACGTCATATATCAAGGCAATTATTGTTCAGAGTGAGAAAGACCTGGCGATGAGAAACCGACCAGTAATCAATTGAAAATGAATGCGCAAAATGTAAGTAGTTTGGACATGAATGTGAAGCTCTACAGAGCCATTCTGGTATGGAACGCCTTCATCTCCTGGCTTAAAACTGGAGGAATTTAATCTTGAGTGGAATTTCTTCATCAGATAAACCTACTCTAGCGATTTGAGTTATTTACAATGGCTGAATGGGAAGATTATGGCATTCAGTGATCATTCATAACTTTGTATATAAAACGGGTTGGTGGAATATGTAACTTACATTGTACGATCACAACTAGATAATGTCGGTTAAATTCATGTGGTTCAATACATCGAAGTCTATAACACAGTTTTCAATGGGAAATTATTATCAGTTAAGAGTAGAAGTTTGAATCCCGAAATGACCAAAATTTCAACATAATACGATAACTTGGGGACCAGTATCAACCAAAAAACATCAAGCCCGCAGCCGGATACGACGACTAAACACTCCAAGTGAGTTCCAATATAAAATGGCCCCGCAGGACAAGAAAGCTCCGTGACCTTAGCACCATAGAATATATATTCTGACATAGAGCTGACATAGTAATTGTTTGCGGGCAACTCAACCCAAACCCAAAACCGGTTAGTGGGTCTTTTTTCCCCTTTTTTTGATCTTATTGTAAGGTTGAGTGGTATTGACTTTTCTCATGCAATAATCATATGAATTATACGAATATTATGCTGTTTTCGTTGTTGAAAGGGATTCAAGCGTGGTTTACGGTGATGTTAAATGAGGTTAAACGCTGATGAACAACGGTGAGATATGGCTGAATCCCTAATAATTTGCTTTTGTTTTAATGGAATAATATAAATGATGCTATGATATGAAATGATATGATATGATATGATATGATATGATATGATATGATATGATATGATATGATATGATATGATATGATATGATATGATACGATATCACTTTGAAAAGTATCATGTAAGTGAACTAAAACCTCTAAAGGTATATCATGAAAACAATTCACTTTCTGTAAAATGAAACGTACATCTGTTACCATCACCAACGGTGTGTAATTTTATCATTCAAATTGGACACCATGAGTTCGGTAAAATGATCTTCATTAGGTATTGATTTACATTAGATTGGAAACGTTTTTGTATTAATTGTCCCGTGGTATTTTCACTTTGTGCACAAATTGCTCTTTCAAAAATATGTTTTCTTGACAAAAGTTAATGAAGAGACATTTAATGGGTATCAGATTGTGATGTCATTCTGAAATGATACCTCAGACGCGAGACGCACCATTCCTGGCTCGTATACCTCCATAGGTGATAAATGTGTTAATGTCTAACTCAGTGTCATGTTTTCTTACCATTTTACCCCATCCGTTTACGTGTCTCTATACTGATATTCTTTTTTCGCACATATTACCAGCAAAGCGCTGCTTATATAATATTTCTGGCAGTATGTAAAACATTCAACTGTTTCATGTCTGTTGATATCAATGACTTCAATTCAGGTAGAAAGTATTCAATTAATTGCAATTTCTAGTGTTGACATTCAATATGTTAAACGAACATTCTCTAAAGAACCCTTAAGTTATTTTCAAGGAAATCAATACTCATTTCCATTCAAAAACTCGATCCCGTTAAAGCTTCCAATTCGTCATTAATTCTTGTGAATCTTTGCCACATTGAACACGGTTAGATTGGGTAATAATTGCCTACAGGGTTCTGAAGGCACATTACTTAACCTATATGTGTCCTATATAGTTAAAGCGTCGTTTCAATCATTGGCACAAAATCTGATTGAATCCTTTGAAACATTCTTTTATGCAATTATTCGAAGGTGACCTGCCGGTGGCTCAAAAATAAAGAGCAACCACAAAGAACACCACTATGACAATAATATTAGTCTGTCCCGAAGGAAAAAAGTACGCATCATGCATCAGGCTTGTAACTTCATCTATAAACAGAGGTGATCCACCGTGATTGTTTGTGACCTCAACTCAGGGCCTCATCTCAGGCAGTGTAGTAGCCTTTGCTACTTGTAGTTTGAAATAGGTTTGGTTTATTACTTCCTGATATAGTAGAGTTGAGCCTTTGGCTGTTAATTATTGAAATGAGTTATCCTCAGCCTCCTTACTGGCCGGTCTGTCAATTTAATTTTCTGATTTTGTCAACACGTTATAAGTGTAGCATAATATTATGTTCATTAGAAAAGGTATACTAACTGCATCAAAGAGGGCCTTTTAGTAATACAATTTTGGCAATGGTGTTATGAAGTCGGAAGTCAGAAAATAGAAATACCAACATATTAACATATTATTACAAAAGAAATCTGAAGTCTGTTATACCTTTGCTAAAATGTATTAGTAGTGGTTATGATATATGGGATTCACAAGTTGAAAAGTCAAATTTACGCCCCGTAAGCTTGATATGCACGAACATTTTCTGGACGATTTAATTAATTGACCATAATAGAGTTTGAGCTGGAACAATGACACGTGAAGTTTTTTTCTGTTAGCCAATATATTACTGATTTCACAGCATATAACATTGTTGCCATGACCTCTTTTTCCGAATATCAAAATTGTAATTGTATAATATGTTGCTTTAGTCGGTAAAGTGACGCTTTTTGCATGCTGTTCAATTTTTGCCATTTTGTGGTTTTTTTATATATATACATAAAATATGTCTTAAGTAAAACAGGCAACTGGTTCACAAAAAGTTGTTGATTCGGAAGCAATGAACCAGGTGGTGTTGGATATATTTGTTCAAGTGCTTGCGATATCAAAGACTTCAATTCTGGTGGAAACGATTCAATTAATCGCAATAACCAATGTTGACATTCAATACGTTAGACGCGCATTCTCTGAGTTATTTTCAAGGAAATCGATATTCATTTCAATTCACAACCTAGATCCCGTACAAGGCTTTTCATTCGTCTTCAATTCTTATGGAGCTTTGCCTCATTGAACACGGCATGATTTGGTATTAATTGCCTATAGGGATATGAAGGCACATTTACTTAACCTATATGTGTCCCAGTTAAAACATCGTTTCCATAATTGGCATAAAATCTGATCGAATTCTTTGACACATTCTTTTTCTGCAACAGTTTGAAGGTGATCTGCCTTTGGTCCAAAAATAAGGAACAACCAGAAAGAAGACCACTATGACAATACGTTTAGCATGTCCTGAAGAAAAAAGTACCCATCATGCATCATGTTGGTGACTTCATCTATATACAAAGGTGAACCACCATGATTGGTTGTGACCTCAACTGAGGCAATTTAATACCCATTGCTTCTTTTAGCTTGAAATAGATTTGAATTCTTACTTCCTGTTATCATGGAGTTGTGCCTTTGGCTGATAATTATTGAAATGGGTTACTAGATACCCGGCCTTTTCACTGGCCGGCGTGAATTATAGCGATGGATAAGTGTAACACACTATTATTTACTCAAGAAAAAGTATACTACCTGCATCTAACAGCTTCGTGGAAAGACAACAAAATTTGTCAATTGTGTATTAATGGGTGTTTTAAAATTTGAAGTCCGAAAATAGGAATTCTAAAAATTAACAAGTCCAACGGAATTTGTTTATTTTTTGATAAATTCTATTCAATTTGTCAAGCAAATTAAACAAAACAATTAAATGCTTTAAAGTAAAAAAGATAAAATCATGTTCTCAAGTGTGATTGGTTATTTATTTCCATATTGTCAAATATCATATTCATTTAAATACAATGTGTAAAATAATATTAATAAAAAGTAAACACCTTTAGCATATGTATATTGATACAATAGTGCTAGCTTTCTTGAGGCAAAGATATTGGTCATTACATGTATTACGCGAAATAAATGTGGTATGGTATGATTTTGTTAGATGTATTACAGTACAACATAGCATAAATGCCCAAAATTTAAAAGCTATATAATTTATGAACAATATATACTACACAAGGTAAGATACTATTACAAGGTTTTCAACACATATGATTTCAAGGACTCATGTACCAATATGCACAGTTTATGACTAAATGACCTTGATAGGCTGGATTGAGCACTGTCATCTGCTACAAAAGCATCATACTCTAGGATCTGGTCACTACATAATACTATAGGGAACATAGTAGTTTGTCAATGGAGGGAAAGACGCGTTAATTGACAAGCGGCGCGGATTTTAAAAGTAGAGTTCCTATGCGTGTATAGCAAAATAATCGAAAAAATATTAGGAATTTTGTAACTAAAATACTACATGCAACAAATGTGCACTGACCAATTTATGAACCATTTCATTAGCTTTAATTTGAAATATTGTCAAAAAAAATATTCATGATCGGTAATTAATTAATCCATTATGTCCATTAATTGAAAAATTAATATAAATATGCAGATTTTCCCTGACAAAATTGTAGGATTGACAAGAGTCAATCTTTCTTGTAAGTTTGAATCGTATAACACATTTACTTTTGAAGAGAAAAAATAAATTCTTTTTTTTTTTTTCGTTCATTTCTAATTACATGAAAATGTACGAAAAAGTGTCAAATTTTGCAATCTTATTATTAGTGTCATCTTTTACTTTGATCTAGATTTTAAATTACATGTCAATCTGTCCAAAATTGCAGTTTTGGGCATTTATGCCCTGTTGCACTGTACTTTTTGCACGACAGTCGGGTAAATTATAGGGCAAACACATAACAAGCATGTTGAGTTAGATCATAATGAGGCTACCACCCTCCTTTGTATCGCATTCTTGTCAGCCCGGAGAGGCCAGTAGCTGTGATTATGAAATAATATACAACATTCATTAGTAGCAACAACAGGATTGTTACGATGGTGTTATTTTTAATTACTTTGCAAATCGGGTGTCTTTCTCAATTACCCATCTTTGTTGCTGTTGTGTGTCACCTACATTTGTATATACAGACTTGACATTTAATATGGAATATTTTTTCGCAAAATTCCAAGACTGGTCTGGTAGGAGTCTGCATAAACCGCACGGGCTAAATACTAACAGGGGTGCGTCCGGAGATGGTTTAAAATAATTGTTTGACAGAAAATGTACTTTCCATTAGTGTAAATTATGGCGCTCATAATGTAATAAAATAGCCTAAAATGGCGGATTTAAGGAGACTGAATTTAATTTTTATGGGGGTAAAATTTTTGAATTTGAGCAACATTATTCTGATATTATCAAATTTATTGAGGTTTGAGGCGATATTTACTGAACCTAAATACCAATAAGTGTTCGTCAGAACTGAAATGCACTTGTAATCTACCAGTTTTGCAAGTGGGAGGAGCTTTAAAAATATGGCTCTTAAAAGTGTTACGCACTCAGGAAGTCTGAATGGCGCCCTGGGGCCAAATGTTATAAACGTATTGTACACGAAGAAACAAGCGTGAGTTCATTGGACAACACGGAATCCGCGCAGTTGTTTTGTACCGTAAGTTTATAACATTTGACCCCAGTGGGGCCATTGAAACTTTCTGAGTACGTGCCACTTTTAAAAGCCCTATTTTTAAAGCTCCTCCCATGTTAAAGAAATTGGTACATTGCAAGTGTATTTCAGCTGTGATGAATGCCAATTGCTGACGAAGTCTAAGAAATATCATCTCAAACACCTATAAATTTGATAAGAACTGAAAAATGTTGCATAAAGTCCGAAATTGTGTCCCCCACAAAGCTCAAATTCAGCCTTCCTAAATCCGCCATTTTAGGCAAATTCACTGCATTATATGAGCACTATTATGTAAATTATGGAAAGCACATTGTCTATCAAACAATTATTTTACACCATCTCCCGACACACCCTAATTAATATTTTGCTAGTGCGGTTTATGCAGACTCCCTCCAGACCAGTCTTGGAATTTTTGTGAAAAAATATTCCATATTAAATGTCAAGTCTGTAGTTACCGAAGTAATAAATATTCGTAATCAACTAAAATACAAAATTTGTGTGGCAGCTGAAATTGTGCTTTTGCTCAGGTTTTATGACAAAAAATAAGAAAATATCGGATATTTTCCTCTTCGGCACTCCTATTATATTTTAGAACCTCTAATGTTGTAAAATGTATTCAAGTCGGCGTGAAAAATCGGTGTTTATCATATCGAGAAACCAAGGTTCTGATTTTTTTCAAAAACACAAGCGTTTGAAAATTCAACCACAGGTGACTCAATGGCAATCAATACAAGCCGTTGATACTTCAACAGAATTAGCAATGTTATGACAAGTCAGAATGCGTACCATATTTTGGGATTTACCTGCTTTAAGGGAATAACGTTTGGACAGTATTTATTGTGGGACATCAGACAAATCGAATTGCATTCTGAATACGAAGAATGGCCTTCTGATATCAAATAATTTTGATTTTTGAAATTCGCAATGTAATACACATTTTATGGCAAATCATTAAAATTGATATTTTGATATTTAACAGTACTCGAAGTAAACTTTTAAATCTGATGATTTCTACCTAAAGTGTATGTAGGTGGGATGAAAAGCCGACGATCAATTGAAAATTTTGACCTTTCGTATTGAAGATATGGATTTTTTTCCCAAAACACCAAAAAAAAAAAAGTCTTTTGGGGGAAAAATCCATATCTTCAATGAAAGGTCAAAATTTTCAATTGATCGTCGGCTTTTCCTCCCAGCTACATACACTTTAAGACTATACAATTAAATTTATAAAATTTACTTCGAGGACTGTTATATCTCCAAAATGTGAAAAATATCAAATTTTAATAATTTGTCATAAAATTTGTATTATATCGTGCATTTCATAAAATGAAAATTATTTGATATCAGAAAGACATTCTTCGTATTCAGAATGCAATTCGATAGGTCTGATGTGCTCTCATGTCCCACAAAAAATGCTGTCGAAACGCTCAAAACGCTCATTCCAGTTCCCTTAAGGGCTGGGGTATGAACGTTTGGACAGTATTTATTTTGGGACATTAGAGCACATCAGACACATCGAATTGCATTCTGAATACGAAGAATGTCATTCTGATATCAAATAATTTTGAATTCATTAAAATTGATATTTTTGATATTTAACAGTACTTGAAGTAAACTTTATAAATCTGATGATTTATACTTAAAGTGTAAATAGATAAATCCAAGATATACAATCCAAGATGGTTGAAATCATCCAAAGGTAAAGTGCTCAACCGTAATGGGAGCTAAATAATTAATTTGGACTTGTGTTGATACAGTTACATATTACTTGACAGATCTGTTTCGTAAGGCCATAGGGCCTCACTCATCAGAAGCACATAACCATATGTTATTGAAATATGTGGGTTGAAAAGCCGACGATCAATTGAAAATTTTGACCTTTCGTATTGAGGATATGGATTTTTTCCCCAAAACACCTAAAAAAAAAAAAAATTAGGACTTTTGGGAAAAAATCCATATCTTCAACATGAAAGGTCAAAATTTTCAATTGACCGTCGGCTTTTCCTCCCTGCTACATACACTTTAAGAATATATCATTAGATTTATATAATTTACTTCGAGGACTGTTATATATCAAAAATTCGAAAAATATCAAATTTTTATAATTTGTCATAAAATTTGTATTATATTGTGATTTTCAAAAAATGAAAATTATTTGATATCAGAAAGACATGCTTCGTATTCAGAATACAAATCGATAGGTCTGAGGTGCTCTCATGTGCCACAAAAAATACTGTCGAAACGCAATAAACGCTCATTTTAGATCCCTTAAGGTTAGCAACTATTTTTAACTGTTGCAAGTTGGTAGTTCACAGCATCTCGCGAATGGTACTGAGCTTTGGCAAAAAATGCATTGATCATTTCATATCGAACGTGTAGAAGAACTCAAATATCACAGATATACTTTTGTAAGTCGGGGGGTTCTTGAGTTATGTTGTAAACAACAATAAATCAAGTTTTCAAAGTATATGATTTGTAGAATGAACTTTTGCAAAACATCAAAGTGATTTATATGAAAAAAAAAAGATTTTTGTTTGGCTGCTTCGATCAACAATACATCGTTTAGCCTTAAAACATTAATGTTTATAGCATTAGCTATATTATTGATAATTGTGTGTTTCTATGTCTCAATTCTACTGAACGACTATAGGGCCCCAGCAATAGGGGCCTACCACTTCCAGTACACAATACATGTATCGATTTTGATTTCGGTGGTCACCGGCTTGCGGCCAACATGGGAGGTAAAAGGTGCGCTCTGGATTTTTACACTTTATACAAACATTCCAATGAATTCCATTCCAAGAACACCCAATATACTCTGTATTCCAAACCAGATCAACCAGATGATTGTCTTCAGAACTGGGCAGCACGTCTTGTATTTGAGGTGGACCGAAAACACTCACCTGGTCCACTTTTGAAATCACTTCATTGGCTTCCAATACGCCAAAGGATCATTTTCAAATTACTTTTGCTTGTATATAAATGTCTTCATAACCAAGGACCAACAAACATATTTGTCAAATTGCTTATCATTGTATGTTCCAAAGAGACAACTCCGATCTTGCGATGATTATCTTCGTCTTGACTATCCCATGACTAGAGTCTTAGCTGGTGATAGAACTTTTACAGTTTTGCATCAAAAGAGTGGAATAAGCTACCTGTCTATAATAGATAATCTTCATCTACAAATATATTCAAAAAAGCGCTCAAAACGTATTTGTTCCCTTAACATGTTCTTATTGGTATTGTAATTTGTATTTTGTATTTTAAGATGCACCTTCAAAATGTAGTTTTAAGTGGTAGTATTAAGGTATTTTGTAAGCGCTCTGAGCCAAATGGCGCAAATGCTCTTTGTATTGTATTGTATTGTATTATTGTATTGCATGATGTATGTACAGTTTCTTTTATACATACGATGCTTCAGTTTTACACAAAAAATATTTAAATAAAACCCTCTCATTCGGCTATTCCTAAAAGGTAATTAGGCTTCCTTAGCCTGAGAGTGTGCACTAAATTAGCATTAAATAAAATTAATTCTAAAAACAATTTGAGAAACTTTCCATTGTGGCGTATACTGCTGAAGGTAGTAGGTAATGACTGCTTGCATAATGATATGGCAGGATAAGTGAATAGAATGATCCAAATACGGCGTGGCTATTAGTATCTATTACGGTAACAGATAATAAATGCAGGAAGTATACGGTCCACAACGTATAAGTTCCCCCCTAATACTTTTTAGAATAAGTCAAAAAATATTTTACGAAATGTAAAAATGTAAAAAGATCTGTACATCCCTATTTACGTTCAGTCACAATGGTTAATTGTGTACGAAAAGAGGCCGTTTTAAAGTTTTAAAAGTTGCACCTGTCAGGTTTTCTTTAACAAACACATGCATAGACCTGGCCTAATGTATTGTTTGTGAGCTGACTCAGATGCAACTTTTAGCACTATTTAAACATAATTTGTTTACATAATGAACCATTGTGACTGAACGCAATGACGTGTGACGCTATAATTTGGTCCATTATGTGTAAAACAAATACGGCTACCCATACCTTTTTACAGGTTTGCATTTTGTCAAATATTTTTCGATTTATTTTAAACTTATGGGAACTTATAAGTTGTGGACCTAGGTTAGAATTTATGGTAAATGTTAGAATATATGGTTAAGGTTTGTTTTTCAAGCGAATGTTCTAAATAAGACTAAATTTATATTATAAACAGCATCCATATGAGTGTAAACATACTATGTAATCGTTTAACCACTTCATTTATTGCACCTGACGTAGGCGAAAATGTACGTTTCGTTACATCATACTGTTATTTCCAGTTTCATGGAGGTTAAATGTACACGTTCCTCCTGTGGCGATTGCCAAACATTTCCTTTAAATCTAATACTAGAACCCTACTTTTTGCTACTTTTACTACGTTGCGTCTGGAACCACTAGACATTCACTCATTTCCTTTAAGTTATCGAACGACGATGCCTGCAAGTCGCTTGTGTTTACTTGACCGCATTCAAAAAGGAGCACTTATCTCTCTACAGGACGCTGCCAATCCATGTCAATATTATTTTTCTTTCTTACTTTGATATAATATTTTGCCATGTATTTGATATATCCATCGCCTGTAAGATTATAAGACAATGTTACACTATAATTATTGTGCATATTTTACGGAACACGATTCAAACATGAAATGTGGTCATGAATGATACCATTGAATTTTGTTATTTTCCTAAGTATCCCGACTGATGTTCACAAGAACTGTGATTTACACTTCATGTATCTTGTATAGGAATTTTGAGGCTAAAATAGTCTGGCTCCTTATTATACATTCTCTACCTCCTGGTAGGGTTGTAGGTCTCTCTCTGGATTAATACTGAGCAACGAGTGATTGGTATTTAAACAATAAGAGAGCGCGCTTTTCCCAAAACAAAATTGAGAGCTCTATTTCATTGGCTAATAACCTAACGCTATCGCTCAGCGATGTAGTATTGTAACTGCACCATTGGGTGAGATTGTATAGGTATTTGTCTCCTTTTAAAAGTTGGGCTTAACCTCTACAATCAAATAAATAAATAAAGTATCGGAAAATCCAGGGCCGGATTTACCTTTTTGGAGGCACTGGGCAGGTCAAAATGTGAAGGCCCCTAAACTCGCCGTGTGGAAGGCATGTACATTCAAGTGGTCAAGTTTTGGTTTAGATGGTGATTAGCATATTTGTTCCGATTTTACTAGGATATTTCTTGCTCGTCAATTTCAGACTATTGTAGCCCAAAATAAAGGTTACGCTTGTTTGCTACGTAATAGGCTAGTGCGCGCAAAGTGCACACAAATTTTGCAATATTACCATATTTTGTTCCAAAACATGGTGTTTACAGGCTGAAAAGGAAAATGCACATGGCAAATTTGGGGGCCCCACATTTTTGGCCCTGGACCCGGGCCCATTAAATCCGGCTCTACGGATGATCCTTCAATTGTGAGCAAATAATTCCATTTCACATTTCCAACTCATTTCTCCCATTCGAACGGATATACATATTAATAACCACCACCACTGATCCATTAGTAAGCCAAGGGTAATGATTCAGCATACACAAAACGTTTTTAAAACGTTTTAAACTTGTTATATGTTGGGCTTTTGGTTTGGTAAAGAAGTTTTAATAACATTAAATGTCGGGTTATATAAAGGTCATGAAAACGCTCTACAACGTTCTGTATGAAAACACACTACAAAAATATTTTCATATGTTTTCAACACTTAAAAAACGATATGTTAGAATGTTTGCAGTGAGTTATCAACAAATGTTTTTGAATATTATGAAAACGGTTTATACCATGTATATACCCTTTATGTAACCCGATATTTAAACGTTTGTCTGGCAGCCTTTTGTAACCTTTTGCGAATGATGTCGAAAACATTTTTTGTTTGCTGCGCGAATAGACAGTCACTGTCCTCTGCCATTTGCACACTTTTCGTCGGTCGCATCACATACTGCACTGATCTATTCGATGCAACACACTTTTCGAGAAAATCGCGATTGAAAATTCTTTTGGTTTGATTTGGCTTCATACTTACTTGGAAGTTTCATTTAGAAGAAGTTGACGTGTCCATCATTCAAGTAATTATTGTTTAATATGGTGTTAAATTTATAGCTCTGTATGTTTACTCTGTCGCTATATTATGCTACAGTCTGGCTATGTTTTTCTTTATATGTATGTGATAGAGGAGTCAATGTGGAGGTTTCCATATATGTATGAATATACTTACTAGATCACGCAATTGAATGGGAACCTCATAGTATACAGTACTGCTGTTTTCTTCCTTGTAAAAGTTTAACATGAAAGAAAGTACTTCTACAGACTTATACTCCACTATTAATAAGCCACTCCTACTAATTTTACGCTTTCGAGGAGATCACTGAGTGATCACTGAGTGATAATGCCTTGATTTTCTCCCAAGCTGATAAAATATTGTCTAGCATGTTGCACTAATGAAAGTTCTTACATACTCTGGATGCTTATTGAAAAGAAAACACGAAACTGCATCAAAAACATTAATCGTTATGTTGACTTAAAGGTCGCCTTGTCGTCACAGGTGACGTAGATCGAAGTCCTACTGCTTTGACTCAACCAAAAGTGCAAATGAGCACTATGCACTTTTGGACCGTCTGAGGATGGAAGGAAATGCCATTCAATTTCCATTTGTCATATTATCGTATGTACTATGAGTCCCAGGAGTAATATACTTGGTTGAGAATACGAATACATTTAACTTTAACTATATCAATCGCATCATTGAAGAATGTATTTACTATAATGGTTTCTTGATACGAAACTGGGAATAAGCACATCATTTAAAACTTCCATTATTTTAAAGTTATAGTATTTCTGCGAGTACGCCGTCGGTTGTCAAAGTACCGGTGCAGTTTTCAAGAACAATGATCGCCAGCATTTTTAAATTCAATCTCTGATTTATATATTTTTATTTATTTATTTGCTAGAATTGAAACAATAACAGTGGTGCTTTAACAAAACTCAAAGATTTGATAAAGATATACATGTATATGAAAGTATTTTTTGTATACATTTATATTAAATTAATTAATCAGATTTATTATTCTACAATTCAAATTGTACGCAATCTGTAAAATAAAGGGCGTTTACACCACTACAGGCCGTATGCGACAGTGTTATCTTAACTTTCAATGCAATTAAAGTAACCCCCGCCTTCAAATATTTAACTTAAAACCATTTTGCTAACGTTTATGTGGAGTATAGTGACATTAATTATATATATCAGGTTTTTGCTTTATGATATTAAAAGACTATCAAAATAAAAGGTTCTTTAATGCGGTGCTTAACAATAGTAATATGCTCTAAGCTCTTTCGAGCCCTTAAATAATATATTTTATATATATGACTCTATGTATGCTTATGAAAATAAACTTTAAACATATAAAATGACGAAGCCGTTAATCAATTAAGCTGCCACCTTTAAGATGGCATTGCCGTCAGATGAAGCAGATGATGAAATGATAAGGATGCCGGTCCTGCTCCCTAGGCTCATAGAGAAAATACATATAGATCACGGCGTATGCACTTTTGAACATTCTGATAGTGTTAATGGGGAAAAACGCATTAGAATTTCCATATCTCTTTCGCAAAGCCTTCTATGAGATCCGCGGGAGTATTTTACCTTTACTTTTTCTTTACACTGCAATGATCTTAAGTTCCTACTAGGTTATGAAATAAAACTAGTAACGTAGCAGACATTATTTCTAAAGTAGAATTTGCATCCATTTTGAACATTCAGCCTTGAAGCGGGTGATAAACGAATGCATTAACTTCAAAAGTCCCATGAGTATATAAAAGATATTTTTCGATATCACCACAAACACAGCTTCAGTTAAATTTCCTGATGTTTGTAGCGCAGTAATAAATGGCATAAAGGGGGAGAGATGGAAATAAAAAACCTTTCGTAGGATCATCATTCATGGATAGGCAGTGTTTGAAAATATATTTCAGGACATCAACTTTTAGGAGGAGACCTCGTGGAAAGGTCGTAAGAAATTTTCTGCGATATTAATTCGTTTGAAGTTTTAAGTCTTGCAATAAGTTTCTATTTTGCATATCGTACAGTCACATTTTTGTTGTGTGGGTGAAGCAGTTGTAAATTGTGGGGATATCTTTGTGCATGTGGATGCAGTGGGGGTTTCACGATATTGACTCGTATCAAGTATAAAACAGAGAAACGTATTGTTTATAAAAAAAATATTGCATGTTCATTAAAACAAGAGAAATGAGATCAGGAGCAAATCACAAAACCTCAGAATTTCAACTACAACTTTTGCTATTTATGGGCATCTAGTCTGAAGTGTTATCTCTAGTATGTTTGTACGAATATTCTACTTAAACCATGAGAAGTGTATTTTGACAGCAAAACTTCAAGTTACCGGGTTACTTCACAGGAATACTAATATATCGACTTTACATTTACCTGTATCTCCAAAAATATACAAAGGCGTTATTTTAATTCAAGTGCGTGCTCTATGGTCATCATAAAGACATGCATGTCATAAAAAGTGAGTGTTTATTTTATGAATAGCACAGTGAGATCATAAATAATAAAAACGTTGCAACGTGGAAATAATGGCATATTGAAATTCAAAAGCTTCTGAACTAGCATCTTCAAATAACCTTGAAAAAGTTATAATGTTTCTTTTACATAATTATATGTTTTTCGAGTATCAAATCAAATCAAATCATTCAATCACTCAGCAATTGACAGTAACTCCTCAGCATAGAACCGTATATGATCCGACCGACGTTTTTGACGTTTTGTCAAAGTATTAATAACAAACCCATAATAAGCTATATGCAAATTTTTAACCGCTGCCTTGAGAAACCCGCAATACATCAGAAATTTCACCTACCAGGACTATGATGTTAGCACTAAATAAGTTACAAATGTAAAACAAGAATGTTTGACAAATATACAATAATTAGTCATAATATGCTGAATTGTTCCCATATGCTTAATCAAGAAATCTAAAAACAGATCGTATATATACGTGTGACAAATGATAAAAACAACATAAGCCACTTCTACAAATTTTACGCTTTCGAGGAGATCACTGAGTGATAATGCCTGAAAATTCTTGATTTTCTTCCAAGCTGATAAAACCTTGTCTAGCATGTTGCACTTTATGAAAGTTCTTACATACCCTGAATGCTTATTATAAAGAAAACAAGAAACTGCATCAAAAAACATTAATCGTTATGTTAAACTTAAAGGTCGCCTTGTCGTCACAGGTGACGTAGATCGAAGTCCTACTCCTTTGATTCAACCAAAAGTGCAAATGAGCACTATGCACTTTTGGACCGTCTGAAGATGGAAGGGGAAATGCCATTCAGTTTCCATTTGTCATATTATCGTATGTACTATGAATCCCAGGAGTAATGTACTTGGGTGAGAATACGAATACATTTAACTTTAACTATCTATCGCATCATTGAAACATGTAACTTTCAGATGTATTTACTATAATGGTTTCTTGATACGAAACCTTAAATCAGCACATCATTTAAAACCTTAGTGTAAGTTACAGTGTTTCTACGAGTACGCCGTCGGTTATCAAAGTACCGGTGTAGTTTTCAAGAACAATGATCGCCACCGCATTTGAATTTAATCTCTGATTTATATACATAATTTTATTTATTTGCTTGAATTGAAACATTATATTACGTTCACTAGTGTTTATCCTAACTATAAAAACAGAAATGTCATAATTTGAACCCGCATCTTTTGGCTCGAATTTAAGACCCCATTGTTGAAATTGTTCAAGAAATAAAGACACGACGATCCAAAAACCCAAGAAGATGCCAATTTAGAAGTTGCAGTTTACTCCATTGCATGCCCTATTGATTTGTTCAAAAAGGCGTTCTCGAAGAAGAGAACTAGCGTCGTGCTTTCATTGATTAGAACACAACTTTCGTTTCTTCATTAGTTTTTAGATCACTGTTTCTTTAATTCTCCACCAATTTCAACAAATAAGGTCTTAAATCAGAGCTAAAGTGTGCAGGTATTGGTATTGTTTGTTTGAATTCGGACATATTTATTTGTCTTTATTTAGGATACAGAGGTGAACACAACTGGTACCTTAATTCTTTAACTTACTGTATAACAATGGTGCTTTAAATAAAACTCAAAGATTTGATAAAGGTATACATGTATACGAATGGTTTTTTATATATAAATTAATGCATCGGATTTATCTGTGCATACATAGAACGTAAAATAAAAAAAACCACTACAGGCTGTCTGCGGTAGTGTTTTCTTAACTCTCAATGCAATTAAAATAACTCCCCGCATTCAAATATTTAACTTAAAACCATTTTGCCCAACATTTGCGTATAGTATAGTGCCATTAATTATATCAAATTGTTGCTTATGATATTAAAAGGCTATCAAAATAAAAGGTTCTTTAATACAGTGCTTAATACAGTAATGCTCTAAGCTCTTTCGAGCCCCTTAAATAATATATTTTATATATATAATTTTTTATATGACTCTATGTATGCTTATGACAATAAACTTCAAACATATAAAATGACGAAGCCGTTAATCAATTAAGCTGCCACCTTTAAGATGGCATTGCCGTCACATGAAGCAGATGATGAAATGATAAGGATGTCGGTCCTGCTCCCTAGGCTCATAGAAAAAATACATATAGATCACGGCGTATGCACTTTTGAACATTCTGATAGTGTTAATGGGGAAAAACGAATTAGAATTTCCATTTGTATTTCGCAAAGCCTTCTATGAGATCCTCGGGAGTATTTTACCTTTACTTTTTTCTTTACACTGCAATGATCTTAAGTTCCTACTAGGTTATGAAATAAAACTAGTAACGTAGCAGACATTATTTCTAAAGTAGAATTTGCATCCATTTTGAACATGCAGCCTTGAAGCGGGTAATAAACGAATGCATTAACTTCAAAATTCACATGAGTATATAAGAGATATTTTTTGATATCACCACAAACACAGCTTCAGTAAAATTTCCTGATGTTTGCAGCACAGTAATAAGTGGCATAAAGGGGGGAGGGGTATGGAAATAATAAAAACCTTTTGTAGGAGCATCATTCATGTATAGCCAGTGATTGAAATTAATATTTCAGGACATCAAATTTTAGGAGGAGACCTCGTGGAAAGGTCATAAGAAATTTTCTGTGATATTAATTCGTTTATGTTTTAGTTTCTATTTTGCATATCGTACAGTCCCATTTTTGTTGTGTGGG
Organism: Amphiura filiformis; assembly: GCF_039555335.1. NCBI lineage: Eukaryota > Metazoa > Echinodermata > Ophiuroidea > Amphilepidida > Amphiuridae > Amphiura > Amphiura filiformis. The sequence goes on along the minus strand of NC_092633.1, from coordinate 24,365,263 downwards.
TGAAGCAGTTGTAAGTTATGGGGATATCTTTGTGCATGTGGATGCAGTGGGAGCTTCACGTATTGATTCGTATAAAATATAAAACAGGGAAACGTATTGTTTTAAAAATATATATTGCATGTTCATTAAAACAAGAGAAATGAGATCAGGAGCAAATCACCAAACCTCAGAATTTCAATTACAACTTTTCAAAGGACTGGGTATTAGGCTATTTTACTATTTTGACATCTAGTCTGAAGTGTTATCTCTAGTATGTTTGTAAGATAGCACAACATTCTACTTAAACCATGAGAAGTGTATTTTGACAGCAAAACTTCAAGTTACCGGGTTACTTCACAGGAATACTAATATATCGACTTCACATTTACTTGTATGTAAAAATCTCCAAAAATATACAAGGGCGTTATTTTAATTGAAGTGCGTGCTCTATGGTCATCATAAAGACATGCAAGTCATAAAAAGTGAGTGTTGATTTATGAACAGCACAGTGAGATCATAAATAATAAAAACGTGGAAATAATAGCATATTGAAATTCAAAAGCTTCTGAGCTAGCACCTCCAAACTCCTTGAAAATGATTTCACAATTTCTATGTTTCTTTTACATATATGTTTTTTCTAGTATCGAATCAAATCAATCAATCACTCAGCAGGTGAGCTAAACTCCTCAACAAAAGTTTGGAAACTTTTTTCAAGCATTTATATCTCAGATTATTTGTGACATGCTCATAACGTGTTGCATATAAATGGATATCTACTTTATTCCATTTTACAATAATACCACATTTGAAACAATGCCGGCTGAATGTAGCGGGTTCTCATACAGAATGTGCCACATTGACCATTATTCTGTGCTCAAATAACACTAGTCACTAACCTCAATAGCGGGTGGAAAAACCATACGCAGCCACAACAGCCAGAGACCTCCTTCTCATGCTGCTAACCAGCATAGTCATACGTTACTATTGGATGCCATTCCATTCTTCAAGCACGATTCGTCGCAGGTCATTCAATGTGGTTGTATTTGGCTACTCTGGCACGCACAGCACGACCAATTTGGTCCGACAAGTATTCAATCGGGTTGAGGCCTGGGCTTATAGCAGGCGATTCCATTCTCTCTACCCCATATTCTGTAGGCAGTCGTTGATTACCCTGGCGCTGTGGTGCGAGCGTTGTCATCTTGGGGGATTGCATTAGGTCCCAGATTATGAAGATGTGGGATTACAGCTTGCTGCACAGAATAATGGTCAACTTAGCCCACTATATTCACAAGACGTGTACTCAGCCGTGAAAATAAGATTTCATTGTAAAAGGGAATAAAGTAGTTATCCATTAATACACTTCTAGTGCCCGTTTCTATTCATCGTTATGTATTCTTCTCCCGTGCATTATTTTCGCGAACTACCCTTCACAGCCCAAATTATATAAACCTGCACGCTAAACAATGCATTATCTAAAACCTGCACGCTAAACAATAGATTCTAGATAATACGTGCACGCTCAAATACTAGAAATACAACTTTCACATAACCATAAAGTAGAGTTAGGTGGCGCTTTAGACACAGAGATCACACAACTATATAATTGTCTGTTCGATATATATACCAACAAAAAAGTACGAATATACATTCTGTGGTGTTAAAATGGTATAGTTACAAACGATGTTCTATAATAGTGTACAATTACCGACTAAGGTGCAACTCGCTAAACTTGAGTCCAGTCCTCGTTTACGGAGTTTAGGATTAGGGTTTAGGGTTGGGATAGGGCAGTCTTGTAATAAGACTAGTAGAGTTGCACCCTTGCAAATATCATTGTCATAAATTATGATTAATGACCTCAAATAAATCAAACATCAAATGAGAATAATCGAGCTTCTATTAATTAAAAAGGGCCAAAAACAGGTGGATCATAATTATACAAGATGACACCATTGCAAAATATTCAGCATTTTACAAATGAAATACATGTAGGCCTATATCTAAAATAACATAGCCGGGCCCGGGAAACACACACTAGCGCATAATATCATGATCATGCTTTATAATACCATAGGCCTTCAAACACATGTGTTTGAAGGCCTATTATAATACTGAACAAATTGTTAAATCCCAATGTCGTGTGTTTTAATATAAGTAGTTCAAATTATAGAGCTATAAAGTCCAGTTGATATTCACCGTAGTACTAGTCTGACATCTAAATCGATCGTTTCCAACTGGTTCAGTGCTCTCTGTGTTCGAAACTACGATATTAAATGATCACAACATAAAGTCAAGTCAATTAAACCATGCGTGAATAAGTTACCTGAGTATGACGTATGGCGCAATCGATACCATTGATTACAGGGATTGATTTTCTTTACCAGTTAAATGCTACGTAGCTGGTCAATGTCCTGACGGTGTTTTTAAAATGTAAGATATTTTCCCTAATATTAAAACTAATATAATGAATGCAGCAATTAATATTGCCTATTGTTTTAATAGGCCTACACTCAAAGTGTATGACGGATAATGTACTCGTGCAAATGCATTCGTCAAGATAATTGCACTTGCCATGGAGTTATTGCATTTAGCTTTCGAGCCTATCGGCTCTCAAGCTAAATGCAATAACTCCACGGCGCGTGCGATTATCTTGACGAATGCATTGCACTCAGTTCATTATCCTTATCATATGCAACACAATTTGAACATGCTACCAATAATCTGAGATAAAGATGCTTGAAAAAACTTTCCAAAACTCTTGTTAAGGAGTTTAGTTCAAACTACAATATTACAAAAAATGATCAGTACTTGAAAACACCACTAAGATTGCATGGAAGGCTACGTGCTCAATTAATTATTAATTGGAAGTAAAGAACTTATTAGCCGAACCTTTAAATAAAGGAAACTCAACAATATTCTTGATTTAATTTGGCAACATATATAAATTAGTAGTGTCATAAAAGGCATTACAAACCGGACCCCTAGAAAGTCGAATTTCAAAGTTAAAATGGCTATACCCCTGATACTGTGGTTATGGACAGATGAAATTTAAATATTCAGAAGAGAAATCATGAATTATCTTAAAAGCATTTTCCTCACCATTCCCCAAAAGTACCTAATAATCTTATTTTTGCATTCCTTTTTTTGTAGTGTTGAGATATTGAATGATGATCCTTAATGACAGCGCCCAACGGAATTGTTTTACAAGCAAGATCATAAAGACAGTTCTGTAAGAAACCCGATCATTTTAGAAGCAATTCAAATTGAGGATGTTCAAATTCTTCATACTACCACCGCATTTGGGATGCGTTGCTTTGCGATGCCGATATATCGATTACTTTTTGCCGCAACTCAACGCAACTCGTCGCAATTAAAAGTTAAAGTGTATTTAACTTCATTGCGCCGCATCGCACCGCATCGCAAAGCAACGCATCGCAAATGCGGTGGTAGTATGAACGGACCTTAACTATACTGACAGTTACAGCATCGGACTTTGGCGATCCTAATATTCATTGGAGGTCACAATGTCGATATCAAATTAATAATAAGATAGGAGTGACGCGTTGGTAACCGCGGATGCGGACAAAAAAAAATAGGAAAACAATATCCGCGAAGCATTGACCAGTTGCGGATACCCAGATTGGTCAATCAAGAAAGTTAAACAAGACAGATCCACTTATAAGACAAAACTTACCTCAAAGCGAAAAGATGACAGTGAGAAATCCAAAGGCATGATTTAAGTTTTTGTAGATATAAAATTAAATATAATTTTGATATTGTTACCCTACAGATAAAGCTTTAAGAGCTTGGTTCCTTCTTTAGTAAAAACGTATAAAGTGCTTGAAAATGCTGCTTACAATTTTTGAGATCAGCGTGCCGTAACGCGTAGCCAGCCTCACAGTTTGCTCATGATCATGTAAATTTCCTCTAAATAGATTTTCCTCCATTTTCTCTATTTGTCGTACTTTCTCCATTTCCCTTTTTGTCTCTTTTTCTTTCTCTTCTATTTCCTCCTTCTTCTTCTCCTACTCTCTTTTCCCTCCTCTTTTTTTGTTTTCCACAAATTGATCCAGATTTTAAAACGGAAAAATTGCACGGCAAATGCTTCTGTATTGATTTCCTTTATATTATGACCCATACCATTCTTCGCATATGTCAGCTTAATTTTTCTTAATATTTGAGTGCAAACACAGCTAGGTAATGCTCCCACCCCTAGATTTTAATTTAGCATCTTCCCTAGGGTTATTCCTATATTTATATCGCAATCTATGCTGTAAACACACCTTGAAATGAGAATAGACATTTCTAACAAAATAAAAATGGCTTTGAAAAGAATAACAAAATATTTTATGTCAACTGAACATTTGTTTTTTGCTTTTCACAATTTCAAGACTAACATATACAACGGAAACGGTGTCCAGGCATTCCATTAAAAAGCTGAGAAATCGACCATTAACTGTCTGAAAAGACCATACACACTTGACGTTTTGTTAGCTTATGTTTTCAGCGTCTTGTTTTTGTGCATGCAAGATGTAGTACATTATCCCGTCCAGCATCGTTCTCGGATTCATATTATACTGCGTACTATTCCTGTGTATGTATTACCTCTTGCCCCAGGTTGGCGAGGGGGAAGGAAAGAAGGAAGGAAGAAAGAAAGAAGAAAGAGAGAAAACTTTTATTCTCGGGTGCCACACACACGCATAGCCATACCTTGCCATGGGCTATACTTTGGACAGCCACGCTTTCCTCGCCCATATGACTGTACGCATTCGTGGGATATACCCGCGCTTGCAAATGTTTCGTGAATTGAGGTTTTTTGATGTTTGGTACGATTAGCGAAACTAAAGGTTTTTCATACAACAGAAAAAAAACATGTTTACGGTCAAACAGCTTAAGTTAATCGTAGCTCACTCCTTTGCGCTCATTGTAGTGATACAATAGTTACCCTCGGTACTCGGGGGTAGCTAGAACCAACAATCAGACATGACCATGAGGTCCACCATAACTTTCTACAGTAAAACCCATGATTTTCATTTTACTGTTATCAAATTATTCAAAGCGATAGCGACATTTTACTTGGTAGTTAGGTTGACATAGTAATTTCCTTTTATATTTAGTTATCAAGCGAATGTTATTGACATGCTTGTAACTTTTCTCAACGATATCGCAGAGCAATAAATAAATCGTGACTTCTCTCTAGTCCGAAAGGTCGCTAGTCCGAAGTCCGAAGGGTCGCTAGTCCGAAAACCAAACTAAGTTCGCTAATCCGAAAGTTCTCTAGTCCGAATATAGAATAACGGTTAGTGTTAGGATTAGAGTTAGGGTTTAGGGTTAGGGTTTAAGGTTAGGGTTAGGGTTAGGGTTAGGGTTAGGGTTAGGGTTTAGGGTTATGGTTTAGGGTTAGCGTTAGCGAGCCTTATTCTTTATTCGGACTAGAGAACCTTGTTTATTATTCGGAGTAGCGAACCCTTGGACTAGAGAGTTTTATCCAAGACTTAATCCTGACTCTTGCATAATAGTGACCCAAATCCTAATGTAATAAACAGATTAGCCCTAATTCTAATGTACGAGATTGAACATGACACTATTGGCAAGATATACCACAGGACTCATAAACTCCTCCAGTGTCGCCAGGAAACGTTCTAAGCTGAAATCAGCTAGAGTACTTTTCATCCCTAAATTCGTGTATGAAACTGACTATATGTCTGTGCCTCTACATCCATCTGTTATTCAAAGGTCATTCATGTTAGCTAAGTTGTGTTGTTGATGCTCATTTTGTCAAGCTTTGTATTGTTAGCTTGCGTTTTAATGTACAAAAACAGACCAAAACATTGGTCAATTAAATCTCAAGGGTTCCTACTGAAAGGTAGTGACATTAAGCTGGTGTTTTTACCAACATCGAATTCAAACGATGTTCTGAAGTAACTTCAAGCTTACTGAAACACAAAAAGTAGGAAAGTAGGTTTTGTTATTACATGAATGGATGCATATGATTGTTGTTTTGTGCGATTCTGCTTTAGAATAATGTAAAAGATTCTGCTTTAAAAGAATATGTTCCCTGATAGAATAGTACATGTTCTAAATGTTCTGCAATTGGCGATTTGCTTCCTGTTGTTCATTTTTCCTTAAAGGCTTAATCAAAAATAAACCTAATATAAAAAACGTCTGAACGTAAAATGTGTCAAAACTTTTCATTAAGACTAAATGTCAGAGAGTCGAATACCGTAAACGTTCGCCTAATGGCGCTATGGCACCTTTGACATAACTGGAATTTTAGACACAAACTAAAGGTGTCCTCCCATAAATATCCCACCAGCAAATAAGGGCACATGCCCTTAATTCTTGTTGGGATTTTTAGAGGAGGTAGCTCTCTATTTGTACATGAAATTTACTCCAAGGCAAAGGAGCCCAGGTGCGCCATTAGGCGGACGTTTACGGTATTAGGTTTCTGAAAACCATCAAAATCCATTCATTCAAGACAATTAATCGTAAAATTGGTACTCAAACAATGCTGATGAAGATGCACGTTTTACAAGATGAAAATTTCTGGTGTTTATATTTTGAGTTACTTATGTTTCCATTTGTACATTAATGTTTAAATGTGCTAGTGTGCGATGCGTAATTCTGGTTTCCCCGGTGTATTGATATATTAAGAATAACGATTAAGCATCATTAATTTGATCTCCAAAATGTGGCTTCCAAAATTTTACAGTACAGAGCAGCTGCTGTGTTTTTACCACTCAAGTAAATGCAAATTAGGATGTTTTTCAAACAATTAATATAATAACAGTTCCTTAGACGTCTTAATACCAGAACTATGCATCCTACAGAAATATGACAATGACTTTTTTGTTCCTTATGGTGAGAGGAAGAAAGAATTTGAGGTATCACACAGCATGATTAGAGAAACTTTAACATTTTCCATCATTATGACCTTTGACCTAAGCTGGTGACCATACAAAGAACATGACATGAGATTTTGAACACATGTATTTTTGCGTTCCTATGCACCTATACAATGTATCTAAACCTATTTCCAGCTTTTAACCACAATGTTTAGCAAACTTCTATAGGAGCAAGCTATGGAGTACTGCTACCTGTCTATAAGGCTGGTCAGTGTATTTTTTAGAAAGTAGAGGGCGAGGCTATACATCATGAAATGCCCTATTAAGCCATGTCAAACATTATAACACCTGTATCTATTACGAAGGTTCTGTAATTGAAAACAAACAATGACAGGAAGCAGTTTATCAAGCTTCCATTCTATTACGATAGTATTGTGTTAACTTCTAATGATCGAGACGGCTGCTTCAATGGCAAATAGTACTCGTTCAGCGGTTCTTAAGGATACGATACATGATTTACCGACAAGTGACTCATTTCGGAATGCGATCAGGAATTTTGAAGAAAAAAAAAGTTTCCACAGGCTTCGTTGGGATTCGAACTAGCGATTCAGAACTTCCTTTGATTACGCGTCTAGTGCTTTACCGCTCGGCCACGGTGGCAGCTGAGTGGAGTAGTGTAATGATAACTGATTAATCTCATAATGCCATCTTTAGCCTTTTGTTTACTAAAAAAGACGCGTTTTGTAAATATAGATTAGCCGTTTTATGCATAAAGAGCACGAACGTTTGGGAAAGGTTTCAAACAAATGATAAATACACTGATGTGATGATGAAATTGCGTAAGTCGGGAACTATCTGCGTCACAATGTTTTGTTTTGGTTTTAGGAATTTGACTTTAAAATGTACGACTTCATGACATTATCATTCGAAATCAACAAAAGATATTTCAACAGTATATGGCCTCATTCTTTCTCTAGAATGTTTTGTACATGTATGTGAAATAGCTTCAACAATGGTTCGCTGCATAATGGTAAAAACAGGCTTGACCTAAAAAAGGGCGAGAGGTACCATATTTACCGATTCATGCTAAATTTAAAATTGATATAAACCGTTTGTTTTTTGATCGATTACAAACATTATTTTTTGTCATATAAAGAAATTGTGTCTGGCGTGAATTACACTACAGTATTTTATTCTTAGGGCTCTTTAACTTCTTCAAATATTTTTTTTAATGATAGAGTGAATCCCCTGGCCCTCTATAATTACGCACAAAAGATCGAGTCCCCTTAAGATAGCTCTTGATATTTTGAGAAAATATTCCCAAAACTTGGACATTTTGTGTTGAAGCTTATGGAATAACTTAAAAATCAAGAGAAGGAAAGGTACAGTTATTTTTTTCATGTTTTATCGTACAATTCTCTTTAACTTTTAAATCACAATGTCGAAAGAAAACACGAGACGAAATGTTGAGAAAAGTGTCAGAACAACTCATCCATTCGTTTTCCGTCAACTACTTCTGTCAATTCTGGGCTCCAATAAGATTCCTACAATGACGCACATCCTAGTCACATTTGTTTTCCCACTACCATGGAAAAGACCTAATAAAATGTCCTGACAAATTTGGCGTAGATGTAAACAATACTTTAAAAAACATGTCTTCTTAACCAAATTTGTCAGCATGCGTGCTAATGCTTTTATTTGCAAAGCTACATCAAACACAAGCTTATTAGAACTGTGAAAATACTCATTGTTATAAATACATTGGCTTAGCGTGTGACTCATAAAATCATCTAACATGCATGTCTACATTCTGACCTAAAAAGTTTAGATTGTTACATTTGCTAGAGTTAAAGACATTTGGTAGACATTTTATGTGTCCATCCCAACAATATTTAAATCTCATTCACCAAATTGATAGACCTTAAAACGTAAATAAATAAAGGGTGCTCAAGAAATTATATATCAAATATGTAACATGAATTATTGTAGTATAAATTAAAATTTATACTGGGAGAGAGCTAGCTTGTGAAGGTAGCTTCATTGAAAGGTATACATTATCGCCATTTAAAATTCTCACATCTGGCTATTTCACAGATTAATATGCCTTTTTAAAAAGAAGATCAACATCTAATATATACTGTTTGCGAGTATGCAACTTGAACGTTTAACCAAACAAAGTAAAATAAACTTCTCCATCTGACTTTGGTAGAGCATTGGTCTGGGGATCCGAAGTTCCCAAGCTGAAATCCTGGATGATAAGTCACTTTGATATGTGCATGTGGCGACTTGTGTTAAGAACCTTTCTCATATAGTGTATAATAAACGTGCATATCTTGCTGCAGAAACACGTTACCCAGTAAACACAAAACATAATTAGGGTTTTAGTTTTGGTAAAAACGTTTTAATGCCGTGTTATATAAAGGTCACAAAAACGTGTTTAAAACGTTTTATATGAAAACACACTATAACATCATATTTGTTGTCAAAATGTTATTGTAAAATATATTTTTGCAAACAATTTTTGGATGTTAGGAAAACGTTTTGTACGTTTTGTGGAAACCTTTTCTAACCTATTGCTATTTGGGTTTGCTGCATCGGAGAATCAACATCGGTGAGAGACTTTCCAATCTGTTTTCATCAACAAAATGAGTAAAAGTTTGGCTCCAGTAGGGACCTATAAACCCGAATCTGATATGTTTGCTATATCAAAATGTAATCATACAGTCACGATAAAGTCATCAATGGGAGACCTATGTGGCCAGGATGAATCTAAATGTTAATCAATTTTTAGTCAGTTTCAATGTTATTTTTATTACAATTTGAGATGCAAAATATTTTGCATTTAAATTGAATTGGAACATTGAATGTTCTTGCACGTGTAATACATTAATTATTGTAACCCAAATATGAAGACTACAATACTTAATAATGTATTCCAATTATTTGACGTGAGCTACAGTCTGACATATGTTTGCAGTAAAGAGAAGATTTTACAATCTAATTTAAGATATGCCATTAATGTCTTCAATGATCTAAAATATTTAACAATTCAGCGCTCGTTGGAAGTTAAGTATAACATTTTGGTCATGTTTACTGTAGTATGTTTATAGGACAACAAAGTAATGAAAGATCTGGAAAATTCTGGGGCTGTCGCCTGTAACATCGTCTAGCGATGGCGTATCTGGTAATATATTGAGGTAATTGCCATTAGAAAATAATCCATTTAGATAAACGAAATGGGCGATTGATGTTTTAAATTGTACTCCTGACTCCAGTCCCAAGGCTCGTGTAAGTATACGCTTTTGCGAATACTCTTGAAGAAAAAGGATATGAATATTTATATCTAAAGCGAATATATACCATTCATCCATTAGCCGTTTAGTCAAGGGGGACTAGGAAAACGTATAACGTATACATTATTGCATTTTATTATACTGAAATAATCTAATGAAATACACAGTAACATAAAAGTAGCAAAACATATTGTTTCAAATCTGATGAATTTACATATAATTGAAAAAGGCGATCAGAAGCTAAAAGTTACTTTCAAAGTCCAAAATCTATAATGTCAGTGTTGTTGTTTCATGCAAGTGAAAGAAACGCTCGATTTACAGTCGATTTACAGTCCAATTTATCGCTAAACGACAAACATTCTGATGGAGCTCATCTTTCACGCTAGCATCATTCATGTGTAGCCGGGAGTGTGAATTACATGTCATGATTGCTTGGAATACAAATTTAACATTACCCAAGTCCCAACTGCAGGATTTGTTAATCCAGAAAAATGAAGAAAATAGACGCGTAGTGGTTTTTAACGTTCAAATCATACTATTTTAATTTTGATAAGTGCAATAAAACACATTCTATCTATTCTTTTGCTTTTTTTCGACTTAAAGTGATCCATGTTGACGTTTCAATGACCTTTAAGAAGCGTTATATGACAAAGATGAAATGCACTCTGGGTATTTTTTTTCTAGTGGTGGGTTTAGAAGATATGAGCCATGCCTTTTGAGTCGGTAACTAATTGACATGAACGAATGTGAAGCTATAAATAAAACAGTCATTTGAAAACTGACTAGCCATGCTTACTTGGTTTAGGGCGCAGTGAACGAGTTTTTATGCAAAGGGTGGTACACAAGTGACAGGTATGCTTGATTTGAGTGTTACTGTTTGTTGAATGTACCGCAAAGGGACACCGAGTTTCCGCGAGAATTTAACGGTATCAGGATAGCTATGGTTGAAGATGCAGGTCAGCCATTATTTTGCCTTGAAATTATTTGGAATAAAATCGCTAATTTCACCCACTTAATGTATGTGCCTGAAAAGAGTTTTCTTTCGGAAAAGGTTTTTAACTACGGAACTACGAAGAGATGTACTAACCCACAAGTTTACGCCCAACCGACCTAAGGTAGTTGTAGGTGCATCCTTTGCGCTCATTTTAGTGATATTTTTTTTAAACCCCAGCACCTTACCTGGGGTAGGACCGGTCGTCAAAGATGACCATAGAGGGGTGATGCTGAGGCCCAGCATTGACTTGTACAGTAAAATCAATAATTTGCATTTCGCTTTTGTTAAATTAATCCAAGAGCTACTGATTTTTTACTTGTTAGTTAGGTTGAAAAAGTTTTTGTAGAAATTTTAGCCGAAAATCAATTTTGCCTATACTTTTGTACATAGCCAGAAGTTCCCAAATTTGCATGTTTACCCTCACATTATGTCGTCTTAGCAAAATTACGTTTGGAATGTTTGTCCTTATTTTGGTATCACTGAATAGAGGCGACCCATAGATATACTTTGGTACCAAATATAAGTGAGGTTGCAACAACCACCCCACCCCCTTTCGTAGTCCGTGTTACAAAATAGGGTTAAGGCAAAACAATTTATTCAGTGCCATTTACTCAGTTATAAGATTTATCTTCATTATTCCAGCCAAGGTATCGGCAAAACGCACGTCTTCAATGTAAATTATATATAGTACATTATGGAATGTGGAAATAATCATTGCAGATAGCTAGTAATCTTTCACTCCACTTACTGTCTTGTGTCTATACACCCACCTGATGTCAACCAAGTTGTTTGTTGATACTCATTTGGTCAATCTTTGTATCATTACCTTATTTATATTGTACAAAATCAGATCCTAACATTGGTCAATTAAATCTCGAGTGCTCCTACTGAAAGATAGTGACATAAAGCAGTTGTTTTAACCAAAATCAATTCAAACGATTTCCTGAAGCAAGTTAACTTCATAGAAGTTTTTTCCCTTGTAACACAAATTACCTATAAAAAAAAAAAATACTCAATAGTAATTGACCAATCAAATGATAAGAATCTTTGTATGAGTTATATAAAACAATTTGACCTATTTTGCCTTTTCACATTTTGCTCAATTATCAAGATGACAAAGTAACTCATGTGTTCGTGACATTTTATGACAAGCTTGCAGATGTTTTGTATGATTAAGTTTCAAATTTAGAAATATCTTACTTTTGCCATACAGATATTAAATTTATGTTTTAAAAAGGAATTTCGTTTAGCTTTTATATTATATCTCACTCACAACGACACCCCCACCCCCCCCCCCACCCCCCACCCCCACCCCCCCCCCACACACACACACACACAAAGCACACACACCCCACTCCACGCATATAAATCATGCACTTTCACCTTGTTGGGTTTTTGAGAATAATATTATTCATGTGTTTGTGTGACTATTGCTAAACACTGAAAAGGCAAATTTTAAGATACATACGTAATTTCAAACAAATTTGACACCTTTCAAGAAGCTGTCCAAACGGCTATTAAGCCCGGGCTATTAAGGTTATAATAAAATAAATGTCGCCTTGAATGTGGAATCTTGACGTTTCCATTAGATGCAATTATGGTGCTGGCGTGTTTACAGCCTTCAATAAATTAGCTTTGTACCGTCTAGACGTTGAAAATCAACACCGTGGTTTGTTTTTATCCTGAGATGATGGCTTTTTTCTGCAAATATATAAATAAATATTATATAAATAAAAGAAATTGCATCTTAAAGGACAATGGCAAGGTTAATGTTCACGTATTAGGATTGTCAAGATCAAGTTTCGATATTTATGAATAGGAAATCTATGTTGCCTGAAAATACAGTAAAAAGGGTGATTTCTCCTTCAGTTACTTGTGTTTCATGTATAACTTTCAGATCAAAATTCAAACAAAATAATAATGAGGTCGAATATTTTGTGTAAATAATCGATTAATTTTTGAGAATGTCATTATTTTGATGTATTGTTAATATTATATGTATTTGCCTGTTATGACTGGTATCTTTACAAGTACAGCTCTATGTTTCCTTTGCAAAAGCGATTAATTTACTCTTAGTATAAGAATTTGTTGTGTATTTCTTTATTCTATGATATATGCGACTAATAATGTTGATACCAGCTACTGGTCCTTTGATCCTGGACGAGACCGGTCGACCCTTTGTTATGTATAGTCGATATCTTATAAACACACATAATATTATACGTCTAATCTTGGACGTCCAAGATGCAATCTTAGACCTCCAAGATTTCATCTTGGGCATCGAAGGTTAGGCGTCTTATTAGAGTATGACATTGAAGTTTCCTTTACCCTCAATTGACCTTTTCGATAAATCCCATAAGCCTTTGCGAGTACACCTGAGCACTCGTCATTTGACGTCACGCCGACTTGCAATGCGCAGTAATGATGTTCGATAAACGATGTGCGCATCACTGCTCAATACTGCTCTATGTATGTGTTGGGTTTGTGTTTTGTTGTAAATATGTCCTGCTTTTTTTTTGTATATATTGTGTAGGTGTGCGGAGTACCTGTTGAAGGGTGTGTCCAATTTTTAATTATGCGTTATTTGGGGGCACGGGCATGTAAGGTGATATACAGATATGTGCGGTGATCACGGTTCCCTTTTATCGGGCCCTCTCATATCAGTTTGGAAGACCCCCAGTTAGGACCATGCTGCAGTTCATTAGCTGTAAAACTACCAAAACTACCATTAAGTAAAACTACCAAAATTGTAGCTCTTTAGCCAAAATATGGAAGTAAATGAAAGTAAAATTGATAAAAAAATATATATTTTTACCCATTTTAAAAGCAACAGATATATAATACTTCCAATTCCTGTTCATTTCCAGTAAGACCCAAACTAACACACCAAATTTTCGAGAAATTAAATTAAAGGTAGGATATTGCAATTGGATAATATTCCCTTGAAAAATAGTTTTATTGTTGCAGAGAAAATAATGAAAATGAAAAATAATATGCCACGTTGCCCCATTACGTTTTATGATGTTAATGGAATAACTAACAAGCTAGACAGAATCTCGGAAAGGTGCGGGTTGAACATGTTGAAGGACTTATTTTGCATTTTTTGTTACTGCGATGATTGTGTAATAAGCACAAAAATTAATGTGAAATAGGTAATATGCCCTGAATTTTTTCTTTTTGCACAGAAAATAATGAAAATGAAAAATATAATGCCACGTGTTCCCGTTACGTTTTATGATGTTAAGGGGGTACTACACCCTTGCCCAATTTTATGCCTATTTTTGCATTTTTCTCAAAAATTATAGCGCATATGGGACAAGTAAGATATGTATATTATAGGGGCGAGGACTACAACTACTGTACTGGAAATTTTATTTCAGCAAAGACAACAGTTGTGGAGTTACAGTCAAAAATGAGGGAAAACCAGTGTTTGATCACTAAATCAATAACTACTTGCTTTGAGTTGCTGAATATTCAGTACAGTAGTTGTAGTCCTTGTCCCTATAATATACATATCTTATTTGTCACCAATGTGTAATAATTTTTGAGAAAAATGCAAAAAATAGGCACAAAATTGACCAGGGGTGTAGTACCCCCCTTAATGGTATAACTATAACAAGCTAGACAGAATCTCTGAAGGTGCGGGTTGAACATGTTGAAGGTCCTATATTGCATTTTTTGTTACTGTGATGATTGTATAATTAACACAAATGTGAAATAGGTAATATATATATTACGATGAAACTCAACACAGAATAAGTAATTAGATATACATTAATTAACGAATAAAAATAAATAAATAAATAAATAAATAAATAAATAAATAAATAAATAAATGTGTTACTTTGCTCTCTAGTCGTTATGGTAAATTGGAGAGGGCATGCGGCAAACATGACCAAACCACCTGAACCGAAATTTCTTCAAACATATGGCAATGACGGGTTTTGTTACGTTAAGCCCCTGGCTGGTCTTCTAATTCCGTATCCATCCATTATAAGTCGTACACCGTGGAAGGGAGCTAAGCTATCTCATCTCAAATACATGGGTTTGGTTGCATTTACATCATGTCCAAAATGTCCAAACGATTGATTTTTACCAGATTTTCAATGTAAATTTCATTAAAATTTTAAATGCGCAATAATTTGCAATTATAAATTGCAAATAAATTTTGTATGTTCCTATACGCGTCCTTTATGCGTATGCTCTTGTAACGAGCATTCGTTTACCATTTTATTTATTGCAAAGGATGCATAATCCCATTACCTATACATATATTCGTTACTAAACTATATAAATAGAAATTGTAACCCAAATAAAAAAATTTACAATATTCAATAACATATTGCATCTGGCTATATCAATGTTCAAAAATATTTAACAATTGAGCACCGTCGGAAGTTAAGTATAACATTTCAGGTCATAAATACAGTAGCTATTATATGGACAGAAATAGAGAAAGGCCTGAAAAGCCATGTTCCGCCTGTTACTTCGTTTGGTTATGGCTTATATAATCTGAATATATGACTAATCAACATGATCTAGGGATAGCGATATATTGATGAAACTACCACCAGAACATATTCAATTCATATACATGAAATGGTTGATTGAAATTATTAAACATCTGAGACGAATACACACTATGCCTCCATTTGTCAAAGCGGATTATAATCGTAGTTATATGGTTGCATTTAATTGTTTTGAAATAATGTAAGATTATTAATGTATAATAATATATATACGAAATCACCAAAACGTTTCTTTCTTTAAATCGAAATTAGATCTTAAAGTTAGGTTTTAGAAACACGAAATAGCGAAAGCATATTTACTAAGTCCAAAATCCGAATGTAAGAGAAATAAAGATCCGATTTACAGCTCAAATAAATGTCCAATTTATCGCTAAATGACAAACACCCTGAAGGAGCGCATCTTTCACGTATATTCATGTGTAGCCCGGGGTGTGAATTGCATGTTGTGATTGCTTGGAATACAAATTATAACGGTGCCTAAACGCTAAGGATTTGTTAATTCCGGTCAAAGGAAGAAAATGGAACGAGTAAGGGAATTTAATGTTTCAAATAACACTATTCTGCATGGCTACCCAATAAAAGCATATCCACTATATCAGTTTTATTTTTAACTTATAGTGATCCAAGTTCCTGCTTCAATGACTTTAAGGGTACATTCTCTTGGGTCATGACCTTGAGATAGGGAAATTTTTTTTTTGACAAGAAGACATACATATCCTTCATATAAAATAACATGAATCCTGACAAAGAGTGGCAATGTGTAATTTCCCCCTATTTTGTCTCCCGTTGCTAATGAAAACAAACTCCGATTGTATTGCGTGAGGTCCATTTATTTAAAGCTCCATGGTATGCACCAACTACTATCTTAGTTTCGAGTCCAGACTGCATGTTGTTAGGACGAACGACGTGTGTTTAGAACGACGTAAACCACAGCATAAACCGATTGTGAAGGAGACTAACTCTCAAGTTGAAGCGTTTCCGATTAGAACGTCAGTCCGGCAAACTCGTCAAATTGGGCATATAATATCAAAACGGGATGTACGAACGGGAATCGGGATATCGCTGTGCTTGAAACCGGGCGCCCAGCAGGGCCCGGTAACTTGCAGTAGTGTTTTGTTTTGCATGCCCGGTTTGCATGCAGCCCGGGCATGCAAGAAGTGATGTGAAAACATATTATGGAAGATATATGAGCCGTATTAGATTTACTGAAACCCGGGGCTCACAAAAATGATTATTATAAATGATCAGCCAAATATTGTTGTAGGTCTATTGATCATTATTCAATGACATGGGCATGCCTATTGCCTCCGGCAAGGGGGGGGGTAATCCCATACTGCCAAATGCATACAGGGATTGCGCTTTTGCAAATAATCCTTAGGCCTATAGACATGGGTCCCTATTTTTGCTGAAACTCCTTATGGGTCGGTTAAACCCCCGTACCGTAAATCTCGATCTTTTCGGGGAAAATGGGTCTAAAATAAAGAAAACTTTAGACATGGGTCTATATTAATTTAAAAATCTTTAGAAATGGGTAGGCCCCTGACCTGTCCATCGAAAATAGTCCAATAGGCCTACTGATTAAAATACAAAATAACAAAAACACAAAATAACTTCCCATGACAATATGTTGGTTCATAAAATACAAATTTTGTATTAGATCCAACACAAAGGTTTTTACTGCTTTCGGAAGGAGGGGAGGTCCGAAATTTAAAAAAAAGTCGGCTGCAATGAAATTACGACCCCCCCCCCTTTTTTTCGGCAACAAAAAATTTATGACCCCCACCGCCGATAGGCCTACACCTTAGGGGCTGTGCAATAATTATGAGTCCTGGGGGGGGGTAAAATTGGGCGGGGGGAAGAAATGGTTGGCGAGCCGAAAGGGGGGGGGGCACTGAGCAATTCCCCCCAAGCGATTTTTGGCACGCATTCATGGGGCGCCTTTTTAATAAAACGCTCTAAAATGGCTTGGGAAAACAGTACGGAAACGCTTAAATTTTCCTGCTCGGTGCGCTCTCAACATAGCCTACATCTAGACTATTTAAGGTTTTCAATTTGGAATCCCAAAAATTTGGTATGTTCAAGGGGGGCAAAGAATTTTGGCGGGCCGAGGGGCAAACGATTTTTGGCGAGCCATTTGGAAATTTTACCCCCGGGGGGCTCATAATTGCACATCCCCTTAGGCCTACCCCCTAAACAGGCTAACATTGTATTGAAATCAGTCTTTTTGAATAATCGGTGGTCATCTTGTGACTCCCTACAATTTGGTCATCAAAAATGTCCCCATATTTTTCTTTCCAAAAATTTATGAACCCTTCTGTATATTTGGGACCCCTTCCGAAGAAAATGATAGCCCCCCCCCGGCCTAATCATTATTTTGTTCTTGAGCAAAGATGGGTGAATCATATGATTTAAAAATGCATCATTAAACCATATTTTGTACTTTTGTTCTCAAAATTATCGTAGTAGGCTGACGATATCCATTCTTGTTCCAAAATTGTTAATTGTACCCTTGGTTTGTTCTGACTAGAAATATGAAACACTGGCCCTGTTCTGACCAAAGCTTCTGACATTCATAACATCGTTGGTCAATCATGTTCCAAACGGAATATAGAACTGCGGCAGTCTTCTCCAAGTGTATACATCTCGATTTGCCGGATTGACCCATGACATCATGAAACGTAAACACATGGCCGGGGCGTGAAATATAAATTTCTCCGTGTCTTCTTGCCAGGAAAATCAGGAATTTAACCAGTTGCAGTCATTTGATTGTGAGTAGTAAAGTACACAAGCAACCAGGCCTTGTCGTGGCTTATGAAGGCGAATTTCGTTTGACACTTTGTCAAATAAGTAACATAGAATTGAAAGAAATGTTACACGATTGACCATATCTCTGAATCGTGTAAAAGCTTAAAAAGTGTTGACCATAGGGTCTAAAAAAATTGATATTTCGAAATTGGCTGATCGTAATCCCCAAATTCGAGTATGCACATGTACCGAAGATATGCACCATATCTTGCAAAGTTAATTTTAATTTAAAATTAATTAAACAAGCTATGAAAGCTAGACTCTTTAAGAAATTTTTGAAAAAACCAAATTTCAGTCGTAAATTTAGGTTTTCTACAACTTGTAATTTTATTTCTGAAGTAGAGATATCAAAACTGAATAGCAAGAATGTTATTATGGGATGTTATATAGATGACTACAATTTTGTTTAGAAATCGGAATGAGGAAAATCGATGAAATGACTGGTCCAAAAAATAATAGCGAGTGCTATAATCAATGACCCAGTTCATTCACTCCCAGTCCCAATCAGAGTCTGAACATTAAAATAGCAATGGAATAATAATAATATATAAATATTTCCCTTTCCGTTGCAATATAACTTTCGTATTTCCGATGATTATATCTAGGCCAAATTAGATGTTTAATATGGCAAAAACATCCCATTTTAGCTCTCAAAATTTCAAAAGAGAGTGTACTCTTAAGGGTTGTGTTTAGCTATTTCAGGTGGGTAGGGGTAGAAAAAAGATTATTGCCATTTTGACCAAAACACGTGAGTATTTATGATTTGCCAAACAGAAACTAACAGAATAATACCTAAAAGTATCACTTTTTAATCATTTTGTCATAAATACGACTTTCCACCATTTACAATTATTTGTACCGGGGTGTGCCTGTTGTCAAGTCGATCAAGATTGTGATTTAACATTCCGTACAGAGGGTAATCAGTACAGTGTGACAGAGCCATTATCATTTAAATAAAAGTATGGCTTCTATAAGGTTACAATAAGGGAACAAACCAAAAGATCGATGACGTCCAATAAACGTAACTAGTTTCGTTTCTCAGCCGACCCCTCCCTCCATGCCAGAAACGTAATAATGAAATGTTGGAAATTTTGACATAATAATAATAATGACACATTCTTCAGACCGATGTTTTTGTACAAACGTAATCGAGTATTTTTACCCCCAACCCCCTTAAACGAAACTGGTTTCGTTTATAAGACCAGAGAAGATCGATTTTTTGGTTTGTTCCCTAAAACAGGTAATAGGTATGAATGGCCGTGTAATCGATCTAGAGAAACCTGTCTCGCTGTCAATCTGCATGGATGGGTGTCCCAGAAAGATCCATACCGGGAAAGTTGAATTTTGTACGTAGCATTGTTATCAGTCGTATTGTTTTGAGTTCTAAATATTACATATATTTAGCTTTCTTGGTAATTTAAGATTTTAAAGATCGAATGTTTCTGAAATAAATTACAGAATATTGCGTACAATGGTGAAGTTTAAGTTTTGACAATACAATCTATTATGAAAATAATGAATAACCGTTCAGCACAAAGTTATTTGGAAAAAGTTTTGCAGCTAATTTTGTTATGATCTATCGATTACTAGCATGCATGGTATAAAGGATTTGTTAAGCTTGATTGACCTAATACTGCATGTGTCGTCTTTGGCGGCAGTTTCGAAAATAATGATTGCGGTGTATGAGTTTCATCATTTGAAATGCCGGCAGAGATTGATTTAGGGCCTATTATAAAAATATTATAGAGAAGATTCGTCCTTGTGCCACAGCATGTATTTATGTCCCTATTGGCAAACACACAACTAGGAAAAGGTGAAGATTACATTTGCAGCAAGTTTTTCTTAAACAAGTTATACCCTCTATAAGAATTACATTTTTGGCGTAAAATTTATCGTAAAATGTTTTTTTTAAATTCAGCACAAATATCGGGACTAATATTGAAAACACATGAAAAAGGTCACTTAAATCAATATTAAGAATTATTCAGTGTTTCAAGCTCTACATTTGTGCCAAATTTGGTGTATCTCCTTTGACAACTGAATGATTTCTACACTATATTGCAAAGTAGGTCTACGTCTGGGCGATAGTGATAAAGCAGGTCAATGTCTGGTGCTTATGAAGCCTGTGCTGTAAGTTACACACGTGCAATTTTTGTCCAGTTTTAAGAATATCAATATCACGCCAAAACGAATCAAGTTTTTGAAATGAAAGTAACACAATAAGTAGGTGACATTTATGTCATTGTATTCCATGTACCGGTACTAAAATTAAATACACTGTTGATTAATTTTTCAAACACGGTATAGATCATTCTGGAACACCCTGTATCTTAGAACTGTCCTTCAACACAGGTAGTAGTATACGGTTATATTGTTCCGATCCATTTATGACATAGCCATCCTCATTTTAATACATGATAATACAATAAAACATGAGATCGGTTTGAATGGTTGTGGAATCAAACTAGAGACCTGTTCCTTTGTCACCTTTATAGACCTGATAAATCAAGCGGAACGATTCTTGTCATATCGTTTTACAGAATTGGTCGTATTGCTAGCGCTGCAGTGTTAGTATTAACTTTGGGCTTCTTATGAATTGACTGTCAATATCTTATACTAGGTATACATTAAAACTCAAACGGGAGAAAGAATCGCGCATACGCATGTTAGAACATTTTCAACAATGTTTTAAAATTGTATATTACAATGTATTTACATTAACATTGTACCCTAAATAACATGGACATTTGGAGCTATTTGGGTGATATGTTGATGTAGTTACGGGCCATATTTAGTGCCGATTTGTCCCAATTTGCTTTTGACTTGCCTGGCAACACTCCATAAAATATGGCTAGTCGTGTGAAGACAAAGTTGAAGACCTATAAGGAGTTATATTCGTTCTCAAATGGAATCATTATGAAGATCGTAAGTAAAAGTAATATAATAACATAGCGCTATTAGCTCGCCTATGAACCCTGATATTCGTTAGTTAACCGGATAAATAACTTCGGCAAAACTGACAAACTTGTACCAAAATTGGCGTTAACTCGTTACTGTCGAAAATGTACAAAATATGGCTTCCGTGAATCTGAAAATATTGATATTTCAAAATTGGTTAATTGTATTACCATAAATCGAACACGGACATGCAGGATGGTATCTCCAGAAGTCTTTTTGCCTAAAAAAATGGAATTTTGTTGAATTTAGAGTAACAAAATAACATGCGCCAGACAGTGGTCGACGAGACTGTAAAATCAGGTAGAAGTTTGTGTGTTGACAAGCTTCGAACATGCCTTCGTCGCATTCCGAAGTCACAAATATCTATCATAATTCTTATTTTAAGGTCCTGTAAATACCTCAGCAGAAAGATAGGGTCATCGTCCAACACGGACTACTCGAAAACAGTTCGCGTATAAAAAGTGCGTGGGCTGTTTTGCATCGTTATATGTACAGGCATATTTGAAGAATTTCCTATAAGCTAATAATATTAAGGATGCTGAAATATTAATCTAAAGACTTCATTCTTTCTTGTGCACCATAAATTTTGCACCTGAGATACATATTGCTAGGCAAAAATTCACAGCAAACATGGCAGATTTCTCCCATTTCGGAGCTATTTGAGACAAAATGGCCCCATCCCTTAAGTAGGCTTACATATGTTATAGAACAAAGATGAGACGCACTCATAGTGGGTCGATTTAGAAGATGTGTGCCATGGGCTGTATGCCTAGATGAGTGGTTGAACTAATTTACAGGAACGAATGTGAAGCTGTAAATAAAACATTGAGAACTAACTAAACATGCTTACTAGTTATATCGAATTTACCACTGGGTTTAGGGTACAGTATAGTTTAAGTAAAGGAGTTTAGCCTAAGTGTTATAGTACAGAAACTTGTTATCATGGTTATGCGGCCCATACACGATCAAAATATTGATCAATATTGGGGACCCTAGATGCAGGAGTGGATACAAAATCTACCATTGTGCGTGTTCAATCATAAATAATGGTAGATTTTCTATCCACTCTTATATCTGATAACGAATAAGTCAATGTAGTCATGAAAATGCGTTGTTTCCTTTACGAGTTCATCTTATTTTGAGAGATCATTAGCTTTGAAAAAAGTTCTGTAACGTAATAAAAATGGTTCCACAGACACATTTGAAGACCATAAACGGGTTCATTTAGTTTAAAGAACCTTTTCATCTTGTGGATTCTATACAGATGGAAAACGGGGTCTACAAGGTCGATCTTACAGAACAAATTTCTAAGAGTTTATGTTGAACTTGAAACAACTACCAAAATTTAGCTAGTTGAAGATGCAGATCACCTTTTTTTCTCCCTCTAACATGATTGTTGATATTATCCAGTAAATGTAACATAATGTGCCTGAGATGATTCTTGATAATGTCGCCAGGGAACGTTTTAAGCAAAAACAAAGATTGCCATTAATACCTGCAGGTGAAATTTACTTTCATTATTCTAGGCTTTCGACAAAAACCACGTCTACAATGTATATGTAGTATTATTAGATCAAATTGATGAGAGACAGCTATAGTACTTTTGCATCTCAAATTTCATGTGGTAAAATGGCTCTATACAATTCACCTGTTATTCAAAAGTCAGCGAAGTTTATGTTACTAATGCTCATTTTGTCAAGCTTTATCTCATTAGCTTGCGTTTTAATGTACAAAAACAAACCAAAACATGAAATTAAATTAAAACTGTAAGGAAGTGACATTAAACAGTTCTTTTAACCAAAATCAATTCAAATGATGTCCTGAAGCAACTTCAATTGATATTAAAGATTTTGCCCTTGTAAAACATCAGATGCAAAACGTGTTAAGTCCACCAGAGGTCGAAATTGAGTTTTTTGTAGGAACGTATTGAACACAATATATATACACCTTTGAAGTTTGGATATTACAAATAAACCAATTATTTTGGTTCCTTTTGACGATACCTTAACCCACAAGCAATATTAACAAAATCATCCCAACTAAAATTGCCATGTAAAAAATACAAATTACTAAAACACAACAAGTAGGATTTTGATTTTGCAAAAGTAGCTGTCATTCATTAAAAAGGTTATTTCTTGGCCAAACAGATTGGTTCGTGGTTCGAAAGATTCTGCAAATGGGAAGTTGTTTTCAAAAGCTTAATAAAACAAAACTGAGAATTATATTAGCTATCACGTACTTTTTGGATGTTGACAATTGACCACACCATTTTTGATATTAAACTCCCTCATTTTCAAGCCTCTCAACGGACTCAAATATCAATCAATGATAAGAGTGGTGCGCATGAGGAGTCTATTGTCTTTGAATGATATTTTGACTCCGTGGAATTGTATCGTCCATTTGTTTCAACTAACTGCTGTCCATTCTTGGCTCCAATTGGATTCTATAATATTCAATGACGCTGATCATATTCACGTTACTTTCCCCCTAATATGAAAAATGTGACTACAAGATTTGAATTATAATGTCCTGGCAACTTTGACATAGATGTAAGCAAAACTTTAAAAACAACATGTTGTCTTACTCTTCCTAACCAAATTTGTCATTTTAACCTAGCCGCGTTGATTGCAATTGCCAAGCTACATCCAAACAAGCTTCTTTGAACTGTAAAAATACTCATTGGTATAAGTAAATTTGCTTGGCATATTTTCATCTAACTCATAAAATCTACCCAGATCCGTTTTGAAATTCTGATGACAATACAAATAAAACTTCCGTTAAAACTGAATGGGGCGCTCAATTGGAACTTTGATGTGATGTAGTGAAATAGCTTGAAATGTAACCGTTTAAATAATTGTAACTTTAGCATAGTAAACAAAGAAAGATTATTAAAAGTGGAAGGAAAAGGTGTAAAATGGTACTGCATGGGATGCAAGAGGATTGATTTCAAATAAAAGGAATAAAGCTCGTGTTACCATTTCGGTTACTATTGTTAGGTAATGGTATATCATGTTGGGGTAATTGTTTGTTGGAGCAGAATTGTTCTATTTAGAATATAGCTTTGTATATTTAATTCTTATGGATTGTTTTCCAAAAAGGGCTATTCATTTCTAATGAGTGACTAGCTGTATTGGTAAAGACGACGATACATAACTCTTAACGGATAATAGACGGTGCTCCTTTGAAGGACGGGATTAAGTTAAAACAACAACAATGGCATTTTGCGTGTTCGTTGTATATGATCCAAGAAATGCACATACTTGTGTACGTTTCAGCAAACACTGTTCCTTTATCAACCTTTGATGATGTCAGTGATTGCTACTGCAACCGATGTAGATATATCTCTAGCGCAGATTAGTGTTGCCAGTTGGTTTTCCATCTGGAGATTTCTTGATCCCTGTTGTAGGCAACAGTGTTTGCTGAAACGAACACAAGTAAGTGTATTTTCCGTATCAGGTAGTCAGGTACAACAAACCTTGTTTATTGAGTTTTCTCCACCGATCATGATTAATTTGTTCAACCATATGTAGCATACAATCAGAGTCTTCTTCGCTCTAAAACAACCGACATGACCGATTAGAATTGTGACTAAACATATTGCGGGGAAAGGTGTGGTCTCTCCCACTCCTCTGAAAGCACGGGTACAATAAAAATAAATAAAACTAAGGTGTTACAAATGCTTACAATTTACACTTTTAAAGATAAATCGTGAGGAAATTTAATGATAAAAGGTAACGTCATGCTAGCTAGGATCCACGATTGATTTGTGGGTAAATAAAAGAACGAGGGCTGTGAAGTAAGTGATAAGAGATGAAACGCGTCGAGATATTTAATTATTATATAATACGAAGCTTTTACTTAGCTTTCATACACTCTTTGATAGCGAGAACCAATCAGAGCAAGCGTTAGAAAAATCCAAACCATGCATTGATTGTGTCTAATTGCACTCCGCGTACTACGCGCAGTGTTTCGTGTTATTTTGTTATAAAAAAAAGTAAAAATGCACGTGTTTTTTTCTTCTCGTGTATGAAATAGGTTAATGAACTTGTATTACTTGTTGCTCGAAAAAAAAACCGCTGATGTTGATGCGTCTAATGCACTCACCCCTTCGGGGCTCGTGTATTAGACGCATCAACATCAGCGCGCGTGCATTATTTTGTCTAACTTCTCTCCCAACAAGTAATACGCGTTCAATAACCTATAAATACCACACATTTTTAATACTGCACGGCAATACTGTGCAAGATGTTTTGATACTGAGCGGGCCGGCGCGCACATTTTGCGCTGTCACTCTTAACTCGTAGCGGCAGTGACAAGCCTTGATTGTGTCCGTTTGTTTGCAATGCGAGTGCGCCACGCCGCATGGTAGTATGAAACCAGCATTACGCAGTTTGTTGTTTTGTACCGCGGGCAAACATGATGAAAATTTTTACACTAAACGACTGGATTCCAAATGGCACCAGCATGTTTAGTTTGATACTTTGATATTCAAAACGCACGGAAAAAGTTTCATATTATATAATAATACTAATATTGGATGGCTTTATTTCGAATTGTATGAGAATATACTGCACTTGCCATCCAACTCGCCATACCGGCTCGTTGAATATCATTCATGGCGCGTGCAGTATATTCTCATATAACCCTCAATACCATCCAATATTATATAAGTATTTTTATGAACCAAATAATTCAACGACATAACCGGCTATTCCACAACATCGTGCACACCCTTGAAAAGTGTGTTTTACCCAAGAAAATAGATATTTCCAAACTAATTCCATTCGACAATAAAAATTCCTTTAAAAAGGAATAGGGCGAGCCACTGAGGAAGTGCCAAGATAAAGGTGTAGTTATTTTATTCGAACTGTTTTTATAAATGGGATTGTTCATAATAAGCATGTTTGTACGTTTGTCAAATGACAAGTAGGGCATGTAGTAAAAACACACTGCATAATTCTTGATAGGCAATTGTTGTCAAAAGGGTGGCTCAAAAGAAACACAAATAATTACTACAGACACATGCAATGTAGTTTTGTAATTTTAATAATAGGCCTACTGGAAAAAGAATCTTATAAAGATCGAGATAACATAAAAGCACCATCATAACACAGTAGTTATTACGTTGACATTATTATGTAAATAAGTTTATGTGCATCAGTCATATCCATAACAAAATATGAATGTCATTAGATTATTGACCAATGAAAACACAGGTAAATGAAAGTCAAGTGTTACGAAAACTAGGTGGACATCTTCCACTAATTGCCTCAGCCATGTTTGGCCCACTCACACAGCAACACACAGAGCACGTATAGGGACCCAAAAACTTCACCCGATTTAACACACTTAGCTCTATCGTATATCTTCAGCACCACATTCAGATTTTACCTCTACCCTTCAGCTTCTCAAAACTAGGTGTATTTTATAATATTTATTACTGTGCAATATTACTATTTTACTAACTCATCTTCCAACTGATATTAACCCCGAGCAACTGGTAATTACATAACCATCAGGTGGTGTATGACGTGCAGTCCCTAAATTCAGTAAATTTTCATCGTCAACCGTGTAATTGAATGGGATTATTTTGAAATTTTAAAACGCTTGAAATATCACAAACAAATAGGCCTATGTTGATAAATAATATAAATACAAGCTAAAACCGTTGGGGTTCGATAATGAACCCCACAAAACTAACCGAGTATATGGAAAATGCCATACGGCCGGGCGGTTTCACGAGTTGCCGGCTCGATCATGTCATCCGCCGCCTGATAGCCATAACACGGTCACCTAGCCACTGTGCAACACTGGGAACCAATATTTTAATGAACCCGCTATATTCCTTTCCCGTGCTCAAATATTTTGTGAACCGGTCTCATTTTAAAGGCCATGTAAACAAAACAACACGTGTGCAATTTCAACCAATAAAAATCAATAGATGTTTGCAAAATTACCATATTTAGGTGTCTATCATTTACCGGAAATCACCGTGCTCTATCAATGAAAATCACGCATGACGTAACAGTAGTGCATTATCTCGATGGTACTTGCTGCGTGATCAATTACTGGCATTGTGCGCTGATTGGGTAATCTCGGTACCTACTAAATATTCATATCAATCCATCTATGAGTCATGCATGGTTGTATGTCCTTTCCACAGTGTGAAGTTTTTAGTGCGTGATCAAATGTAATTTACCTGATATCATGATGACCATGATGCGTGTGTTGTGAGAAGTGCATAAACTTCTAACAATTCAATGCTATTTTATCTCCGTGTTCTAACAATAAATGCCATCAGAATAACATTTTCACATGTCATTTTTGTCTTTAGCTTTAAATGTGTCATAATATAAATGACGTTCTTTAGTTAACTTCCACGTTTACCCAGATATTAGGCCTATTAGCAGTAGGCCTATCAGGTCTCTCTATCTAGTATATACACAGATTTACAGCTCATCTTAACCCCCCCCCCCTTCAGAAAGTCCAATTGGCACGGTACATGTATAATAATTTACTTCCGAATGGTACCTTGCGCCTTTTAGCTCCACTTATTCATTTACACCGATTAAAGGATTCTCGTTAAACCAGCAAGCCTGAGTGAGGGCGTTACTGATGTTACATCAGCAGAGCCAAGTGAAGGCCAAGTATCATTAACATATTCTATGGTAAAACAACAAGCACATGCAAGCAAGTATTTTGCCAGTATCAATAAAACTATAATGAGGCTAGCCCAACTGTACGTACAATCTGGCAATACTGCTCAGTCTGAGAGAAATGAAAATATCTGTTGCAATTTTCTGATTTGCATAAAAGTAATGCTAGTTCATGGAAGTTGTAAAACAATTATTTCTTTTAATACAAACATATTCCTTGGTAAGACAACTTTATAGCACTGTTTGAATATCAACATGAAGTAGTAATGACAAATTTAAATGGACACTATCGCCTCTGTAGTTTCCTGATTACATACACAGCACGAATATTTCATTTTTATTCTGAAACGCCGTGAAGAAGTAAGTAGAACAAAACCCAGCGCAATATGGGTCGAAAATCGCTTCGCGATTTTCGCCCAAAAATTAAGAATTGCAATCTCCAGCTATATCAATCTGTGAAAAATCACGGAATTCACACACAGATTCGTGCCAAATTTAGGTTTTAAGATTTCCGTTATGTGACTAAAAATGAATTACTGAGAAAATGCTTCTAGCAAAAAGTGCAACAACTGTACATTTACTCAATTTGTCCTCGTAGTTTGATGTTGCAATTCGTTCGTGGCTTCTTGAAAACACTGCGGCTCAAAATACAATCCGGTTGGTGGCTGAATCGTGTAAAACGAAACGGATACACCGGACATCTGCCAGATCTTTTTTAATCTAATAGCCTCGAAGATTCAAGTTTCAGGTTTATTAGGTAACATGTTTCGTGATCCGTGAACACCTAGTTTGCCTTTGCAAATGTGGGTCGATCGGAGTGTTAGTGTTTTAAAATACTTCAGTTAAAATATGACATACAAAAATGTGTAGGGGTGATTGCCCAAAAGGTCAATGTCCATGTCATTTGAGAGTCAAATGAAGGTATTCCAAATTACGTTATTTATTAGTATATTGATTATTGACTATAGGCGTGTTTATAGTGTAAATATACTGAGTTCTGAACACATCGTGTACGACAGTTCTTTATTACAAATAGCGCTGCTTATAGTAAATGTGGGAGGGCACTTAACTTAAATGTCCATACGTGTTTACTTCTGCTTTTGGACCGCGCCGCTCCGAAATTTGTCCAATATAGAAAGCTGATTTTTTAATAATGGTCTAAAAGACCTCTTAATTACTCATCCATCAAACCAGACGATTTTCAACCAGAAAGCCATGAAAGACTCTAAGTTTTGACCGTTCGCAACTCCGAAACATCCCCGTTACCGGTACGCCGTCAACTCCAAAAGAGCTACCATCTGCGAATTCCGGGGAATATACAAATTGCTGCTTCCCCCTTCCCCCCAGTACCTGATGTGTCGAATGGAGTCACAACTACTACAAAGCAGTATGCAATGGTAGGTTATAACGTATACACTCGACTACCTATAGATGAGCCAATATCCATCTGTTTTGAAGATGAGGATGTATTAGTTGGGTGATCTAGAGCAATTCCGTGACCGTGGAGAGCGAAGGTTCGTTTTTCAGTGGATTTGTCTTCTATGAAGGTTAATTAAAAAATTTAGCGGGGGTGCCCCTCGCGAAAGTGTGGGCGGAATCCGTGGGAGCCCAAAATCCAAAATGGCCGCCATCGGCCATTTTAAAAATTATTTTTCAATGGTTTGGCCTACAATGCTGTTCAATATATGTTTTCTGAGGTTTTTTGGGTTGAGGAATTCATATCTGATGTCTATTTTATGATATTACCCACTTTTGACCTTCAAATCCAAGATGGCCGCCGATTTTCAGCTCAGAAAGGTCAAATTTTCACATTTGTAGTAGAGCATTCATAATAGGCTCTAATTAAAGTTCTCCTCATGCCGAGTTGAATAATTGACTCTAAAAAAACTACCAGTAATAATGATTTGACCTATTTTTGACCTTCAAATCCAAGATGGCCGCCGATTTTCAGCTCAGAAAGGTCACATTTTTACATTTGTCGTAGAGCCTTCATAATAGGCTCTAATTGAAGCTCTCAACATGCCGAGTTGGATGATGGACACTAAAAACTACAAGTAATAATAATTTGACCTATTTTGACCTTCAAATCCAAGATGGCCGCCGATTTTCAGCTGAGAAAGGCCTTCATAATATACTCTAATTTAGAGCTCTGAAGTCGTAGAGTCTATTGTTATTTCACTTCAGAAAATTGATTTCAATTCTATTCAAATTCAATTCTTTCTATACCTGGAGTCTTCCTATTCAATTCCAATTCAATCCACCTTGCTTTAGAATTAATTCAATTCGATTCCAATTCAATTTGTCAATTGCAAAATCATTTCAATTCAATTCCAATCCAATGCAGTGAAATTAACAGCTAATCCATTTCAATTCAATTCTGAGCATTCATTTCAATTCCAATTCAATTCCAATTCCAATACAGTTGCAGTTTAGTGTTAATTGACCAAAGGCACACTGCAGAATTGTGTCTAGAGGTTGAACACATTTTTGTCCTCGATTTGTAAACACATGTAAAATCTAAACACAATTGTCAAACTTCAAAACATTAAGTGTTTAATATCTAAACACAAGGCATCAAAATCAAATTACTAAACATGTTTAGCAAATAGCAATGTTTACAAATCGAGGACAAGATGGTGTCTAGAATGGTGTTTAATATTTAGACGCTGTTTTTGCAGTGCATGTTTTAAATGTTATACCAATTTTATAACACTTTAGTCAGCAACACAAAGTCAAAGTCAACAGAAGATACTTCATTGTAACTCACTTTTCACATTCAAACAATGTGAGTGATCCTTGACCTCTGGGTCCTATTTTATGAAACTTTGGAACTTCTTAGTTCTTAGGTGACTGACTTCCTAATATTTGTCTTATCTTCTTGTCCACCATGCACATCATTTTCTAAACTTAAGGTGTGTGGTATGATTGATAATGGGACCCTGTCCCCACACTGACCTCAAAGATGTCAAAAATCAAGGTTTTGATACTATTACATAGCCCCTACTTGTTACACCTAAAATCCTTGTACTTTTGAAAAGTGTGAAAAAAGCTGTCAAAGATATAGGCCTAAGCATTTTCTTTAATGGTTTTCTCAAAATTTGTTCAAATGTACAATGACATTTGAGCATAAAAATTAGGAGCTTGAGAAAAATAAGGGCTTTATGATCAGTGCCAAAAGTTTGAGATCTTTGGCAAGTTGGGGGGGGGTGGGTCTTTAATTACTCACATTATAGATCATATCAAGTAATTTAAAAGATTGGAAATGCTAAGAATCAATTTGCATCATGTTAGAAGATATTAGTGTCTTTATGAACATACATAAATGTAGAACCTATAATTTTCCACATGACAAGAGAGACAGTTGATATTCTTCTAAAGAAAGATTAAGAAGAACTCCAAAAAAGTCTCAAAAAGTTTAACTATACCTGTGTATGAGAAATGATATCATATACTTTTAATTTTCTTCAATATATGTGTATTTTATGCTATCATTTTTAAATGAAAGCTTTCCAGATTACTTAGTTGCAATATGTTTTGTAACACTTAATGTTTATGTTTTGTACCAGTTTATGGTGACCACTGTTTCTTTTTATTTATCATGTTTAGGGAAAACAGTTTGCTTGTTTAAACAGAGCAGAACTTCATGAGGGAAGGGTACTTTTTACAGGTGGAATGATCTGGAATCACAGACATCTGCTTGTGAATTGAAATGCTGAATTGAAATCAAAGCTGAATTTCATTTCAATTCCACTTCATTCTTCATCACTCAACTTGATTTCAATTCCAATCCAATTCAATTCTTCATTGCTCACGATGATTTCAATTCCAATCCAATTCAATTCATGCCCAAGCCCACTCATTTCGATTCCAATTCAATTCCAATGCATTGAAATGAAAATCGTCCAAATTTCATTTCAATTCAATTCGATTTCAATGCATTGAATTAACATTAGTAGAGTCTTCATAATACCTCTAATGAATACCGTACCCCATTCTGGCATACACATACACCCCCGCACACCTACATATACATTATATTCACATTATTTGAATGAGTTTAGTCGTTATTGGTTTCAGGTCTACGTGTGTTTTGCTCTGCACCCTATCAACAAAGAATGAATGCAGCATCAAAGACATATATTTAGAAAAAAATATTATTCTATGAGACTAGTGCATAGATCACCTATAACACTGCTTGCTTGTTACCTACAGCAAATTCATCCCCTATCAATATCTACTAAAATGTAGCAATCCGTGTAGGGCCTAAGTCCTACCCTACAAACGCATGACTATGCTATGCATAGTGACTATGACTATGCAGTGGGTGCTGTAAAATCGTCCAATCTCAAGGACTTGCTCAATTCGCATTAATGAGTATGAGACAATTGGCTTCAAAGAGAGAAATGAGAAGATAACAAGGGTGAGTGGGTCTATGATATTGGGGGAAGAGGTGATGACACTGAGGCTGCCATTTCATCAATTGGTATCAGTAATGAACAGATCCTCCAGAAGAACCTGGCACAGCGGCTGTCTAAAAAGATCAAAGACACATCTACTGCCGCCTGCCCACCTCATATCGATTATCTTGAAGAACACAAAGAGTTCTGTGAGTTGATTAGTTAACAGTTAAAGCTGCCGACTTGGCTAAAACAGCCTCAGAGAAAACTGCCGATCTCAACCATTCCATACTCAATCTGGCATCCATGCATGATCACAGCACTGGACAGATCACCACCACTGTTATCAACCTGGGCATCAACGTTCCTTGTATAACGAGGAGTCAAGATCTGGTGGAACTCTACACAAGATCAAGAGTCGTGTCTGCATCAGCTATTCTGATTTTAAGATCACTGGACTCTAATGGTCGTTGAAGCATAGGCAACCTGCCAACAGGAGATTGCAGACAGCAAGCCAGCCATTGTTATCGTTAACACTGACGACTTCAAGATCGATACTATAACAGGCAATGCAACAGGAGTAACAGAGGGAATAAGAGGGTCTCATGAACGGATCTCGTGCTCGGTGAAGGATCGAATCCATCCACGTGTCTAAAGAGCAAATTTTTTGGCTCTGCGAGACACACATTCTGATGATGCAATACATCATCTAACTTTAATTGTGTGTGATTGACGTGCTGCAACCAGGGCCGGATTTACCTTTTTGGGGGCCCTGGGCCAGGCCAAACTTTGGAGGCCCCTAAATGCACCGTGAGGAGCATGTGCACTCAAGTGGCCAAGTTTTAGATTTCACTAGGACATTGATGACGCGCGCGAAGCTCGCGAAAAAAATTCAATTTTAGACTATTTTAGCTCAAATTGAATCTGAAATTTGCTATAAACATGCCAGTGCGCGCGAAACGCGAACATTTTTGTAATTTTTGTACCCTATTTTGGTCCAAAACATGGTGTTTTTTTGGCTAAAATGGAAGATGCACACTGCACAAGGTAATTTTAAGGGCTCCACAAATTTGGGGGCCCTGGACCAGGGCCCATCTGGCCCTTGGTAAATCTGGCCCTGGCTGCAACCAACAGGCTTGTTGGTACATGATATCATTTGCGAAAGGACCTGACAGTTCTGACGTGGACTCAACAAGCTGTGTGAGACGATCCCTCAGCTCCCCATGTTTTACGAGGACTGTGTGGCGTTTAAAGGAGCGTCATGCTGAGTGTGTGTTGATTATGGACAGCTAACCCTGTGGTCTATTCGGGTGCTTCAGATCCACACCCCACATGCACCATACACATTTAGTTTTTTCGTGAAGAGGTCCACGCACAGATGAACGCGGGTGCTTGGGTGCCAATGGTCCCTCTGTCTCATCATCACTTTCAGAACTTGGTGGTTTACTTGAATACTGAATTTCCCATTTTCAATCCTGTCTGAAGATGCGATTGAGATAATAATGTAACATGTGATGCATGTAATGACTTCCAGACCCATATTTCCATGAAGAAGTGTTGTAAAAATCACCATATTTGTCACGTCCTGGCCAGTTTTTCGTTTTTGTTCGTAAACTCTCCCATTTACCATATTTACCTTGGACAATAGTATGATAGGTCTTACACGGATTGCTACATTTTAGTAGACATTGATAGGGGATGATTTTGCTGTAGGTAACAAGCAAGCAGTGTTATAGGTGATCTATGCACTAGTCTCATAGAATAGTGTTTCCTTCTAAATATATAATTATAAATGTATGAATATAATGTATGTAGGTGTGCGGGTGTATGTGTATGCCAGAATGGGGTACGGTATTCATTAGGCTATTATGAAGACTCTACTACTCAGAGCTCTAATTAGAGTATATTATGAAGGCTATACGGCGAATTTGAAATTTTTACCTTTCTCATCAGTTGAAAATCAGCGGCCATCTTGGATTTGAAGGTCAAAAATAGGTCAAATCATTATTACTTGTAGCTTTTAGTGTCCATCACCCAACTCGGCATGTTGAGAGCTTCAATTAGAGCCTATTATGAAGGCTCTACGACAAATGTGAAAATTTGACCTTTCTGAGCTGAAAATCAGCGGCCATCTTGGATTTGAAGGTCAAAAATAGGTCAAATCATTTTTACTGGTAGTTTTTAGAGTCAATCACTCAACTCGGCACGAGGAGAAGTTTAATTAGAACCTATTATGAACGCTCTACGACAAATGTGAAAATTTGACCTTTCTGAGCTGAAAATCGGCGGCCATCTTAGATTTGAAGGTCAAAAGTTTGTAATATCATAAAACAGACATCAGATATGAATTCCTCGACCAGAAAAACCTCAGAAAACATATACTGAACAGCATTGTAGGCCAAACCATTGAAAAAATAATTTTTAAATGGCCAATGGCGGCCATTTTGGATTTTGGGCTCCCACGGATTCCGCTCACACTTTCGCGAGGGGCACCCCGCTAAATTTTTAATTAACCTTCATAGAAGACAAATCCACTGAAAAACGAACCTTCGCTCTCCACGGTCACGGAATTGCTCTAGATCACCCAACTATATAGTACATTTCCAATACGGTTGATGTTTATAGTGAGTCAATTTTTGGGGTAGCGTTGGTCATCGTATTTGGGGGGGGGGGGACCGACCATGATTGGAGGGGGGCGCAAGCCTTTTTTGGCAATTTCCCTCCCCCGTGGCGTTTCGCCACTAGACCGAATTTATACCCCAAAGTTACCATCCAAGATAATAAACAATTCAAATCAGCAACCATAGCACATCTACACAAGTAGCAAAAGACTAAATACCCAAGCGCAAATCACACTTCTTCTCACTTTGGGAATATTGTACCAGATCCAGATCTACACACAGTTTATGATAAACACGTTTTATGTTGATCCCGTGTTTAATCTAATCAGAGGTGACCAGAGAACACTTCCTTTGACCATCGAAAGTTTTTTTTTATTTTTGAAAAAAAATCGTGTTCTTGGCGCATAAAAAAGGTACAGTTACAAAGTATATTTCGCTTAATCTCTATCGGACGTGTTTTGATTAACTTAACACGCAGCATAACATCGCTAAGTTCGACGAACAGGTGGATGAAACTATAACGCCATTGGCAACAATACCAGACAAAACGAATATTGGCGACACGGATCAAGATATGAAAAGAAGAAAATACCAATCACTTCATTTGACATTAGGGTTTTTTAAAAGAGTCTTTTAATTTTTTAATATAGTATGACGTGGGCTTAAAATTAAATACACGTGTCTTTATAATACATAGATAAAAGACACGATGAAAACATCAGCATTAAAAAGTTGAAGTTGCATTCAAATCGTCGGTCGCAACACATAGTGGCGTACGTGAAGGACAAAATATGTTTCCGAGCAAACAGTTTTTGAAGGATATGCTACTAGTAACGGGGTCTATACTTCTCCACTGTTATCTCTCAGTGGCCCGATTCCATTTGAAATTGAAGTTTAAGGTTCAAACTATTAAACTGTGTCTTTAATAGTTAACAAGGAATAACTGTTATAGGATAATAGTTAGCTCTAAAGCTATACGCCACTATGTGAAACGGAAAGTTTGGAAAATCACTCTACGCCACTATGTGTTGCGACCGACGAAATATATGGAGCTAATTTATTACATTTTCATATAAAAAGTCGTACTTTGTCTTTTATGCACAGCTTTCGGCTCAACCAATTGCCAGCTATGTTAGCACATCTATGCTATCAACAAAGGTGCAAAACATTTTGTTGATTTTTATGATATTTTGAATGAGCAAATCGCTGAATAGGAAATGTCTAAATGTTTGGCTTTAAAAAATTAGTAAACTCCCGTTGGTCAGTTCATATTTTTCTTTCGATAAAATGGGCACAAGGAATTGAAATAAGATAAGCCAAACTCGTTTATGTTAGTGCTTTACTTCGCCAGAACAAATCTCTGTGTGTGGAGGTGGTACAACCCTCTGTAGTGACACGAAGGTTAAGTTCAAAAAGTGTCGAATCAAAAATGTATTGCATGCTTCCTGAAAAAGGTAAAATACTTGTTGGTTTCTTCACCTACATGTATTCGAAAATATATAGGATAACATATCACAGATTCCTGAACTGCCGTAGGTTTGGTATACGTGGCACTGAATAAACTTCTATATTAATATTCAAAGCTCCTAATATGTTCATCTGTGAATTACCTCATTAATATCCATTACATTTAACTTATATAGGTTATTCTTTAATGACGAAAGGGAAATGTGTGAAACAGAAGTGCTAGAATTCTTTCTACCCGTCACGTAAAGGGATACGCAAATGTTATCAATATTTCACATTTCTGCAATTACCTGTCAACAGAATAAAACTTCACAAGTAATGGTGAAAAAAGTCACGATATATCCTTGAGTCATGAGTGTGTTACGCACTTAATGCAATAATGATCATGAACTGTGATCAAACATACATAGTCATGCAAATTTAATGTGAATAATGTTGGATGGGTTTTTTACACCAATTGATGATAAAAAGAATAAACTATTGTAAAGTACCTGTCATAACCACAATCAATTCGTTTCCATCAACTCTGTTATCATATCTTGGTTTCAGTGAGGATCCAAACAATAAGATGTTCTGCTGTATAGTGTTGTGTAGTTAGATGACATCCTAGTCACAATTGTTCCTCCAAGCACTCCCCGAGATGAAACGCGAGACAATTAAACCCAAATACAACGTCCTGACAATCCGGAGGAGAAGCAAATAATATTTTCAAATATATTATACCTCCTTAACCTAATTTTTGTGGATGTAGTTCATCTATACCAATGTGTGGTTTATGTTTGTTTGTTATGAATAATGCATGACTCATCTCAAACATATTTCAGTAGTTTGACCCAAATATAAAGTAGACTCCTACCATTACATTTGTATTTGGTTATAGTTTGTTTGCTAAAACTTCGTGTGCATTACTTGCAATACATATTTTTGTGACACAAGACTCAATAGTATTACAATGCCCTTGCCTAATATAACCTCTATGATACTTCTTTATCTCATATTTTGCAGCATGATTCAACACATGCTTTGGTATTGTTTAAACCAAATATGCCTGAAAATGTCTCCAATGAGATAAAATCAGAATTTGAAATAAGAAAAAAATCCATGGGTCCTCCGGACCCTTGCCTTTAAAATTGTAAGGGTCCTCGCCAATTTTCAAGGGTCCGACCCCCGAACCCTTGCCTTCCTCACTAATTTTCAAGAAAAATGAAAACCTGGGTTGAAAACTTAATGGGAAACTAAAATGAAAGTGTACACAGGCAGCTGGACGTATTATGTGTACCAGATTTCCCAGTAGAACACAAAAAGGAGGATTTTCTGCTCTTTGCTTGGTTCAATTTTTACGGGTCACGCGGACCCGTACCGTAGGAAATTTACGGGTCCGCGCCTACTCTCAAGCGTATTTGACGCAAGGACGCGCCTTATTTCAAACGCTGGATAAAATATACTTACCAGTTAATGTATCGTTATTTCTTTAATAGATAAGATCATTACAACATCTTTGATTGTAAAGTTCTTATGTTATCAGATTGTATATATAGAAAAACAAACTGTTTTTGCCTTTCTTTGTCTTATACATTGTTGACATTTTCCTTTTAGGTAGATCTAGAGATAGTCATTTATATTTATTTATGTAATTTGTCATTAGGTATAGATACCATTAATGAGACTCTTTGAATGCAATCATAGTTTTGTGTAATTCTAATGGTAATTTTCTGGAACAGACTTATTAGTAAGCTTTTAATAAGTTTATTGCATTTAGAATTTTTTTATGAAAAAAACATTGCTCATATCCCCGATCTTATCAAGCGTTTACTGTGTTAAAAATCAGCTTTTGCCATGGGGGTATAAATTTAAGAAGGGTGAATTATGAGTTTCACAAAGGCAAAACAACTAATAAAGTTTTCTAAATGATGTCAAAAACCTTCAGATCCACGCTTGTTTCTTTCTCTACGTTATCTCATTTTCACTATCTGTCGTAATCTTACGCATGCTCAATGAGATTGATTTTATTCATCAAACACAAATTTATGTTGCCTAAAACCGTATTGATTCCAAGTGTTAACAGCATGCTTCGTTTTCATGATGATGTGACAAACAGTATGCTTCGACTATATTTATAAATACGTATTTATAAATACACACGTGAGCACCTCCGCGCTGCCATAACAGCTTGTAAGCAGTAAGTCTTGAAGTGACTTTGAACATAGCGGGTGGTCTTCCTGTACATTGGAATGCAAAGGCGGTAAACAACGCGACAATGTGCAACAAAATTGTCTATTTTGTTCAGCTTTGTCACTATATTGTAAACGTTTCCGTCAATAAATATTTTTTCCCGTTGGCAAATACTTTCAAAGTGTTGTGTTTGATAACATATAAATTATAAACCAATTCGTAATCCCCCTTGATGTGTGATAATTTTGTTATTCAATGAATACTTTAATTTGCTTCATTCGAGCATCAAATAAAGCTGCCTTCGCGAAATAAACAACGCAGGCAAAGCGAACACTTCGTTGTTAATGAACAACACTGAAACATGATTAAATCCCTATTCAACAACTCTTCCTACACCTTTGTACAGGAGCCAAGCTTTGTAGATCTGTGATGAATCCACCGTCCACTAGCGAATACGCGAACGCAGGCTTGCATACGCGTTACGCTTGAGCGCGTAAAATTCGTCATGCCTGAAACCTGAAACCTGTGTGCGTTTACACGCCTACAAGTTGAATTAAGTATTTTGGAGATAGGGGCTAAACAATGCCGTTTTATTCTGTAGTTTTATTTCTAATATCAACAGAGAAATCATCGATCTTTTTGTAAGGCTGAGTGGCAATGATTAACTGACATTCATCATGAAATAGTATGAAAATCATGTTTCACCGTTGTTCATCCCCTCAGGAAAATAGTGCTATTGATCTCACCTCGGGCCCATAGTTTTACACCAGAACCTCTCACGGCAGTATATATTTGTTTTATATCCTTCATTTATAGATTTTTTGTTGATTGATTGGTTAATTATACGACGATCTTTAGCTCGTTTTCGTTCTTGAAAGGGATTCAATCAAGTTTCACCGTTGTTCATCACCGTTTAACAACTCACGTCCGGCGCGTCTCAGTGGTTTACCTCACTCGGGCTCGGGTAGCTAAAGCTGTCCTCGCGAAGTAAACCACGTGAACGGCGCGAACGCATCGTTGTTAAACGGTGATGAACAACGGTGAAACATGATTTTCAGGATTACATTGTAATTTTTGTTCATGACTTCTTGGCAACACTGCGGCTCAAAAAACAACCTGGTTTGTAGTTGAATCGTGTAAAGCGAATCTGATAGACTGAACATCAGCCATATTTGTTTTACTTATTTTCAAGGCCAGGTTTTGCTGATGTTGTAGTTTGCCTTTGCAAATTTAGGTCGCTTGACCTGTTAGTGTTTAATACTTTAGTTAAAATATAATACAAAATGTGTTTGTGTCAAAATACATTGGTCATCAGTGTATATTGATTGTTGACTATATTGACCAAGTGTTTTATCTAATCAGATGTGACCAGAGAATGTTTCCTTTCAACATAGAAAAAGGTGCCAATACAAAGTAAATTTGGCTTAATATCTCCCTGCCAACAAGTTAAAGGGGTATATTCTATGATCCATAGCCTCACCCTCACGTCACTAATCTAATAGTCTAATATTTCTAAGTACATTTTATACTACTGGAAACATCTCTGTAAAAATGCCTGTATGCAAAAAAAAATCTTACAGATTCATTCGATTGGCCAAAATATCGTCAAATTTGAATTATTATTATTATCGTTAATATGAGAACGAAATTGCGGCACAGTGGAGCAATGTATTATACATAGTCATGCATAACTTGCAAAGGCAAAATGATCTGAATCAACTGAAATTTTGGGAATAAACTTTTTTCATAGATATCTACTAAGATATACCATAAAAAGAGGATGCTAGAATCGCAAAATACTCCTTTAAAATGATGTAAATTTTGATAAACACGCAGCATAACATCGCACCAATATTGGCCTTCGAAAAACAGGTGGATGAAACTATTACGCCATTGGCAAGAATATCAGACAAAACAACGAATATTGACGACACGGATCAATACATGAAACGAAGAAAATACCAA
Organism: Amphiura filiformis; assembly: GCF_039555335.1. NCBI lineage: Eukaryota > Metazoa > Echinodermata > Ophiuroidea > Amphilepidida > Amphiuridae > Amphiura > Amphiura filiformis. Next base: position 24,324,585 of record NC_092633.1, on the reverse strand, counting down.
TCACTTCATTTGACATTAGGGGTATTTAAAAGAGTTGTGTAATGTTCAATGTCATATTACATCGACTTAAAATTAAATACACGCGCCTTGATAAATACAGACATCAAAGACACGATGAAATCTTAACATGCTAAAACTCCCTTTAAAAAGGAATTGTTCCGGGACAAAGATGATTCTCAGTCAAGTTTGTCTATGGTCATGATGGTGTTGTCATCGAAGCAGACAACACCATAGACAACAGGTTGACATGAACAGGATGAATGACTTTACTCCAGTTGAATACAAACGTATGGGGTTTTGGAGTAGAGTTTTGGAGACTTCTTGGGGTGAAAACAAATTTAAAAACAATATTACATATTAAATGTCAAGTCAAAGAGCCTTCCCAAAGTACACAATACGATGGTACCGCCGGGACTCCCCTGGGTAGAGAGAGGCGAATGAGATAAAATATCTTGTCCAAGAGCACAGCACGATGGTACCGCCGGGCTCCCCTGGGTAGAGAGAGGCGAGTGAGGTAAAGTGTTTTGTCCAAGAGCACAACACGATGGTACCGCCGGGCTCCTCTGGGTAGAGAGAGTTAAGTGAGCTAAAGCACCATTGCAAAGCAGAGCCGGTACCGCTATGCTACCGTGCCCTAAAGTGTCAAATTTGATCCTAATATTATTTGCTATCGCTGGGCATCAAGCCCCCTGCCATTGAAATGTGATTCGACCACCCTATTCCCGGGCACGAGTAAGTTAGTAAGTCAAAAACAAGGGATGGAACGGACATAAGATTAACTTAAGTAATTTAATCGCGTATTCACGTGTCTTATAGTACACAGGATAAAATCTTGTGTGGGGTACAACCCCAAAGTGTCGAATCAAAAAGTGATTGCTAGCTTTCCGAAAAATGTAAAATACTTGTTGTTTTCTTTACCTATTCTAAATTATATGACAACATACATGACATACCACAGATTTGTGAACTGCCGTGTAGGTACAACAGAACAGCTCATAAGCTTATAAATATTTAAAAGCTCTCAATACGCTTATCTGTTGTAAATGATCTCACCCTCTTTCTGTAAAAATAATATCGTGCATAAAGTTCATTAATTATGTAGACAAATCCAATTTTTACTCACGGTTAGACAGTTTCGTCAACCAGGTCGGTTGACTTCTTCAGTAATGCGATGATCCACCTACACTCCCGCGAAATTTCTCATTCCTCGGGTGCACAGTTCTTCTTAACAGTGGATCATACATGTGATTTAGAGAGTAGATGCGCTCGTCACGGTTGATGGTCTGGGTGCCCCTCTTTCTAATCCAAAGTGCTTCGCGTATCCATCTGGTTTGTTTGATAGTGTCCTTGTCAATTATGCTTGCCCCCTCCCAATTGATGACATGATTCTCTTGAGCTACATGGACCGTGATGGCCGATTTATGCTTTTCCGAAACAGATTCTTGTCTTTTTGACCTAGTGTATTTTATGTCCTTTACTTTTTCTACGTCTTTCCTATGCTCATTAAGTCTTGTTTAGAAAATTGGATTTGTCTACATAATTAATGAACTTTATGACTTTATACAATCCTGATGAATCTATTCCAAAATGTCGTGCATATCATTTTTCTTGGCAAAAACATCGTAAAATTTGCATTTACTTTAAGTTAATAGAACAAAATTACAATAGAGTGGCCTATATAGCGATGTTATACACATAATCATTCATAACAAAATTGGAGCCAACTGAAATTTTTGGAATCAGATTTTTTTTCGTGGATATCTACCAAAACAGGGTAGAATTACAAAATACTCCTTCAATATAGCTTATACTGTTATTCTGATTAAAGAGAAATGTGTGAAACAGAATTGCTGCAATTCTTTTTACCCGTTACTTGATAGTGTTATGGCGCTATTTTCTTTCCATTTTTTAGTCATTTAAATATATCGCTCCGCGGTTTTTCTCTCATCAATCTCGCTCGCCTACGACCTTGCGTAGTCGATAGCCAGTTATTGAAGGAGACGGACCGCAAGCGTACTCAATCCGTAATCTATATTATGTTGTAACCTTCCTACATTTACCTGTTAACGGAATGAAACTTCCCAAGAAAAGAAAGATAAATGTCTAAATAAGTCACAATTTTATCCCTATGTCATGATTGTGTTACACACTGACTTTTCATTATAACCAATATGATCATGAATTGTGACGACACAGGCATAGTGGTACACATTTAAAATACCATGCTGTTGCGTGTTGTTCTGCTGTGTAGCTTTGTGTAATTGGATGGTATCCTAGTCACGATTGTTTCCTCCTAAGATGAATTGCGAGAAAATATAAAAAGAAAAAAACAACGTCCTGGCAATCTGGATGATCTTTTTAACCTAATTTGTTTAGATGTACCTGAAAGTTTACAAACCAATGTTACATATATAGTAGTCTACTTCACCCTTTTTGTTTCTTAAGTGCAATATATAATTCATGAATCATCTTAAACAAATTTCAATATGTTGACCTATAAAATGAGAAGATTCCTAGCATTACTTTTGTGGTAGGTTATAGATTGTTTGCTACAAATTTTGTATGCATTACTTGAAAATGATGTGTGTGGCATATTGCAATGTCCTTGCCTAATATCGTTTCAGATAGATGGCCAGTGGACATGTAACCTCGTTACTTCTCCCTGTTTTTTTTATCTCACATTATCTCATGTTTTTGGCAAGCCAAACATGTCTGAAAGCTTCGACTTAATGTCTCCTTTTGCGGTATAATAATATTTACCGATTTATATTTCGTCGTTGGTTTTAAGAGACTCTGATATCATTGCAATGTAATTATAAAGATAGAAAAACAATCTCCTCTGTCGCTTGTAACGTCGATAGTATAATACATTTCTGAATTTTTACTTTTAGAAATACCCAGAGACATTCTTTTATATTTATGTATGTAACTGCCGTTTGTCTAAGATACCACTAATATGAGCATAGTATTGTGTGATTCTAATGAGAATGAGAATTTTCTAGAAAAGAATTATTTGAACCTTTATGTTACAAGTCACAATAGGCTTAAAATTTGTTTGATTGTATTTAGAGTTTATGAAAAACAAAGGACAATTTTGTATTTAGGTTTAAAAGAATTATTAATAAATTATGAGTTTCGAAAAATACAATAGTGTCAATTTCATACACTAATCTAAATGTTGTCGAAACCTCTAGATCCGCGCTTGTTTCTTTTTCTACATATCATTTCTCCATCTGATGTAATCTCACGTTTACTTAATGTTTTTATTCATGAAAAAAGATAATTATGTAGACTACGAAAATGTTTTTATTTCAAGTATTAAAAAGTATTCGATGATCTGCATCCGGAATGCTAATCACTGCGCACCATCAGCGCATAAGGCGTCTATTGTCATTGACAGATATTTGACTCCATGGAACGGGCTAAAAATGAAGTAGTTTTGTAAAATTCTTTTATTTTAAAAACGGAGTGGTCAATCGTCAATCCTCAACCACGTCAGTTATTTAGTTATGTTTGGTTTATGGATTAAAATACCCAAAATAATCAGTTTCCGACGACACACGTCCTTTCAGGGACACCCTGTATAATTAGCTCTAGCTTCTTTCACTGTGCATGCTGTGTAAGTGACAATGTAAGTGATATTTTCCCAACAAAACATTAACGCCTACTTTTCCGCTTCAGTCCACAGATTCTGTGTTCAGTCAATTTCTAAAATATCACAGCGCAACAAACATGACAAACTAAACATTCAGAAGGTGTGAGATGACACTTTTCATGTATATTGCCAGGGGTATGAATTACACGTCAGGTTGTTTAGGATAAACATTTTAAACAGATGAATACGCTCTACGGCATGTTAAGCCATGTCAAATGAAGCAAATGACACACTTGAAAATTTGACATTCCAATTTTTAACAGTATTTTAAAAGGATGTGTATCTATCACGTAGGTATAGGGAATTGAAAATAAACAATCCGACGAAGCACCATCACGCTCTCTGTATTGCTTCTGGTGATCAATTGCTGATGTAATGACCAAGCGTAGAGCTACTAGACACAGGTATATACTTGAGGCAATGTTTTAATGTGTAGATGTTGAAAATCTGATGGCCATGTGGTGTCTTATTTAAGAACAAAGTCATAAGCAATTAAGGTACAACCAACGCAAAGTTGTGTATCAAACATGGATTTGAAAATGCACTTGGTTATGGCCGCAATATTGACGTGAATAATGTCTAAGACCAAATGGTGGTGTAAAGGTTGTTTCCAAGATATGACTTACAAATTCAGACATTTTCGTGGGCCATTAGCAGACTGGGATGAGCACATGGCAATCAGTGGGGTGTGTGGGTGTGGGTGTCATATCGCTGCCTCTAAATGCCAACCAATCCGGGTGATAATAAACTTTCGGTAGTATCGGGCAGCAGGTGAGTACAGATATTTGATGTCAAAGGTCATCAATGGGTCAAATGGGTCAAATGAGACCATTGTTGATTTAGGTCAAGCAAATGGGGGCTTCAAAAGAGTGAAGATATTTGAAGTCAAATGTCATTTGATGGTCAATATTAACCATATCGATCATAAGTTGGTAGAGGCGGGTAACATGTTAAAATCAAGGGGAGGTCATTTGAGGTCAAATGTCATTTGTGGTCAAATTATAAAATGGCTCCAATTGGGCTTAAAGTTGGTGGACTTAATCTTAAGGAAGAGTGCAACACGTTAAAAATATCCAAAGCTCATTTTGGGGTCAAAGGTCATTCGATGTTAAATTTTTAAATGACTCCAATTGGTGGTAATAAACCTGATGAGAGCGGCTAACCAAAATTATGTGATTGCAACAACCAAGAACTGCGCAATCCGAGAAAAACCGCAATATCGCTATCGAAATATTCGACAATTGCCCTCGGTATAAGCTATATAAGTTATAACCCATATTAAGTATATATTGAGTAAATTTAAGATGGCTGCACGAATTATAGATGATAATGATAGTAGATACGAGTTCTAGCCACAATTATTCAATGGACCTCGTGCATTTAATAACACAATCTGCTGTCCATCTATTGAGCGTGGAAAGAAGACTCCATCATCATCCTTCAACTTCAACTGCATTGTGATAACCCTAGTCATCCGAAGTGTGATTGTCAAACAACCTGAAGTAACACGTAAAGGCGCGATTGAGACAATTTACGATTTAAGGCTTAACAATAACACGGATTTTCCAAATTGGTTCAACCATAATTGAAGAAGATGATTAAACACAGTTGGTCCCAGAAAAGCGCTTCTCTAGTAAGAAAGCCAGAAATTTGTAATGATGATTTCTTGACAACACTGCGCCTTAATTGAACCGTGCTAAGGGAAATCGATAGGCCGGACATCTGCCATGGGTACGTTACTTTTATAGCCTCGAAGAATCAAGTTTCAGCTCTATAGGTGACAGTTTTCATGAACGCTGTAGTCATGATAGTGTGTTGATGTAAAATGTGGGTCGATTGGCGCGTTCGTGTTTTCTTACTTTCAGTGTTAATTTCACACAAAATTGTGTTTGTGGATATGTGTGTTTGCCTCAGGGGTAATGCACAGCTCAATGAAAAATTGGTTGTCTTTCAGTTCAACTAGATACATATCATTACATCCGGTTCTACGTTTTGTTGTTGTATTTCCTACACATCGAAATGCATATGATATAAAATTGGATCGATTGAGTCCAAATTTATCGGTCGAGCTATGAGTTTTAAAATATTGTACGAACTGTAGTCGAGTTAAATATTTACAACTCATAACGAGACCAATAAATATTGGGCGTAGAGCATCCAATTTCATCGTTTATTATATGTTGGATACAATATTTTCACACACTTGGATCCATCAAAACGTAATAAAATAATGGATATATTAGGGTACAACATTATTCGGACGAAAAGAAAAGGTGCCATTAAAAAGTAACTTTTGCTGGTCTACATTTGTTCATCTAAAGGCAAACTACCAAACACTTCTTATCTGTTAATATGGAAGTTTTGATAAACCAGCAGCACAACTTTGGCTTGTGAAGAACAGGTGGTCGAAAGACCCCATTGGCAAGATATTCAGACGAAACGATTCTTTATAAAGCGGAACAAGTTTTTTGAACAAGTCTCCATTCAATTTAACTGTGATATTGTCGTGAATTGTAGAAAATATCAATAACTTCATTTGACATTAAGAGTATCCGAATGTTCTATGTAATATGATATATCCAGGGATCTTGGTTGTCTTTGACTGATCAGACACGATGGAATCTTAACATGTTTAAGATTACTGTTGCTGGACAATAATACATGGTTGTCAAAGATGTTTGAATAAATAATTTCTCACATTCTTTGAAACATTTAAGACGCTAATACTTGCCGTTAACATCATGATATGTCTACGGCGATTTTGCAAGACAAAATTGTTTTGTCTCACGTCAACAGAATTATGCCAGGACTAGAAATTAATGCCCAACCAGTGTGTGAACTTTAAATGTACAGGGTGTCCCAAAAAAAGAGGCCCCGCATTGCGCCCTCTTTTGTCTTATATGAGAAAAATTGATCAAGTATATGTTGGCATGTAAAGAAGCCTTTTCCCGTTAGCTTTAATAAACCGAAACAATTATTTCAATCGGCTCATAACTTATAAAGATATGCCCTTTTAAAGAAATGTATCCGTTTTTCACTCTGTCCACGGAGGAGGTTTGGCATTTACTTCAAAGATTGAAAAGTGCATATACGACGTACCATGCATGAATATAAAACATTCCTCGATGATAACTTTATAAAATAACAACTTTGTTTTAGGGAATGAGCTTTACCGGTGGGCTTATGCGTTATGGATTCTGTTAAGTGTCATTAATTTGGTGTGGGATGGGACTTCTTTTGCTATACTTGCAATTACTTATGTTTTTCTCGGTTATTTTATGCCTTTTTGTTTTATTATGTTTCTTACTGGAAAGGGCTGTTTAGTTTGTCTTTGGTTCTTTTGAAGTAAGTTTACTGTGCTGTTCTGCCCTCTACCTGGTTGCCTCCTTGACGAATACAGGCTTCAGCAGTAGTCCTCATTGCATCAATTGCGTTGCGTACCATCCTTGTGCGCCGGATACTTGCGAATGCAGCAGTAATACGGGGTTGCGAAGATATTTGAAGCTAGCTGGTGATCCTCGCTTATAGTGAATGCTTTCCCAAGCCTAATGCTATTATCTATCCACCGTATGTTTCGTTTATATCTTTGATGCAGCCAAACTTTATCTGTGGACAGAGTGAAAAACGGGTACATTTCAAGAGGACATTTCTTCCAAAATTGTGAGCCGATTGAATTTTGGTTTATTAAAGCTAACGATTTAAGGTTTCTTTACATACCAAGATACATTTTATCAACGTTTCAGAAATAGGAGAAAAAGAGGGCGAAATGAGGGGCCTTTTTTTTGGGACACCCTGTATATTCTGTGTGAATGCATAGTTTTTGATTAATGTTTCTTCAACAAAGTGATTGAACTATGACTGATTATAATTCCGTATTCCTCTTGGACACAAAAAAAAAAAAAATAGTATTAACTGTTTTTCACACAAATCTCAAATGACGTCCAAATACAAATAATGTGCGAATAAATATTAAATTTTTTGTTGTTCCGGTGCTGCGGAAAATGGACGGAAATATTTTGTTCGTCACGCCTGCCACTCACAATAATCAACAATTCACAACTCGTCAAAATAATGATTACCGATAGGAATGTTATTATGTTTTTCATTACACACAAACGAAATTGGCGTTGTTTAAAAATAATGGGCAAAATTGTCCAAATCCTTTTTTTTTCCACAAAATAATACAAAATTATAACTCAAAAGGTTTATGCTCTGGTTATTCATAAATACGTATTTATCAATACGCACGTGACCGCCTCCGTGCTGTCAGTGGTCGAAAGTAAGTCTCGAAATGTCTTTCTACATAGCGGGTGGTCTTCTCGTGCATTTGATAATAAATACGTATTCGTAAATATAGTCGAAGGTAGCTGTTGATTTTCTCAGAACTATAAAAATTGGATTTATTCTCTTATGGAAACAATCCCCATGTGTATGGGGATGTCAATTAACATGATTTAGGTAAGAGAAACAAATAGTCATTGGCAATGTTACCGGAGGAAACTGAAAAAAAAACCACTTGATATTATTATCTCGAATGAAAATTTTGTCGGCAAAAAGTAAGTGTTGTCGGCTATATCACAGGCTTGTCGACAAATTATAATGAGTCGTATAAATATTAAATTTGCGGTTGTTGCGGTAAAATGGATGATCATCATCCATCACCCCTACCACTAACCCCAATTCTTAGATTCTTGAGAGCCCTGTTGAAGAATTTTAAAACTAATATTGCTAGTACCGGTCCGACTGCTCTGGCGACAGGCCTGGCAGTAAACACCACAAAACATGCGTGATTTTTGTGATTAATTAGGCTTTATTATTTTGTTATTCGATTAGTGATATCTATGACAAATAGTCATTGTAAACCTGGCTGGTCAATTGACTATGACCATAATTAGTAATACCCGCAGTATTTACCAAACTGTAATTAATCTTATATTAAGGGGCGGGTTAGGAATCTTTTTTTAGATGACCCCTTGTAAAACAAAGATATATCTCAACTACATGTGTGCAAAATTCCATGTGTCAGTATTTGTTAATTTATTATAATTTTGTTCATATATCTGCTAACAAATTTGATGTAAATTAGCGAAAAATCGCTATTTTGCCCATTTTACATTAATGATAAGTGTCACACATAATGACCTTTAGAAGGGCTTTGTATAATTATACATAGACAATCGTATCCATGCTGTAGTAACATTCTGTTTCACGTTTAAGGCTTTAAACAATATCATAACTACCAGTTTTAAGTGGTTAAAGGTGTACCTTTATAGTCCCTTAAAGACAATTTTTATTTCAATACAGTTTGTAATTAAGATAACTAATAATAAATCATCAAAAATTAAATTGTACAGCTGAGTAGGTTCATATTAAATTCAATTATATGCTCTTGTTTTATTAATTTTTGACGAAGCCTCTATACCTATGTCATTAACAGAGCCTCCTCACAGTAAATTATCTTACTTGCGTCTAATGTGTAAGTGTCCTCCCATCCCCAGGTCGTTTGAATATCACACTTGGGCCACTACAAATGTTCACAGATGCAATTGAACGATGATACTGGAATATTAATTTCTCGGTTTGTTTGGTTTAATTTCAA